>NW_027507787.1:12260584-12768084 GCF_037356315.1 Lithobates pipiens | reverse complement strand
AGCTGAAACAAAGGTTGTTCAGTGTTAACCTGTAATCTCAGCTTCAACCAACTGCTCTGTCTTAGAGGCCACAGACCATTAGGACATCTCACTGGGAGTGCACAGCCTGTCTTGGAGGATGATAGTATAGATACTGCTGAGATGACAGAAGTACATCCACTTGTTTCTTCACCTGCTACCTTGAACTCCCAAGTTGTACATCTTTCGCACCCTACTTGGGCCTCGCCTTTTGGGGCTGCGACAGAATTTCCAACCGCAAAGGACACAGGGCTTGGTGCAGGACTTGTCAGAGTATGCCATTTGCCCAGTGCAAATATGCCCCCTGGAGAAAGATACCAGAGAAGGTCAAATAGATGTTATTTTTTTTTTTTTTTTCTCATGCTCGTTACATATTATCAACTAAAGTGCCTGCTCTATGCATGTAGACTGATTAAAGGGGTTGTAAACCCTCTTGTTTTTTCACCTTGATTCATCCTATGCATCAATGTGAAAAAAAAACTGATAGTCACCCCGTTTTACTTACCTGAGCCCCTTCATCTCTTCGGTGGGAACGGGCTATACATCTCTCCCCAGGGTCCCAGCTCTTGATTGGATAGATTGATAGCACCACAGCCATTGGCTCACACTGCTGTCAATCAAATCCAATGATGCAGGCCCCTGGGGTGGGGCCAAGTCTGGCATTCGTGGGCACAAATGCTGGACTCGGGAGCACACCCGCAGGGTAACCCCTCAGGAGACTGTTTTCCTAGGGGGTTACCTGATGCGGGGAGGAACCACGTGAGCCTCCAGGGGACCCTAGAAGAGGATGTTGGTGGCCAGTCTGTGCAAAATGAGCTGCACAGTGGAGGTATGACACGTTTGTTATTAAAAAACAAAACAAAAAACAAAACAATCCTTTACATTCACCTGAAAGCGGTATTCCAGCTGCAATTAAAAAAAAAAATTTTTTTAAAATGTCAGCAGCTACAAACACTGTAGCTGCTGACATTTAATAAGGGCACTTACCTGTCCAGCGAACCCACAATGTTGGCCCCCCGAGGCCAATCCATCCATCGGATCGGGTGCCGCCATCTTAATGAAGGGAAACAGGCAGTGGAGCCTTGCGGCTTCACTGCCCGTTTCCTACTGTGCATGCGCGAGTTGCGCAGCGTTTTGTGAACGGCCCTGTTTTCTGGGACACACACATGTTCTAGAAGGCAACGGGGCAGCTCACCGAAGAGGAGGAAGCACCACGGAATAGGAAGATGCAGATTAGGAAGACTGCCTAGCAACAAGGGGTTTCTGGTAAGTAAAAAAAAATTTTTTTTTACAATGTTTTTTTTAATATTTTTTTGAGAATGTTAATGTTATTTTTTATTTTAGGGTGGCCCTCCACTGTAAGTAATTTTAGGCGATTTGAGTTTAAAGTTCTATTGATAATGTTAAATCATTACAGTCTCTATTGCCTATGTTAGGTGACTGGAATATTTCATGATTTTGCCACAAGTGATACTATTGCCTGTCTTATAAACATATTTAAATCCATTGCTTGCCCATACTATACATGGATAACCTGGGTGCCGGCCACTGTAGTCTGTCTCCTCTCCCCATCAAAAATATGAACAAAATGCATCAGCCACACTCCACTGTTAGCTCCTCTTGCTATATTTATTAATTATCAACAAATTCCCAACTTTTAAGCAAGCCAGGAGGTGAAATGCATGCTCCTATGTGGAGACATTGCTGTATGCAGTCATTTCGTTGATAATAAAAAATATAGCAAGAGTGGAGCACTGCTGATGCATTTTTCCATATTAATATTGCCTGCATTATTTAATCATTTACAAAAGGTGATGCTACCTCTTACCCAGGTTAGTTGGCACAGGAAGAAAAATTACCCTTACCAGTCTAGCACCAGTGGGATTGAAAATGTCCTGGCGCCCAGTGGAAGTAAACAATCCCCCATCTTTAGTGTCATTGGGAGGACTAGTACCTCATCGTTGACATCATTGGAAGGAATAGTGCCCCAATGTTGGTGTCAGTTGGAGGAATTGCACCCCATCATTTGGTGTCAGTAGGAGGAATTATGCCGTTTCATTGCTGTCAATGGAACGAATAGTGCCCCATTGTTGGTGTCAGTGGGGGGAATCATGGCACATCGTTGGTGTCAATGGAAGGAATTATGCCCTATCGTTGGGGTCAATGGAAGCAATTGTGCCTCATTATATATATATATATATATATATATATATATATATATATATATCAGTGCAGTGCAGTGCAATTTAACACACTTACAAAAAAAGACTTTAAATCCTCAGCTCATCGCTGATGCTCGAATAACATTGGTATGACATCAGGGGCTTGGCTCCTCTCACCTATATGTGTTACGCCCTCCTATTGGGCTTCCTCAGTAGGCCTACTTTGTAAAGAATTTAAATTTTTTTCTTTTTTTTGTAAGTGTGTTTATCCCTTGATTTTAAGTGAATACGAAGGTTATACAGCGAGCACTATTGTTCTCACCTTTTTTTTTATTCCATGGCACGTTCTATGAAGGATAAGTAGAAGTATAGAAAGAAAAGAGACACAGAGATATTTAAAGGAGAAGTACATAAGGCATATTAGTCTCCGTTGTGGGGTCTGATGCATGAGGTTTCTTTCTATACTTCTACTTATCCTCCATAGAACGTGCCATGGAATAAAAAAAAAGGGAGAGAACCATAGTGCTCACTGTATAACCTTCGTGTGGTGTTTCATTGAGTTAATATGTAAAGTTAAAAAAAAAAAAAACAACATATTCTTAAATATCTATATGCATTGGTAAATATAAATAACCAACTATGTGGTTAAGGAGCAAAATCTCTAATCCACTCTGAGAAGAACAGAAAGAAGAGATATACTGTATATACTTTCAGAGGTTGAATCTGGTAAATATCATCAGACTCAGAAAAAACATTTTTTATTTAAAGAAAAAAAATTAAAGACAGTTTTGCTGATTTTCAGACAGAACTGTAATATATTATGTATAACAGACTTCCTTGTCATAGGCAGGTGGCTTGATAAAAGCTACCTGTGCCTGCTGTGACTTATTCTGGCCATACAAAAACAATGTCTTCCTTCAAAAAAATATATATATTTTAAGAACGTTTGTTAGATTTTATAATCATTAGTGGAGATCTCTGCAGCCTCACGCAAGCTCTCCTCTGACCTCATGCAAGGCGTTAAAGAGCTAGGCCACTGCACAAACCAGCTAGAACAGAGAATAGAATTAACTATCACAGTGCTGGAGGGCCATGAAGATGAAGTTGATGAACTCAATATTGAGTTGGAAGGCCTGCATGACAAATTAGAGGATTCTGAAAATAGGGCCCGCAGGGACAATCTGAGAATCCGCGGGATCCCTGAGGTCATAACTGACTTGCAAGGCACAGCCACTGCTTTTTTCAGGGGCTGGCCTCTGATATTCCCTTGGAGTGCCTGGAATTCGACCACACCCATAGGTCCCTTGCACCTAAACCCACGGAAGGCCCACCACGGGATGTCATTGTAAAGCTACATTACTACCGCACTATAGAGAGACTCCTGCAAGCAGCAAGGGAATGCCCAGATCCCTGCTTTCAAAATGATTCCCTTCAACTGTTCGCATATCTATTCCCGGTCATGCTCGCAAAAAGAAGAAACCTGAAACCCTATCTTCAAACTCAGCAAACCCAAGGTATTAAATACAGGTGGGGGTTCCCCTTTAAGCTGTCTTTTTCCCATCGGGGGCGCCAAGTCCAAGCATCCTCCTTGCCCGACCAGAGACACCATTTTCAGGACCTGCAGTTGGACCTCCCTCCACCCCAAGGAGAACCATCCTCATCGTCCTCCCGCTCCTGGCTGGTACAGCCTCCCCACAAATCAACGCAGGCTTCCCAGCAAGGCTCCCAAGCCCTCTGTTCACTTCAAGCTCAACGCTACCAGGATGTCCCCATTGGATGACCTCGTATGCGTCTAGGGGTTTCTCGAGGTAGATGGCCCAAAGAACTGCAGAGACTAGCCAGCCCCGAGACTCAGAATTGGATGGATCCGCACCACAGGCCATGAGGGCCTTGGGAGCTGGTCAGGAGGACCAGGACCAAACAGACAGAAAGATCTTCTGGACCAGAACCCAGAAGCACGTGATGTCAGTACTTTAAGTACCCTCTCCCAGAGTGCACAGCAGGATGACACTCCCACACGGCGGATTCCGAGAAAGAATGGCACTAAATGCACTCAGCGAAACTGCATTTTCGCACTTGCCAAAAGTGACAGCGACACCTGTGGTCAAGCAGAACCCAGTACAATCCAGCTAGACTGGTATTGAAACCATAATTTGGAATAATTAAGTCTAAAACCAAACTGCGGTTTTAGTAATTTTAAATAGAGAACAAAACATAGTGTGTGCTCTTCAGAAGCTGGCGCTATATATATATATATATATATATATATATATATATATATATATATATATATATATATATATATATATATATATATATTTATATTTATATACACTGTATTCAGTTTAGTTAGATCCGTTCCTGTTTAGGGATGAGCCGAACACCCCCCGGTTCGGTTCGCACCAGAACTTGCGAACGACCCCCGCGTTCGGTACGAACGTTAGAACCCCATTGAAGTCTATGGGACTCGAACGTTCGAATTGGAAAGTGCTAATTTTAACGGCTAATATGCAAGATAGTGTCCTAAAAAGGGTTTGGGGACCTGCCTCCTGCCTCAGGGGACATGGGTCACTGCAAAAAAAAGTTTTAAAAACTGCCGTTTTGGCGGGAACACTGATTTTAATGACGATTAAAGTGAAAAAAAAAAGTGAAATATTCCTTTAAATATAGTGCCTGGGGGGTGTCTGTAGTATGCCTGTGAAGTGCCACGTGTTTCCCGTGTTTAGAACAGTCCCTGCACAAAATGACATTAAACGGAAATAACACCATTTAAAACTGCTTGCGGTTTTAATGTTATATCTGGTTCCTGCAATATGGTTGAAAATCATTGAGAAACATGGCATGGGTAGCCCTCCCTGCCCATTACCAGCCTATTTGGGTCTTGTACGCATATTAAGGAGAACCCATATTAAAAAAAGGAAATGCGTGTGGCCCCCAGGCCCTATATACTCAGAACAGCAGTATACAGGCGGTGCAAACAAGACAGGGACTGTGTAGGTTTGTTGTGTTAAGTTGAATCTGTTTGTCATTTTCAACCGGTACATTTTTAAAGTGTAGCTCCAGTCAAAAAAACTATCTTTAAGCTTTTTGGAAAACATAGGGAAGGGTTATCAGCCCTGTATAATTTGTTTTGTCGTCCATCTTTTTTCATCTCACTTGCTGCTGTCTCCTTGCATTTGCAAGTAGGAGATGTTTGTAAGTTGGATGTTTGAAAGTAGGGGCCTGCCCTATATTATAGCGGTATGTACTGGGTACAGAGCACGCAGACAGCACGCACTCCTAACACTACTGACTGCAAGCTCTATTATTAACCACTTGTTAGCCCAATGTTTGCATAAAGTGAAAGATGAAGTTATGCTGAGTAAATAGATATCAAACATGTCACTCTTCAAAATTGCACATGCCCGTGGAATGGCGCCAAACGTCGCTACTTAAAATATCCCCATAGGCGACGCTTTAATTTTTTTTTTACTGGTTACATGTTTTGAGTTGCAGAGGAAGTCTAGGACTAGAATTATTGCTCTCGCTCTAACATTCTCGGCGATACCTCACATGTGTGGCACATGCGAGCACATGGGGACATGGGCGCTTTAATTTTTATTTTATTTTTTTATTGTTCATTTTACTTTATTTATTTTAGTTTGACATTTTTTTCCCCAAAAATATATTTTTGATCACTTTTATTCCTATTACAAGAAATGTAAACATCCCTTGTAATAGGAATATGGGGTGACAGGTCCTCTTTACAGTGAAATCTGGGGGGTCAATATGACCCCACATCTCACCTCTAGGCTGGGAAGCCTGAAATAAAAAATAAAAAAAAGATTCTGGCTTTGATCGTACTGGCGAGTTGGTAGAAGCACCGGAGGGCGGTGAGGGGTGGGGGGCGTCTATGGCTGGGTATTTCAGGGTATCACCGAGTATGGCTGGGTATCTCTGAGTATGGCTGGGTATGGCAATTTATGGCAGGGTATTACAGAGTATTGGCGGGGTATTGGAGGGGTACTACAGAGTAATAGCAGGGTACTGCAGAGTATTGGGGGGTACTACAGAGTAATGGCAGGGTACTGCAGAGTATTGGGGGTACTGCAGAGTATTGGGGGGTACTGCAGAGTAATGGGGGTTACTGCAGAGTAATGGGGGGTACTGCAGAGTAATGGCAGGGTACTGCAGAGTATTGGGGGGTACTGCAGAGTAATGGGGGTTACTGCAGAGTAATGGGGGTTACTGCAGAGTAATGGCAGGGTACTGCAGAGTAATGGCAGGGTACTGCACTGCAGAGTAATGGCGGGGTACTGCAGAGTAATGGCGGGGTACTGCAGAGTAATGGCAGGGTACTGCAGAGTATGCACTGGTATTGCAGAGTATTGGCAGGGAATTGAGGGGTTAAATTCGGTGAGCAGCGATGTGGGCACTGCAGATGCAGCCCACATCGCTGCTGACACCGATCTCTTTCCCCTCCGCTGTACCGATCAGTACAGAGAGGGGAGGGAGGAACCGGCGTCATAACATGACGCCGGTTTGTTTCCAAGTGATCACTCCGTCATTTGACGGAGCAATCACGTGGTAAACGGCCGCTATGAGCGGCCGTTTACCGTGATCCGTGATGCGCCGGGTCCTGTGGACCCGGCGGTCACGGATGCTCTCGAGTGCGCACACCTCGGGGCACGCGAGAGCAGAATTCTGGGAGGCCGTTAATTAACGGCCTCTCAGAGTTAAACAACCGCCCTGAAGCCGTTAATCGGCAATGGGCAGTTGTTAAGTGGTTAAAGCTAGATCACTAGCTATATAGGTGAGGTGAATATAGTGGTGTATACTGCAGTCAGGGCACAGACAACAACCACTACACAGCAGCAAGATAGGAAATCAGCCAAAAACGATTGGTGTGTACTGTGTTGAAGGTACACAGAACACCCACTGCTTCAGATGCTAAGTAACACACTACACGAAGCCGCCTCAAAGGCGGCCTTATATAGTGTGGGGCGTGCACTACACAGCCTGAGCTATGATTGGCCACAGGCAGGATGCCTGAGGCCAATCATGGCTCTCCTCGCTGCCGGCGCTGCGATTGGCCAAGCATGCGGGGTCACAGTGCATGCTTGGCCAATCATCGGGCAGCAATGCACTGTGCCAACGCAGTGCATTATGGTCCGCGCGCGCGTCACTCGAATTTTGACGCGAACGGCCAAAACGTTCGGAATTCGCCGAACGCACGAACAGCCAATGTTCGAGTCGAACGTACGTTCGACTCGAACACGAAGCTCATCCCTATTCCTGTTATTCTCTTCCTAATATACTTACAAGCAGGCAGCTGCAGAATTTTCAGTCAGTGTACTGTATCCTGTGCACAGTGTGCAACTAAAGCTAACTGCAGAAAATTGCTGGTGTTCTCTTCCTAATAATACCTCAGGCAGGCAGCTGCAATATTTTCAGTCAGTGTACTGTATCCTGTGCTCAGTGTGCAACTAAAGCAAACTGCAGACAATTACTGGTGTTCTCTTCCTAATAATACCACAGGCAGGCAGCTGCAGTATTTTCAGTCAGTGTACTGTATCCTGTGCACAGTGTGCAACTAAAGCTATCTGCAGACAATTGCTGGTGTTCTCTTCCTAATGATACCACAGGCAGGCAGTTGATTCAGTTAGCTGCAGTATATTCGTGTACTGTATACTAGGCACAGTGTGCAGCTAAAACTCACTACAGACAATTCCTGTTGTTCCAATTTTTCTGCCCCTGTTTAACAAAGGCATGTAATTACAATTTTTGATGCAATGCTTTGCATTTCTGTGCTCCAACTAGAGTATCTGTGAGGGGTTGCAGTGTTGTGGCAGCAGCACCAGTGCCTAAGGCCCAATTTTTCAGCCCCTGTTTAACAGGGGTGTGTAATTACAATTTTTGATGCAATACTTTGCAGCAGGGCTCATTCCTGTGTTCCAACTAAAGTATCTGTGAGGGGTTGCAGTGTTGTGGCACCAGTGCCTTAGGCCCAATTTTTCATCCCCTGTTTAACAGGGGCATATAATTACAATTCTTGATCTAATATTTCACAGCAGGGCCCGTTCATGCGCCCACCAAGAGTAACTGTGAAGCCTTACAGTGTTGTGGCATCACCACCACACTGTCCACCACCAAAGGCCCAATTTTTCTGACCCTGTTCAACAGGAGCATGTAATTACTATTCTTGATCTAATATTTCACAGCAGGGCCCGTTCCTGCACCCACCAAGAGTAACTGTGAGGGCTTACAGTGTTGTGGCAACACCAACACCTAAGGCCCAAATTTCTGCAGAGCATATAGGGCAGGCCCCTACTTTCAAACATCAAACTTACAAAGACTCCTACTTGCAAACGGAAGAAGACAACAGGAAGTGAGAGGAAATCTACACCTAGGAAGGGAAATTCTCTCCTGTAAGAGCACCTTGTTTCACTAAAAACCCCACATTTTCAAAATCCAATTGTCATTGGGACAAAAAGTGAGGTGAAATCTTCTGAAGAGGTGTACAGACAGCAAAACAAATGTTACAGGGGTGATAATCCTTCCCTATATTTTCCAAAAAGCTTAAAAATAGATTTTTTGGCTGGAGTTACACGTAAAAAATGTACCAGTTCAAAATTGCAAACATATTCTACCTACAGTCCCTGTCCCCGCCTGTATACTGCTGATCATCGTATATAGGGCCTGGGAGCCCCACGCCTTTCCTTTTTTTATTTGGGTTCCCCTTAATATCCATACAAGACCCAAGGGGGCTGGTAATGGGCTGGGGGGGGGGGTTTCTCAATGATTTTCATCCATATTGCTGGGGCCAGATATGACATTAAAGCCGCAAGCTGTTTTAAATTACTTTTTTTCCTTTAGAAATGTCACTTTACAGGCATACTATAGACACCCCCCAGGCACGATATTTAAAGGAATCTTTCACTTTTATTTTTTCACTTTAAGCATCATTAAAATCACTGCTACCGAAAAAACGTGAGTTTTTAAAAACATTTTTTGATACATGTCCAGAAACCCTATTAAGGACAATAACTTGCATATTAGCCTTTAAAATTCACACTTTTGATTTCTCACGTTCGAGTCCCATAGACTTTAACGGGGTTTGGAAGTTTGCACAAACTTTCTGTCCGTTCGAATGTTCTGATCAGGGGGGTGTTCGGCTCATCCCTATTCTCTGGGTTCAGATGCTGATCTTCCCTGCACAGAGTCTGTAAATTGATTTTTTTTTTTAAAACACCAAACATGTTATACTGACCTGCTCTGTGTAATGGTTTTGCACAGAGCAGCCCTGATTCTCCTCTTCAGGGGTCCCCCAACAACGCTTCTGGCTCCTCCTGCCTTCAGAGTGCCCCAATAGCAAGCTGCAAAGTATAGTATAGAGTGCCCTATAGCAAGGTAAAAAAAAACTTCTGCCTTTGGAATCATTCACTTCCTGCCCAGGACTACATGTCCCATGAAGCATTGCTCCTTACAAAATTTACATTCACAAGTTCAGGCATATACTGACATGTATGGATGGTGTACTGAGCTCTATGTGTGCTCCATTGTATTTCCAGATGTGTAAACAAATAATGCATTCAGGCCAACTAATCAGCTGATCGATTAATTGATTATAAAAATAGTTGAGAACTATTTTCATAAACAATTAGCCGTCAATTAATCGATTAGTTGTTTCGGCCCTCATTTGGTGTCAATGGAAGGAATTATGGACCATTGTTGATGTTATTGTGAGGAATAGTGCCCTATTTTTGGTGTCAGTTACAGGGATTATGCCCTATTGTTTGTGTCGGTGGGTGGAATGGTGCCCCAAGGGCCGAATAAAGGCGAGCAAAGGGGCACATCCAGCCCCAGTTTGGAGACCACTGCTCCAAGAGTTAAATGCTTATTGAAGTAGAAGTAAAGGCAACACCTAACTCTAAACCTACTCCCAGCTACAGTCAAAGCTTAAACTATCTAATCCTGTAAAGAAAAGCTTGCTATACTTACATGTTCCGAAGCCGCATCGGTCTGGTCTCCAGTGGAGCCCTCTGTGGGCAGGAGAAATCCGACAATGGCTGGGAAGTGACATCACCCATAGATGTACTATGGGGCTTTCATTGTTGGCTGCCTCTTCTACACACTGAAGCTCCCGCTGACGACTCAATAGGTAAGTATATATGATTTTTTTTCTTTACAGTGTTAGATAGATTAGGCTTAGAATGTGGCTGTAAGTAGGTTTAGAGTTACTTAGGTTTTGCCTTTACTTACAATTTAAGTCTAGAGGTAGAAAAATAAACTGTAATAATTACAGTACCTTAACCCTTGCTTCAGCATGCTTCATCCACATCCATCCAACAAAGCCTTTTCTCTTAGGTGCTCTAGCCAGCATGCTGGAGTCATCAAATAAAATGCATATTCAAGAGTTCTGTCTCGTACATGAGGACAGTGAGGGCCCTCCCTTAACCCAGAGCATTAGAGAACGGAGTGCACTGGAGCCTGCCAGAAGAAGTATTACTCCCTATTCTCCCTATTCTACCCCTAGAGTATTGAAGTTTGCAGGGGGAACCAGTGCCAGAGCATTTCTTTTTATTACTTCAGAATTCAGTTTTAATTATTGGGTTTACATATATTTTTTTTACACAGCAAGGAGTTACCAGGACATTATGGGTTATCGGAAGATAGCACAGCAGTAACCCTTTCCTTTCTGACTGGTTGTCTCTCATTGAAATTCCAGAGTAGTAATGGGAGGAGTCATTGCTCTGGAAGGGATGGGGTTACTGTGATTAGTCCTTCACTTAAGCAGGCCATAGATGATATGAGTTTCTTTCCTTTCACCACTGGTCAGCCAGCGGGGGGGCGCTGAGAGCTTTCCATGGCCCACAGAATACAACAGTTACTGCTAGCAACTATAGCCACTGTCAGTAACCACATGTAGAAACATCCAACAGGCTAGTTCTACCCAAGTCGAACAACGGATCGACTTGGGTACAATCAGGCTGCTCATACTGCCCAAATATGGATCGAAATTTGGCCAGTCCCTCCTTAACCAGCCGAAGTTCGATCTATGTAATTTTCAGTTTCCGCTTTTGAGCTTTACAATCACCAAGATTTTTCTACATGCCCAGTGCTATATGACACATTTCAGCACACACATAATAAGGTACAGTATATTACTTTATTTTTTGCCATAGCATAGTCATAGATTATGTTTACAGCTGCGCTAAAGATGTCCTACCTCTCCAGATGATCCTTTGTCACATTACCTCCAGCCCCATAAAGGGATATGTACATTTTCCCCAATGTCTCTGCCGTCCCATTTAATGTTAGAGAAATTTTATATCTCCAACCTGCAGAAAAGGTAGAATGTCAGGAGGTTATTCAGATCTTCAGCATGAAACATTCAGTTCCCTTATTTCTTTCACAGGAAATTCCAATCCTGACAGCTGTAAAGCTTTTTAATGGGGTTCTCATCTTATTTAATCAGATCTCAAAGAAAGAAAACAAAAAAACCCAGGGTATTCAATTCTGTACTATTTCACTATTTATAGATATTCTGCCAATTTTATTTATGTCCCCCAAAAACTGGCGAATGCTTTTTTTTTTCATATTTTTATACACAGTAGTTGGTAGCCATATTCAGTTGGACTTGTTTTGTGATGATGATGTTCGCTGCTTATCTTTGCTTCTTCTGTTCTAATTTTCAGATTCTTCATTAGCAGAGGCTTGAATGAACAGCAAATTGTTTTCAGTATTATAGACCAAGTCCAGCTGAATGTGACCAATTACTGCTAGATGATGTAACATGAGTTGGATTTAATAAGAACTTCACTCATCTATTTTTAAACATCCAACCAATTTCCACGTTTTCTTTATGCCCCCCTTACATCATCATATATTATACAGAATTCAGCATTATATACCTTTCCAGGTCATCTCCTGTAAACCGAAGAAACAAAATTGAGAAATTGAAAAACATAAAAAATAAAAAAAATAATAATAAATTAATGTGTGGTGGAATACCAAGCTGCTCTTTAATTGGCTCCAGTGGTCTTCCAGCAATACTCACTGGAGAAGTGCTGAGGATCAGTGCCAGTGTTCAGGTAGAGCTTCATCTTCTGGTCTGTGATGTTGTAATACTGTTCTGAGTGATGGCCCATAGTGGGGCATCGTTGAAGAGGACAGGGGAAACAGGAACCCTGCGGGGAGAAGACACAACATGTATTGTTACAATATGGTGCTCCTCAGAGGAAATTACATCACAGGGTAATAATCAGGGTGTTAGTTTTGCAATTTTGTAGATTAGAAATAAAGTATAGTAAAAGTCAAAACTTTCCTCTTTTAATGGAGTAGGGAATGGTGAAAACAACTGTAATATATTTTCATCTGTGCCCTAATTGGGAAATTTACCTTCACTTCCTGTTCGGTATGTGGTAAGGGCCTAATCAGAGTATCCAAAGACTGAGAGAAATCGCCACACTGATAATATATTGTACAAATTGTATAGGCACAAAAAAGGTAGTTAGAGTGAGGCTACTATAGTATGTTGTAGATCATGGGTCTTCAAACTACGGCCCTCCAGTTGTTCAGGAACTACAATTCCCATCATGCCCAGTCATGTCTGTGAATGTCAGAGTTTTACAATGCCTCATGGGATGTGTAGTTTCGCAACAGCTGGAGGGCCGTAGTTTGAGGATCCCTGTTGTAGATCATTCAGTTATTCTGGCAAATAAACTAAAGTTTATAAGTAAGACAATTTCCCTGCAGTTGTAGCACCCGCCTAGTTAAGTTTCTAGGTAAATAAAATGTTTGGCTTATGCTGTAATCAGGGGAGCAGTAGTTGCTAGTGGTCTAGCCTGTTCAGGGCTTCACAGGCTGAGAGTTTGATTGCTTACCCCTGTCTCTAGAGGAATTTTCTGAAACCTAAGGAGGCAGAATTCAAATGACCAGCCTGAATATTGAGCAGAGTCTAGCCAATCCCTGGGGAGGTGTGCCCAGGTGGTGGCTAGATGCTGTTAAACAGTGTTGAGCCCTGAGGAGAGTGTCTTTTTCCCCTCAGGAAGGAATGGATCTGTTACCTGGAGGAAAGGGGCTGCTTGCCCTAGGAACCCTTTGGAGTGGATGCTGGACTACTCTACAAAAGGATGTGCCTATGGACTGAGTAGAGCATCTTTTCTGTGCTGCACCTTAATTCATGACCACCAGTCGTGAACCTGTATACTGCTCCAATCTACATTTGCCTGATCTTTAACTTGCCTTATGGTCCCCAGCTGTGAATTTGTAGATTGTTCCAGTCTACCTTCACCTGTGCTTGTACTAGTTACTGAGTGAGAAGTGTCCTCTCCTAGCAATACCTGACGTTTTGGAGTATCCCACATCTCCCCAAATCCTCTCCTGCTGCCAGTTCTACAAGAAAATAAACTCTAAAAAGACATACCCTAGACTGTTCAATGAGCCAAGGTGAATGGACTGTTGCTGTATGCCTGACTGCCTCTGCACTGTGTTGGGAAAGAATCTGCAAATTTACAACGGCCCCTTGAGGGGTAGTACCACACAGTGTTATGGCACACATGTACAAATTACATTAGAGGGGGGGTGGTATTACTGAGTTATACTGTTATCCCCCAAAAGTCTCTGCAGATATCCAGCTGCCAGTGGGATATTGTCCACTTGTCCAGGAACCTGGCAGAGGAGACTCCCTGTAGACCTACTCTTTCCCACTTTGACAGGTACCTCTCCCTAATGCTGCTCCTAGTTTTTCCTTATGCAGCAGGGTCTCTATCTCTATCTTACTCCCACACTGCAGGCACACCAAATGACACAAAATCTCCTCTTTATATGGAGTTATTCTAAGTCAAGATGGCTGCCCAAATTTTGCAGGATTTGCTATTTAATAGGATTTCCAGAGGCTCCTCAGCTGTCGGTTAATTACCAGCCATTTATTGTTTCCACAGTGACCCACCTGGTTACCAATACCTATCTCATTAGTCCAGCCTACAGCCAGCCACTTTTGGCTATTTAAACGACTTTGCTCATTCCCTCCTTGCCCTCGATTGGTCAATATCTCCGGTGTGTACCTGTGTATGACTTGGCCTGACTGAATTCTCTTCTGATTACTGTTCCTAATTTTTGGCTCCTGACTATACTGACCTCTAGTTCCCTAATCCTGGCTCATCTGATTACCCACTCCGGCTTCCAAAACCTGGCTTCTGGTTTTGACTATGTTCCTGATCTGTGTTATTTTTCCTATTACGTTAATCACTTCAGCCCCAGAAGATTTTACCCCCTTCCTGACCAGAGCATTTTTTTGTGATTCGGCAATGCGTCATGCTAACTGACAACTGCGCGGCCTTGCAGCATTATACCCAAACAAAATTGACGTCCTTTTTTTCCCACAATAGAGATTTCTTTTGGTGGTATTTGATCATCTCTGTGGTTTTTATTTTTTGCACTATAAACAAAAAAAGAGCGACAATGTAAAAAAAAAAGCAATATTTTTTACTTTTTGCTGTAATAAATATCCCCCAAAAATATATAAAAAAACTAATTTCTTTCTCAGTTTAGGCCGATATGTATTCTTCTACATATATTTGGTAAAAACAAAATCGCAATAAGTGTATATTAATTGGTTTGTGCAAAAGTTATAGCGTCTACAAAATAGAGAATAGATTTATGGCATTTTTATTATAATTTTTTATTTTATTAGTAATGGCAGTGATCTGCGAGACTGCAACATGCGGTGGACAGATTGGACACTTTTGACACTATGTTGGGACCATTGACATTTATACAGTGAAGATCAGAGCTAAAAATAGCCACTGATTACTGTGTAAATGTAACTGGCAGGGAAGGGGTTAAACACTAAGGGGGGATCAAGGGGTTAACTGTGTTCCCTCAGTGTGTTCTAACTGTAAGGGGGATGGGCTACCTAGGACATGACAGAGATCACTGCTCCCGATAACAGGGGAACAAAATTCCTGTCATGTCACTAGGCAGAACAGGGAAATGCCTTGTTTACACAAGCATTTCCCCGTTCTGCCTCTCCTCATTGTGATTGCAGGCCACTGGAAGACATCAAGTACGCGGGACCTGTGGGCATGCTCCCGCAGTGCTAGCTTGTGATTACGAAGGGACGTACAGGTACGCCCTTTTGCGCACCCTTTTGCGCACCCGTGCCGTTCTGCATCGGCATGCGGTGGTCAGTACCGGTTAAAGGTGTGATTTTAACTTCATTTTCTGTCTCTGCCTGGTTTGTGGTTCCTGACAGTGAAGAGAATAATTGTCACCAGAACAAGTGTCCCCATTAAGAGATTTCTTCTCAATTGCCGTTCTGGGAGGGGGGGGGGGGCAACATTTTGGCTCCCCCCCCTTCAATCCCAGTGACAGTGGTCACCAAGATAAATTGAGAGTTTGTATCTCTCTAAGCCCCTGTACACACGGTCTGAGATTTCGACAACCAAATCCGTCGGATTTTCTCAGTCGGATCTTGTACGAAACTGTTGCATACACACGGTCGGACTAAGGCCGCGTACACACGGGCGGACTGTCTGACGGACTTCCGCTCGTGTGTGGGCTTCAGCGGACTTTTTCAGCGGACAGTCTGGCGGACTAAGTCTTTCGGAATTTCCGTAATATTGTCCGTCCAAACTTGGTTTCAGCAGACAGTCCACGCGTGAGTAGGCAAGTTGGACGGACTAAGTATGGCGCATGCTCAGAAAGGATTTACACGTCCGAAGGTTGCATTGCAGTGTATTGGACGTCATATTTCTAGTCCCGTCGTACGTGCTGTATGATGTATGCTGTATGTTGCATCGCGCAAGCTTTCAGCGGACTGTCTGTTCGTCGTGTGTGGTCAAGTCCGTTCATTCAAAAGTAGGACGGACTGTCTGTCGGATTGTCTGACGGACTTAGTTGGACGGATAGTCCGCCCGTGTGTACGCGGCCTAAGTTGTCAAAAAATCCGATCTTTCAGAACTTAAATGACGTAATTTCGTTACGATGGGACTACATTCAGGCTAGTAGCCAATAGCTTTGATGTAGGAATTTGATCTGAGCATGCGTGGCAATTGGTCCGATCAAAATTCCCTACACATGATCGGAGTATGTCCGACCGGCCCAGTTGGTCGGGAAATATTTCCAACATGTTGGAAAATTGGGTCTGACGGATATTCCGACGGAATCAGTCCGATGCATACCACACACAGTCAGATTATCTGACGACACGGTCCGATAAGACGCATTCCGACGGATTCTCCGACCGTGTGTACAAGGCTTAACAGGGATATAGCAATAAAACCTGACAAAGCTTATAATCCGTTGCTACTGTGTCCAAAACTAAAACAAGGTGTGGGCTTTAGATATATTTCAAATAGGAATGAATGGAGGAAATACAAAAAAATTATCTTTCCTTTCCAATGCATTTTTCCATTTCACTGTTCTGCCCAATTTCATCTTCCCAGCAACATCTATAAAAATAATATTTTTTTTATTTTTTTGCCTGGAGATCCACTTTAAATCCAATTGTAAATCTAATTTATAGCAGTTTCTCCAATTTATGAAGCTGCTCAGTTTCTACAACAGTAGCCACTGCAGCATCTATTTGGCAAACTGTCAGACTATAAACAGCATAAATCCGGCACTGCCCAGAGAGGAAGCAGATGATTTCCTTTTAGTGCATTTGAAAAGCTTTTCCTTTTTTTTGCAAGAAAAAAAATTCCACAATTTTTTCATATCATATTTACAATTGATAAAAAAATGTAAGAAAGACAATGGGAAATTGTAAATTAAAAATAAATAAAATGTGAATTAGCACAAAATTAGAGATTCCATTTCTAACAACCAATCAGAATTCTTGTTTAAATTCTTGCTACTAGCAACAGCTTCAGTTCATTTTCTGTTTTCTATCTCCATCATATAGGGCAATCTATCAGCACTGCACTAAATAAAACTTACAGCCGTGAAGTCCCTGTAGCTGCTACAGGGGTAGCTGACGAAGCCGTCAGGGAATCGGATGCTGTGCGTGTAATAGAGGAACGATCGGAAGTGGCTGCAGGCCAACGTCTTAAACATGCCTGCCAATGAAAAATATATATTTTGCTGCTTAATATAATACACAGAGAACTGGATCTTACTTCTATAGCTCACTACACACGTTACAGTTTGAATGTACTATCTGCTTTTGTTTTACCACTATATAGTAAAAGGGCCTATCTGACTGGATGTAAATTTAATGGATAGATTAGGTAGATCCTCATATCACAGTTTTGGTAGATCTAAATAGTGATGGCCGAACGGTTCGCCCGGCGGTCGTTTCGCGGCGAATTTCCGACATTCGCGGTCCGCACGTTCGAACGCCTTTTTCCGTCGTTCGCCGCGGCGGACTTACGTGTTTAATGTATACAAGAACTTTAACCTTTGGTGACACGTTTATCATGTGATACAGGACAGCCAATTGAGACATGACAGCACATGGACACTTGTACATTCCCCCTAACCTATAAATACACCCGATCCGGTGGCCATTTTACATTCTTTCTTCTGTTACGATAGGGACAGGTTCCTGTGTGGAGTAGGGAGAGATAAACCACTAGCTATTTGGTACACAAAAGTTCTTTTCAGGACTGGTATAGGTGTTAGGTGTTGATAGGTTTGCTGTGCTGCTGATTCTTGCAGCAGCCTGAGTGTCTTTTGTTAGTTTAGAGAAAGGGAAAGGACGGTGTATGCTACAGGGACAGCCAGATTAGTCTTTCATCATCATCATCATCATCATCATCATTAGCTGTTACTATCAAGGTCCACAAAAGAGCTGTTCCAGTAACCACTAATCGTTCTCTTTTTTTGCCAATTTGTATAGGGACAGGAAGGAAGCAGTGTTGTCAGGCAGTGAGGGTAATTTTAAAGACTTGCTGTTATTATTAGTTCCACAAAGGTTCTTTTCAGGACTGGTATCAGTGGTACAGTAATAGGCTTGTACATGTATAATATTCTTTCTTCCAAATATAGAAAGGATATTATACTTGACTGCTGCCCTTCTGCTGCAGTCTGCTAAACATTCACAACTCACTTGTTCCACAAAAGTTCTTATAAGGACTGGTAACTTGGTATAGGGTGCTACGGTACATAGGCTTGAGTGCGGTACAGTCTGCTGTTCTGTAAGGACCGCTATCGGTCCACAATAGATAGGGTTGACGTGCACCACTGCTGACCGCTGCCCTATACTGCAGCAGTCCTTCAGCGGTATAGGGACTGACGTACAGTCTGCTAATCACTAACACACAACCTGCTTGTTCCACAAAAGTTCTTATAAGGACTGGTAACTTGGTATAGGGTGCTACGGTACATAGGCTTGAGTGCGGTACAGTCTGCTGTTCTGTAAGGACCGCTATCGGTCCACAATAGATAGGGTTGACGTGCACCACTGCTGACCGCTGCCCTATACTGCAGCAGTCCTTCAGCGGTATAGGGACTGAGGTACAGTCTGCTAAACACTAATACACAACCTGCTTGGTCCACAAAAGTTCTTATAAGGACTGGTAACTTGGTATAGGGTGCTACGGTACATAGGCTTGAGTGCGGTACAGTCTGCTGTTCTGTAAGGACCGCTATCGGTCCACAATAGATAGGGTTGACGTGCACCACTGCTGACCGCTGCCCTATACTGCAGCAGTCCTTCAGCGGTATAGGGACTGACGTACAGTCTGCTAAACACTAATACACAACCTGCTTGGTCCACAAAAGTTCTTATAAGGACTGGTAACTTGGTATAGGGTGCTACGGTACATAGGCTTGAGTGCGGTACAGTCTGCTGTTCTGTAAGGACCGCTATCGGTCCACAATAGATAGGGTTGACGTGCACCACTGCTGACCGCTGCCCTATACTGCAGCAGTCCTTCAGCGGTATAGGGACTGAGGTACAGTCTGCTAAACACTAATACACAACCTGCTTGGTCCACAAAAGTTCTTATAAGGACTGGTAACTTGGTATAGGGTGCTACGGTACATAGGCTTGAGTGCGGTACAGTCTGCTGTTCTGTAAGGACCGCTATCGGTCCACAATAGATAGGGTTGACGTGCACCACTGCTGACCGCTGCCCTATACTGCAGCAGTCCTTCAGCGGTATAGGGACTGACGTACAGTCTGCTAAACACTAATACACAACCTGCTTGGTCCACAAAAGTTCTTATAAGGACTGGTAACTTGGTATAGGGTGCTACGGTACATAGGCTTGAGTGCGGTACAGTCTGCTGTTCTGTAAGGACCGCTATCGGTCCACAATAGATAGGGTTGACGTGCACCACTGCTGACCGCTGCCCTATACTGCAGCAGTCCTTCAGCGGTATAGGGACTGAGGTACAGTCTGCTAAACACTAATACACAACCTGCTTGGTCCACAAAAGTTCTTATAAGGACTGGTAACTTGGTATAGGGTGCTACGGTACATAGGCTTGAGTGCGGTACAGTCTGCTGTTCTGTAAGGACCGCTATCGGTCCACAATAGATAGGGTTGACGTGCACCACTGCTGACCGCTGCCCTATACTGCAGCAGTCCTTCAGCGGTATAGGGACTGACGTACAGTCTGCTAAACACTAATACACAACCTGCTTGGTCCACAAAAGTTCTTATAAGGACTGGTAACTTGGTATAGGGTGCTACGGTACATAGGCTTGAGTGCGGTACAGTCTGCTGTTCTGTAAGGACCGCTATAGGTCCACAATAGATAGGGTTGACGTGCACCACTGCTGACCGCTCACCTATACTGCAGCAGTCCTTCAGCGGTATAGGGACTAAGAGTTTTGTCACAGGGTCATTTAAAAAATGACATGCAGAGGAAGAGGCAGGCCCTTCCGCAGGGGTGGTAGGGGTAGGGCAGGAGCAACAGGCTTGAGCCAAAGTGGGAAGTTGCAGAAGGTGTGTTCAATTACTTTAAAGGATGCACCAGACTTGGTTGAGTGGCTCGCTCAGCCTTACTCTTCTGCACCCTCCTCATCCTCTCGATCTGCACCCTCTTCTTCACTCTCTGCTATGTGCACCCCCAAAGACACTACCACCAACAACACGACCACCACCACCACCACCACATACCTTCCGCTTGAGTCACTGGAATTATTTTCCGATCCATATCAAGAGGACATTTCTGATGCGCAGCCACTCTTGGTATTGGATCAGGAAGAGGAGGTAGCAACAAGCGCTACTCAGCAGTCTGACGCCAGTACCCAGATCAGCCCAAGGAGGAGGTTGGTCCCCGGTGTTGCTGCCTACTCCGAGATCTCTACTTATAGCGGTGGGGAAGGTGACGTTGATGATGACGTGTCTAGTGATGTCACGTGGGTGCCCACAAGAGAGGAAGAGGAGGGGAGTTCAGAGGGAGATATGGACCAGCAGATAGGGAGGAGAAGCAGCAATGACTTACATTGCACAGCAGGGACAAAGCAGACTGCAAATGTATCAGGAGCGAGTCATCGACCATGTACGGTCACATCTGGCGCTCCCAGGACACCGGCACATGGCTCCGCAGTGTGGGCTTTTTTTAACGTGTCCGCTGCTGACAATAGCGTTGCCATCTGCAATCTTTGCAGTCAACGCGTTAGTCGCGGTAAGCCCAATACTCACCTAGGGACGACCGCCTTAAGAAGGCACATGAGCAGCCATCACCGAGCCCAGTGGGAGCAACGGAACACACAAAGCCACACTGCAGGCTCTCACCGTCCAGCCTCGTCTTCTACTTCTCCTTCTCCTCTCTCCTCACAATTGTCCTCCACTCCACCTTCCATCACGCCAAGCTCACATTTTTCTGCAAAAAGGCAGGCTTCCGTGGGCCTAATGTTTGAGCGTAAAAAAATGATGATGCCGGATAACCCTCTTGCCCAACGGTTGGCGGCTGGCTTGTCAGAACTCATAGCCCGCCAACTACTGCCATATAAACTGGTGGACTCGGAGGCCTTTCGCAAATTTGTGGCCATTGGAACACCACAATGGAAGGTCCCAGGAAGGAAGTATTTCTCAGAGAAGGGCATCCCAGAGCTATATGGCCATGTTCAGCGGCAAGTTAATGTATCTCTGGCACACAGTGTCGGTGCCAAGATACATCTGACCACAGACACGTGGTCTAGCAAACACGGGCAGGGAAGGTATATCAGTTTTACTGCCCACTGGGTGAACCTTCTGACGGCCGTCAAGCATGTAACCCGTGGCACCCGTGTAGATTTGGTTTTACCGCCACGGATTGCATGCAGGCCTGACTCTTCTTCTCCTCCTCCTACTCCATCCTCCTCCCTCTCCTCCTCAGCTGCCTCCTCCTTTTCCGCTGCTAGCGTCTCTTCCACTGCACCGCCCAAGCTCCCCAGAACCTATTCCACATGCCAGGTGAGACGTTGCCATGCCGTGCTGCGTCTGTTGTGCCTGGAAGCAAAGAGCCACACTGGCCCGGCACTCCTTTCAGCTTTGCGTTCACAGGCAGATGAGTGGCTAACACCGCTCAATTTGACAGTTGGTAAAGTGGTGTGTGACAACGGTGCCAATCTGCTTAGCGCATTGAAACAGGGCAAAATCACGCACGTGCCGTGCATGGCACACGTCTTAAACTTGGTCGTGCAGCGATTCCTTGTCAAATACCCTGGGGTCCAGGACATCTTGCGGCAGGCAAGGAAAATCTCGGCCCATTTCAGAAGATCTTACACGGCCATGGCTCGCCTTGCTGACATTCAGCGGCGACACCATCTGCCGGTCAGACGTCTTATTTGCGATTGCCCGACGCGATGGAACTCAACCTTCTATATGCTTGATAGGCTGCTCCAGCAGAAACGTGCAGTTAACGTCTACCTGTATGAACTCTGCGAAAGAAACGGTTCTGGGGAGCTGGGTTTTTTTTCACCGCGCCAGTGGCTGCTCATGCGCGACACATGCAGACTTCTGCGGCCATTTGAGGAGATCACCAAACTGGTCAGTCGCAGCCATGGCGCCATCAGTGACATGGTACCTTATGCCTTCTTTCTGGAGCGTGCATTGCGTCGTGTCATTGATCAGGCTGTGGAGGAGCAGGAGCGGGAAGATGAGGAAGTCGCAATGCTGGATGAATTCCCAGGGGGGGCTACTCTATCTGAGACAAGTCAACAACAGGAGTCTGATGAGGAGTCAGAGGAGGATGGTGCCGGGGCGGATGAGCAGGAGCAAGAAGAGCATGCTTTAAACCTTTCTGGGATCCCTGTTGTGCGTGGATGGGGAGAGGAGAATGAAGAGGACGACATTATCCTGGATGATGAGCAGGAGCCAGGCCACCACACCGCTTCCACTTTAGTGCAAATGGGGGCCTTCATGCTCCAGTGTTTTAATAGGGACCCCCGTATAAAAAGCATGAGGGTCAAGGACCAGTACTGGGTGGCAACGTACTTAGACCCCCGGTACAAACACAAAATGGCGGAAATGTTACCGCCGTCGCAGAGGGCTGTCAGAATGCAGCACTTCCAGGCCTTGCTTCGAGAAATGCTGCATTCTGCTTTTGCGTGCGCTGGCAGAGGAGCAATTCCCACTCCCAGAGAAGGATTTGCGGGTACCAATCCAACAGCGCCTGCAAGAAGAGGCCGGTTTGAAGATGTGTTGGTGACTTCGGATATGAGGTCATTCTTTCAGCCGACCCATCGACAGGTGTCATCCGGATCCAGCATCAGGGAACGCCTAGACCGTCAGGTGTCCGACTACATTGGGTTAACGGCCGATGTGGACGCTCTGAGGAGTGATGAACCCCTAGACTACTGGGTGGGCAGGCTTGACCTCTGGCCAGAGCTTGCCCAATTTGCAATCGAACTGTTGGCTTGCCCCTCATCCAGTGTCCTGTCCGAAAGGACGTTCAGCGCAGCAGGGGGGATTGTGACCGATAAGCGTACTCGCCTAGCTCACCACAGTGTTAACTACCTCACATTTCTAAAAATGAATGAGGCATGGATCTCGGAGGAATTCAACACATGTGACCAGTAGACCATGTATATGTCTATAAACTATTTTTTTAATCAAGCACACAGACCTTCTTAATTCATTTGGCTCACTTCCTTGACCCAAAAAAGCACACCGTACTATATGCCCCTACCCTCCTCTTTGAAGAGGTTGAGCGGTGTCATATTTCTACTGGGGCTGCTTATGATATCCCTGTGCTGTGCTGACTTCCTCCTGGGGGTTCTTATTATGAAGGGATCACACTATCCCTGTGCTGTGCTGACTTCCTCCTGGGGGTTCTTATTATGAGGGGATCACACCATCCCTGTGCTGTGCTGACTTCCTCCTGGGGCTGCTTACGGTGCTGCTGTCAGTGCTGTATGTCACGGTGCTGCTGTCAGCGCTGTATGTCACGGTGCTGCTGTCAGCGCTGTATGTCACGGTGCTGCTGTCAGCGCTGTATGTCACGGTGCTGCTGTCAGCGCTGTATGTCACGGTGCTGCTGTCAGCGCTGTATGTCACGGTGCTGCTGTCAGCGCTGTATGTCACGGTGCTGCTGTCAGCGCTGTATGTCACGGTGCTGCTGTCAGCGCTGTATGTCACGGTGCTGCTGTCAGCGCTGTATGTCACGGTGCTGCTGTCAGCGCTGTATGTCACGGTGCTGCTGTCAGCGCTGTATGTCACGGTGCTGCTGTCAGTGCTCTGTATTACGGTGCTGCTGTCAGATGCCTCTATCACGGTGCATGTGTCATTCCGGTATGTCACGCTGCTGGTGATCATCTCCTGCACCCTCTTCTTTGCCTACCCTGGTCCCTGACCTTCCCTCTCCTCCATTGCCTTCATTAGCTCCATAGTCCTGAATTGTTAGAACAATTTCCCAAATAAAATAAAAATGCTTGTAGTTATCGATCCCAAATTCACCTCATACATGTATTATGTCATTGTCCAGATGGTGGGACTACGTTTTACCCCCTAATAATTACCACGTGGCCGCAAATTCGACATGAAGGTTTGCAAAGTTCGCCTCCCATTGAAGTCAATGGGGCCCGCGGCGAACGTTCTGTTTCGCGAACGTTTGGGTCCGTTCGCATTTCGCGTTCGCGAAACGTCCCGTCGGAAGTTCGTCCATCACTAGATCTAAACCTTATTGTATAAACACAGATTGTAGGCAGATGGAAGGTTCCCCCTTCCTAGTGCTGGAATGGTGACGTAGGGTGCCCCTTATAAGGTGGGAGGAGTCTCAGATTAGGGCATCTTTTTCTTTTTTGAAGTCTGCTTGGTGCCACAGGGGAGGGACACAAGAGGAAGTCCTGTGTGCTCTTCCCTTTGGGACATGGATAGAAAGATACTTGCTGTTTTTATGCGGGTTATTCATGTTTCCCAAAGACTTCTATTAAATCACATTTTTTTGGTGCGTTTTCTTGAAGTATGCCAATAATTTAGCATGCACGGCTTTTGGTGCACTTTACCAAAATATACCAAAACACAATCTCATAGATGTCTATGGAAAACTGCGAGCATGGGTACACCCTGCTGCTCCAGCACTGGGGTTTGGCAGTGTGCAACCGCCCCCAAAGGTTAATTTGAATCTGAGAGAGGAGAGAAAAAGAAGCAAAAGAAATCAAATGGAAGAAAAAATAAAGGAATGGAAAAGGAATGAAGGAAAATATATACAAAATGTAATTAAAACAAAAGAAAGGCAGGGCAAAAGAAGGGAATGAAAAGCATGGGGAAGGGAAAGGGCTGGAAAAGAAGGGAAATGTGATAGAAATAGAAAGAAATGGAAGGGAAAGGGAATGGAAAGAATAGTGAGAAGGACTGGATAAAAAGAAAGTAAAGGGAAGCAAAGTTAAGGGAAGAAACAAAGAATAGAAAGGTAAGTAAAGGGAGGAAAGAAGGAAAAGGAGCAGGAAGGGAAGGATAGGAAAAAAGCAAAGGAAAGTACATAGAAAGGAAAGGGACACAAAAGGAAAGGAATGAAAGAAAAGCAAAGGAAAGGAATGGGTAGAAAACAAAGTGAAGGAAAATAAATGCAAGGGAAATGGAAATTAGGAAAAGAAGAGAAACGAAAGCAAAGGAAAAGAAAAGGAAAGGGAAGGGTCAAGGAATAGAGAAAAGAAAAGAAAGAAGTGCCCCTAAGTGTAGTAGTAGGTACAATTTATTATAGCCCCCATATTAAGTTACTCACAAGCGGTAGATATAATACAGGGTCTTTATCAAGGTAATTGCAGGGGGGTCTGTCTGTATGCTCCTCGTGCGCCGAGTAGACTGAATGTCTCACGCTGTGGGGAAACAAAGCTTGTGGATGGGAGAAGTCCTCTGTAGCCATCTCACTGTTCCGGATTCCAAGATGGACCGCAGCGTGGATTGCAGCATAGCGCAGATGGTATGAGGAGTGCTGACATGGAGTAAACACTGTGTGACGCATTTCGGAGCATGTGCCATGCTGTGTATGAGCATGTGCACTCCTTTGTCAAGCTAGAGATAGGACGGGAAGCCTGGTAATATATATATATATATATATATATATATATATATCTATATATATAGATATATATATATTTACTTACAATTTTATTTTTATTTCTATATACATTATTAATATTCTGCTTCTTGATATGCTGCAGTTAACCCGAGTTTAAATTGGTGCTCAATAATCAATATATATTTTTCCTCAAAGGGTGTTTTATACCACCAAATTAATATCCACATGGTATCAAAAACACCCATATGTATAGCGTTTGAGTTGTTCCAATATGCAGATATGTACTACTGTACACTTGACCCTATATAACTATCAGATAATATTAGGATGGTGTATAAAATGATCCAACATTTAATTTTTTCTAATTTCTACATATATTTGGTTTAGGTTTTTTCAATTTTTTACTATTTATTATATATATATATATATATATATATATATATATATATATATAAAATATACATGTATATATATTTTATAGTTCTATATATTTTTATTTACCATTTATTAAATATATATTTTTAATTTAAATTTAATTGTATTTGTATATACATTATTTTATTTATTAATATTCTGCTTCTTGATGTGCTGCAATTAACCCGAGTTGAATGACATAACCTGCTTATATGTGGCTGCTACTTTTGGCTCCATAACTTTAAACACCAGGCTCCCCATCCTATCTATAGCTTGACAAAGGAGTGTGCATGTTCATACACAGCACGGCGCATGATCCGAAACGTGTCGCACGTGATTCTCAACCAGCCTCAACCAAAATGCTGCACTCAGCATTCATTCTGCCTCTCTAAAATATTCCACCCCACCTATGGCATGTCATGTGCTCTGTTTAGCACAGTTTTGCTCAGTTGTTTGCAAAATGTAAAGCAGCCCTAATCCTTCTGTAACTCTCTTTATCTATGAAAACTAAAAGCAACAAAAGTGAAATAAATTGGTTAAAGCTTTCTGGGTTTCAATCTTGTACACAATAGTAATAGTTTCATAGTTAGGAAGGTTGAACAAAGACACCAGTCCATTCTAGTTCAACCTGTATGGGTGTGTGGTGTATTTACTGTATGTCTCTACCACTTCCCATATATAGTATCTGTATATTGTGTTCAATGCACAACACAGGTCTTCCCTATCACCCTTCTGTATAAATATGTGTACACTGTATATATGTACACTGCATCATAGATAATTACCAGGCGCGCTAAATGGGAATGGCAGCTTATTAGGACACCCCGCCATATGCTGGCCTCCATTCGGGTAAAAATCGAAATGTCCAATCGGTGTTGCTATACCAGCCCCTGGAATAAAGAACATGATACTGATTAACATTTCATTGTCTTGATGTGTATGTACCACAGGACAGCCAGAGCCAAGCAGGTGATCAGGATGTCACGCTCTCTGACCTATATTTGGTCCAGATTGCAACACTGCACACACAAGTAGATGAGCCCTAATGGTGGGTATACATGCTTCATTTTTATTATCTGATTGATGCACAGTTGAGTCAATCAGCCAGGGCAGAATATTACGGATTGCGATTCCTCAATTGGTAGTTCTGAGATGCTTGGGTCATGAATTTTATCACAATTACCAATCCGATCATGAGATTGCATGGTGTCTTACAATTATATGTTCTATGTTATGAACTATAGATTTTTTATTCCTATCAGGAGAGATTGTTTAGAAAAATAAATAAATCATTTGTCAAAGCATGTATACCACCATAAGAGACAACAGCCAAGAGGCACAATCAAACACAACACACAATCCCATATTGGTCCTGTGCTGTCACATATTTCATATGAACAATCTTTGTACAGAAACCGGTTCCAGTTACCCAGACAGATTTGTCAAGCTGTCTTATTGTCCATTTGGTTTGTATCAGGAACATCTCTTTGTCCTCTCTTCTTTCTTATATCCCTCTGACCCCATCCTATTTTTCTGATCTTTTAGGTTGCTGTGGGAAATCTGAACATACATGGAGCTTCTGCAAATTGACAGCTGAAACCTCCTAATGTCGTCATAACTGCTAGTCATGCACAGTGCACCTCATAGGAACCTTTGATAAGAAGAAAACTAAAGGAAATAAATGGTCAGGGGCATCTATAACTTTTTTTTATAAGGTAAATGTGGGGTTTTATTCTAACAGGGGTCAACACACCGACCTTTGTGTCCACCAGTCGCTGTATGAGATTCCAAAAGCTGGAGCAACAGTTCCAATGATAAATACCCTTATGTATCCACTACCTGCCCAAGCCAATTCTGGCAATTCTGTCATACATGTAAAAATCTGTTTGTTTGTTTTTTTTATAGAAAATTACTTAGAACCCCCAAACACTATATATATATATATATTTTTAAGCAAAGGCCCTAGAGAATAAATGGTGGGTGTTGCAATTTTGCTATGCATGTGCATGTTTCCCTGTTTTTCTTAACTCAGTCCCTGGATTTATCTTTAAGCTATAGGAAAAAGGAGAGATGTACTGAAAAATACCAATTATCATCTTTGTGTCAGTGTGAATGACATCCACAAAATCAGCATCAGAGGAATCAAGCCGGACTTCTTCTACTGTGTTTTCAAAGTAAATCCGAGCTGGGTCCAGACCTGCAAAGAGGAAGATTCATTGTAAGAGCATGGAAATAAATGGTCACTTATGGCATATCAGGAAGAGCCATTCAGAAAATGCACAATCCCCGATTCGGTTCATACATATCACGTGTCGAACGCAATGCTTGAGGGCTGAATCTAGCCTGCCAAGCCATTTTTTATGTTGCCCTCGCACACAGGGCTTTTTTTAAGCTGGATCATGGTGGAACTCCATTCCACCAACTCCAGCTCTCGCCTTCTACTCCGAACTTACCGCTGTCATTTGTAAACACAGAAGCCTGCTGTGCTCTGTGTTTACAAGGACAGCTTTCCTTTCAGTGGCTATCGCAAATCACTGCCTGCCCTGAAGTCACGGCAAGGGGGATGTTGGTGCAATGTGGGATGAGGCATCCCATGACAAGCTGCACTGTGATCTCTGGGGTGCACAGATGCTGACTGATAATCTCCCTGCAAGTGACAGAGAGAAGCGAGGCAGCAATATTTAAAAAGGGGCCAAAATACATCCCTGGGAATTAAAGACCAGTTAGCCTAACATCAATAGTATGCAAGCTCTTGGAGGGGATGATAAGGGACTATATATAAGATTTTAGTAATGAAAACTGTATCATTAGCAGTAATCACCATGAATTCATGAAGAATCGTTCTTGCCAAACCAATCTATTAACCTTCTATGAGGAGGTGAGCTGCCATCTAGATAAATGAAGGCCCGTAGATGTGGTGTATCTGAATTTTGCTAAAGCATTTGACACAGTTCCCCGTAAACGTTTACTGTACAAAGTAAGGTCCGTTGGCATGGACCATAGGGTGAGTACATGGATTGAGAACTGGCTACAAGGGCGAGTTCAGAGGGTGGTGATAAATGGGGAGTACTCTGAATGGTCAGGGGTGGAAAGTGGGGTCCCCCAGAGTTCTGTGCTGGGACCAATCCTATTTAATTTGTTCATAAACGACCTGGAGGATGGGGTAAACAGTTCAATCTCTATTTGCGGACGATACTAAGCAAAGTAGGGCAATAACTTCTCCGCAGGACGTGGAAACCTTGCAAGAAGATCTGAACAAATTAATGGGAAATTAGGTTTAATGTAGAAAAGTGTAAAATAATGCATTTGGGTGGAAAAAAATATGACTACAGTCTATTCACTAGGGGGACAACCTCCTGGGGAATCTAGGATGGAAAAGGTCCTAGTAGATGATAGGCTCAGCAATGGCATGCAATACCAAGCTGCTTCTAACAAAGCAAACAGAATATTGGCATGCATTAAAAAGAGGATTAACTTCAGAGATAAAGTGATAATTCTGCCAATCTACAAGACTTTGGTCCGGCCCCACCTAGAGTTTGCTGTCCAGTTCTGGACCCCAGTCCTCAGGAAGGATGTACTGGAAATGGAGTGAGTACAAAGGGCAACAAAGCTAATAAAGGGTCTGGAGGATATTAGTTATGAAGAAAGGTTGCGAGCACTGAACTAGTGGTGCAGGTCAGAGCTGAGGAGGAGTGGGTGAGATGTGGACAGCCTGTGAAAGGGAGCCAAACCCTGCACACTGTCCATAGCACACGCCTAAACCCTGCACTCTGTATACAATGCACCCCTAAACTTTTGCACTCTGTAAACACTGCACCTTCTGAGCCCAGCATTCAGTACGCAGCTCACCCCTGAATGCCACACTTAACACACTCCTGGTATTTGTTGCCTCTTTAAGGTCCTCCCACTGTCCAATTTGGCCACACCTACTGTTCAATGTGGATTGGGGGAGGGGCCGGGGCTGATTCCTGCACCTATTCTCTGTGAAAAAAAGCAGTGGATAAAATGTATATAATCTCAAAGATAAATCCGGTCCTTTGGGGGCAGCCATAATGCTGATGCAGCCCGCAATGAACTTGAGTTTGACACCACTGATATATCTCTATTTCCTATCTGTAATATTTTGTATCTAGTTTTTCCCCTTTAAAATGTGAACTCTAGGCCTTTAGCAAATCCAGATATTAACTTGTAAAAAAATGGTGATACCATCATAGACTGTGTTGAGAGAAGAAATGTGGAAATGACACAGCGGGCAAACCCACACAGGCTGCCTGCAGAGAACTACAGGAGAGGGCAGATACAAGACGAAGACCCCCAACAAAGAGTGACAGTGTCTAGTCTGCCTTACAGGAAGCTCCGGCACCAAGGCATTGTACATGAGTTATTTCATGAAGGATGACGGCACAGCTCTGGAAAAAATAGACAAAGCACTCCAAGAATCAAGTAGGAATACACATTTGTTTGGTATTTAGACAATATATGTTTAGCATAATGGAGAGTAATGAAAGAAAACAAAAGGGATGTGAAAGCAAAGGAAAAGAAATGAAAGGCAAAAAAAAGTAAGCAAAGGAAATTAAATGGAAGTGGAAAGTGGAAAGGAAATAGAAATAAAGGGAAAAGAGATGAAAGGAAAAGGAAGAAAGACAAATAAAAGGGAAAGAAAGATAGAAAAGATAAGAAAAGAAATAACAGGGAAGGAAAGGAAAGAGAATGAAATGAAGGGAAATGGAAAAAAGGGAAAGGGGGAAAAAGATGAAGGGAAAAGGAAAGGAAAGTTTGCCTGTGATAAATTATAGAAATTTGATCACATGCAAAGCACATTATTAAATTAGAGTTACTCAGCAAGACATGAAGATAGAAGGACCCACTCACACCATAACTCAGTGATCTGTAATGTATATAATTTTGCATGCTGAGGCACATTGCTTCAAACAAACCATTCAAAATGACTACCCATGTCACCTCAAATGCATGTAAAAACAGGTTCTGCACAAATGTTTTCTGTGCAGTACAACAGAATACATGGATCATATTCCTTTACAAACCAATGCAATGCAAGCAGGTCAGGTGCAATTAATCTTGTATTAGAACACATCCCATGCACATCTATAGCATGTTAGGGTAATGTAAGGAAATATCAAAGTCCCAGCTCCTCTTTGATGCCCATATTTTCATTGGAGTCCAAATACAATAACATACATGGTGTGCCAGCAGTATACAGGCATACCCCACTTTTAAGTACACAATGGGGTTTATCTACTAAAGCTGGAAAGTGCAAAATCAGGCTCACTTCTGCATAGAAACCAATCAGCTTATAACCCCAGCTTGTTCAATTAAGCTTTGGTAATAAAGCCTGGAAGCTCATTGATTTCTATGCAGAAGCGAGCCTGATTTCGCACTTTCCAGCTTTAGTAAATAAACCTCATTGTGTACCTAAAAGTGGGGTTTGCCTGTAGCTGATTACTTCAGTTGAGAATAACATGCTGTAGTCAGCCATGTTTGTAGCTGATGCAACTCCTTGAACCTTTTGTGGATGTGCTGAGCACAACTCTTTCCCATCACTGTGAGGAGCACCGTTACTGAAAATAGGAGCTGGGGAGGAGTAGATGGTTTCTTGCCTCATATTTCTCATGCTCTGCGCTAGAACCCAGTATTATATTTGAGGAATTGAAGGCAGGGGCGGATCCAGAGTCTAGTCTCGGGAGGGGCACTGCCAGAAAATACTTTTTTTTGCAGGCAATTTATCGGGGACATGGCTGGTGTTAGCGTTTCAATCATCCTGGCACCACGGTTAATATGGTGTCAGGATGTTGGAAGTGCATTATTTCTATTATTACATTGTTATATAGATTGTTATATAAAATGAAATGGTTCAACTCACCATAATGCAGAATCAGTGAGAGCCCTGAGTGTGTCACCTGCCACCAGTTGCAGATTGTCACTTGCCATGCCACACGTTGCGGACTGTCACTTGCCACGCCACCTGCCACCAGATGTGGATTGTCACTTGCCACATCACCTGCCACACGTTGCAGATTGTCACTTGCCACGCCATCTGCCACCAGATACAGATTTCCACGTCACCTGCCACATGTTGCAGACTGTCACTTGCCACGTCACCTGCCACATGTTGTAGATTGTCACTTGCCACATTATCTGCCACCAGATACGCATTTCCACGTTACCTGCCACGCGTTGCAGACTGTCACTTGCCACATCACCTGTCACATGTTGCAGATTGTCACTTGCCATGTCACCTGCCACACTTTGCAGATTGTCGCTTGCCACGTCATCTGCCACCAGATACGGATTGCCACTTGCCATGTCACCTGCCACACGTTGCGGACTGTCACTTGCCACGTCATCTGCCACATGTTGCAGATTGTCACTTGCCACCAGATACAGATTTCCACATCACCTGCCATACGTTGCGGACTGTCACTTGCCACGTTACCTGCCACATGTTGCAGATTGCCACGTCACCTGCTACACGTTGCGGATTGTCACTTGCCACGTCACCTACTACACGTTGCGGATTGTCACTTGCCATGTCACCTGCCACCAGATACAGATTGCCACTTGCCATGTCATCTGTCATTTGTTGCCGATTGTCACTTGCCACGTCACTTTCCTGCTGTCAGGGGTGGAGGACTGCATTCAGTGTGAGTGATTATGATGAGTATGGACAAGATGGAGGGAGGAGGTGATGCAAGTAGGAGGGGCCAGCACACTCAACACACTCAGGGGTGGACGCATAGAAGGAAGATTGCTGGCGCTCTGCCTCTGCCACACAGTGCCACTCCTCCAGGCAGCTCCTGTCACATCGGCTCTGAGTCTGAGACTCCGAGTCCGACGTGAGTTACGTGACTGTCTCAATGACATCACTCTTTGCTAGACACCAGGCGGGCAGGCGTTAGCAATGAGTGCAGGGTTGCCAAGCCAACGGCTCAGCTCCACCCACCTCCTAGCTCCTCCTGGTCCAGCGGCGCCGCAAAACACACCAGAGTCTCTCTCTCTCTGCGCCGTTGATCGCTGATGAGACAGAGAGGGAGACTCGGGCATAGCAAGTCAGTCGGTGTGATATTTTCGGGGGGGGGGGGGGGCAATTGCCCTGTTGCCCCCTCCCCTGGATCCTCCCCTGATTGAAGGGCACAGGACTGTATAGGTATAGGTGGCCTGAAGTGTGGTCCATGATGTCTCCAAAGGGCTGCATATAATTTTTCTTTATAAGAGTTACTAGGGGAAATGGTCAGGGAATGTTCTACAGGAGTGGTTGGAGAATGAAGTTATGCTGTAGGATATAGTCAGAGACTAGGAACATAATTACTGGTATTAAAGGCCTTTTTACAAATCAATGCCCAACACTGAGGCCCAAGGGTTGCATTTGTTCCTCAGGAAACAGATAGGGTACCAAGGCTCTGCAATTTTAGAATGATACAAACCGGTAATCCTGCGAATGCCAGAAACTCGTCTTCCAGCTTCTCCAGCTACGTGAGCACCCAGACTGTGTCCGATGATGTGAATGTTGGATGGGGGGTAATTCAGTTCTGCCTGCGGATAAAGCGCTAAATATGAGTGATAATCAAAAACATGTACCAATATATACGTTGCACCTAGTATGAACTAATTTCTCAGGTGGTACTTCAAATTCTAGTATCCATCCCAGAATGAAAAGACGATGAAGAGCAGCATAAGTTACGATCCTGAAAGGCCTTTTACAATGTTTATTTACATTTCCTAAAGTGTAAAGCCAAAACTTTTTTTTCCAGCTTTGGAAAGAGTAGGGAATGGTTAAGAATATGTCAGTTTTCTTTTCACTGTGTACCTTTGGGGAGGTTTTTTTTTAAATTTCCTGTCCCAGAAACAAGAAGTGAGAGAAATCTCTCTAACAAAGCCCCAGATACCAGTAAATCCTGGAGTCCTAAGCCTCCCCACTCAATCCAAAACTAAACAAAAAGTTTTGGATTGACATACACTTTCACTCTTTAGTTACCATTTATTTTCTTACATCAGGGGACACAAAGCCATAGTAATAACTATGTGGGTTATATCGGCGTATCAGGTGCTGGACACTGGCACGCCCTTTAAGGCGTGTACTTCCCCCCATATAACCCCTCTCATTACTGGGAGTCCTCAGTTTTTTGCCAGTGTTGGGCACGAGTAAGGATGTGCTGTACTGAGCTCCATGGGCAGTAATCCTTGATGAGAGCCAGCCAGCCATTCTGATGTCTCCGTAATGGACTAAAGGAATGGTACCCGGGCCTCGTAATCCGAAGACATGAGCTTTTGCTTGCGAATACTTTAAAGAGCTGGGCCCTGGGATCCAGTACTTTTTGGTAGTAAGGCCAATAAAAGTTTACTGGCAGGGTCCCAGGAATGTGGACTCCAAGGGGTTAAGGAACAGGTTTGAGATACCTGAAAATTCTGCCTGATCAGCAGGCCCGGCAAGGGACTGGTGTATTTGACGCACTGTGTTTCACAGATGCTATGAAGGACTCGATCATTTAAAGACTCATGGCTTATACTTTACAAAGAAAAAAATTCCACAGACTGGCTAAGGGTTTTCACTTGGTGCTTTGGCTGATCAATATTTCAGCCACGGACCTCTGCAAAAATTCACTGGTCCAAGTATAAGCCATAAACCTGAACAAAGAAGAGAACTACCAATGGGTCAAATTTTGGTGAGGTGGTCCCATCCCTATTAAACTCTACAAAGAAAAAAATTCCCCTTAAGTGGGTGGGACTTTAAATGACCACCAACACCAAACAAAGATACATAATGTGTACAAATTTTATTAATGCTTACAAAGAATACATAATACCACCACAGGGACATATAGACTCAAACATGCCCCAGTGGCTTATTTACAGATGGACAATTACATAAATAAAACAAATCAAAACAGAAAATATATGTGGTTAAAATATTCTTCTTATATCACCCACACCCGACTCGTTTCCAGTTGCTGGTATCACAGAACTTTCATCAGGGGTGAGAAGCTCGATGATATATTGATATTTCTACAATGTAAAAAAAACAATCTTTAAAAACGTATAAAATTCATATAGCAGGCAAGAGAGAGAGAGAGAGAAAAAAAACAAAAAACAAAAGGGAATATGATATTATATTATCCTTCCCCCCCTAATGACCAACAGAACGGCCCATCTGGAATCATTACCTAATGAGATGTATACTTGAGGGTCAGCCGAAGATACGTATCACTTTAGGATATGGATACATCTGAAGATTGGCTTAAATGTAAATAAAGTGTAATGCAGTGGATGCTCCAAAAAATGCTAGTGAAAACGCTGTGCGGAAAAGCTGCTCCTAGTAATGACCCGAAGAATAGAAAAAGTCACCGGTCTTCTCCCGTCCTTCTGCGGGTTACCTTTCCTGTACCCCTTCAAGGCCTGCCTCACCCAGAATCCCTTCGTAACATCCTCCTCACCCCGTAGCTTAAACCAAAAGGCTAGCGCCGCCAACTTGCGCTGAATTGACGAAATTGACAAAATGGACCCCAACCGTTCCATCTGCCTAGATAAGAAATACAACACCAACAAACCTCGTTCTGCCCCCCCCAGCTCGGCGTCCGCCAGCCGTGTAAAAGCCATCCATTCCTGCCACACTTTACTGTATGCCGACCACGTAGTCCTGCTCACCGACCTTCTGATCCATCCTGCGGCAACTCCAAAACAATCTCCCAAAGCCACCCCAGGCAGGGGATCCCCTTTCTTGCCTCGGCCGGAGCCAGGGTTCGAAATCCCTGCCACTGAAATCGAGACAAAGAATCGGCCACATTATTGTCCACTCCCGGAAGATGGACGGCATGCATAAAAATGTTCATCTGCAGGCACTGCAACACTAGGTGGTGCAGCAGCCTGATCACCGGTAGCGAGGAAGCTGACACCCGATTAATCACCTGCACCACTCCCATGTTATCGCAGTTCAACCTGATCTTCAGATCTCAACATGCCGCTCCCCATAATTCCACCGCCAGCACCACCGGAAACAGCTCCAGCAGAACCAGGTTCTGTGAGAAACCTGCCTCCACCCACGTATGTGGCCAGGCCTCCGCACTCCACTGACCCTGGAAAAACGCCCCATAGCCCGTCGACCCTGCTGCGTCCGTCACCAGCTCCAGGTTGAAGTTACTTACCGGCCCTGTCATCCAAACCGTTTGTCCGTTGTATGTCTCTAGAAACGCATGCCACACCTATGCTCCCTGGTCAATCTAATGAAGTGGGTTGGCACCTGTGTCCCCACCGTGGCTGCCGACAGTCTTCGGCAAAACATCCTTCCCATCGGGATGATGCGGCAAGCAAAGTTCAACTTCCCCAAAACCGACTGCAACTTGCATAGTTGAACTTTCTTCAGCCCCGCCATCTCCCTAATCTCCACCTTGAGCCCTTCCACCTTGTCACTCGGCAATCAGCACTCCATGGCGACCGTGTCTATCTCGATGCCCAAAAAACTCAGTACTGTCACAGGCCCCTCCGTCTTGTCCGCCGCCAGTGGGTTTCCGAATTTTTCGTCATTGTGCTGCAACGTGGCCAAGAGGATCGCGCACACATTGGAAGCAGGGGGGCCTACCACAAGAAAGCCATCCACTTAATGAATAACTGAGACCCAGCCAGACACGTCCTGCACCACCCATTCCAGGAATGAGCTGAATAGCTCAAATAAGGCACAGGAAACGGAACAGCCAATGGGCAAACATTGGTCCACATAAAAACATTTTTGCCAACAGCACCCCAAAAGGCGAAAGCTCTCCGGGTGCACCGGCAACAACCTGAACGCCGACTCAATGTCCGATTTTGCCATGAGTGCCCCCCGTCCGTAATGATGAACCCAGCCCACCGCAGCGTCAAAGGACGTGTATGACACTGTGTAGGCCTCCAGGTCTATGGCGTCATTCCCCGAGCCCCCTTTTGCCCGCCCCCCTCGGTACCACCGCCACCATTCCCTCACCCGTAGCACTAACGGTATCCCCCACCTCCCCATCAAGAATTCTACACAATGCAGCATTTAAAGCAGTATGAGATAATTGTAAAGTCTTACCTGGCTGTCTGGGTCTGGGTCTGGTCCCTGCAGCTGCCACTCCGGATGCTCGTTGCCTCCCAGGACCAACTTGTCAGATACCAACAGCCTCCTTCCGAATGCACTTCTGCCATAGGTAGCATAGGTGTAAGCAGCCCCCCAGGCAACGTGCGCCCGGCGGCCTTGACCTCTCCTCTTGGCGTAGCTCTCCCGTTGCCGCTGGCCCGACCATCCCTGGCTCCGCTGTGCGTGGATGCCGCCATCTGCCCCCGCACGGGCCCCATAGGTCTCCCTCTGAACTCTCTCGCAGTGCTTCTCCCATCCTTCTCAGTGGACCTGCCCGCAGTGACTGGTGGCTGCCATGCAGGCGTGACGCTGCCCCTCCTCCGCCGGGTCTCCCCCTGTGCTGGAACCCCTGCAATGGAAGGGGGAACTGTCCTCCCTCTCAAGTCTGCCCTCACCGGTGGGAAGCAGGCGCAATCCGTTCCCAAAACCTCGCTCCCCGAGCCCCGCCAATGTTGAGGATTCCCCCAGACCCCCTGGCACTGCAGCAGCCAACCGTTTTGCCGGGGGGGGGCGGCGGGAAGATTTTAGCGAATATTAAAGTGGGGTGCCCGAAAAAAAAAAAATTAAAAGTCAACAGCTACAAATACTGCAGCTGCTGACTTTTAATAATCGTACACTTACCTGTCCCAGGGTCCAGTGATGCGGGGGGACCGAAGCCCCCCCTTGTTCCCCGCTCTGCTCGCAGCGCCGCCATTCTTACTGTGGGGATGTGCGAGCGGCGCCGGGCGCCGTGATACGCCGCACAGTCATCTGGGACAAGTGAAAGATCCCAGGTGACTGTGCGGCATGAGGGGAAGTGATGTCACCAGCCCGGGCATTGAAGAAGGCAGACTATGAGGGACCCCCTAGCAACAGGCATTTAGAGGTGAGTAAAAGATTTTTTTTCCAATTATTATTTTTTTATTTTTTTTATGAATTTTTAGCTATTTTTTTTTTTTTTGGTGGCAACACCACTTTAATTTGCTAATGTCACACAACATTAACATTAATTGACTAATGTCACTAATTTCACACAACAGGGTATGCTCAGGGGAGCACTGCTCTGCACCCTGAGCCCACCCTTTTTGAAGCCAATTAGAGCCTCAGTCTCTAATTGCATGCTTCTAAAAAAATTCATTAAAATCCATGTGTCCGGTGCCCTGAATGTAGATTAGGGGCCGGACTCATGGATTGGAGGGGCGGCGCTAGTGCATATGCACAGTAAATCTGTATGGGAGTGGTTTTATAATTATCAGCTGCTGCACCGGCAGGGCTCTAATGAGGAAAGTGGAAGGGTCTGCATTCATTTAAACGTGATTTTTTTTCTTTGGAAGTATCTCACCAAAAATTTAATTTTTGCTGCAGGGGATGCAATAAATTAGACTTGTATCTTAGTACGGACTTCTGGAAGAATCAGTAAGTCAATTACTCAAGCAGGAAATTACATTTTTAGGGGGCGTTCTGTACACTGTATGTATACAGAACACCTCAAGGTTGCCGTACTGCATTCCATTTTATAGAAAGTTACAGCACTGCAGATTGAAAAGGAAAGGTCATTTTTAATAACATTTCAATTACAATATGACTTGAGTCGCTATATTATCATTTTTTTATTTGCTCATTTTTTTCCCTCACAAAAGTGGAATTACCCTTTAAACATACTCTGTCTGATCTTTGAAAAATGAGTAAGGCCCATTTCACATGTGCGGACTGTATGTCCGTATTTCATCCATCCATTTTCGGATAAAAAATGGACATACATGCATCCCTATGGGATAGCGGGTGTCAGTGGATGAACATCCGCTGACACCCAATATCATCCGTCTCCGCTATGGTCCAATTCTGCAGACGGAGGAAAATCCAAGCAGGGGCGGGGCGGATTATCACGGATCTGTCCCGTGTGACAGGGGCCTAATGATGATTGGGCAGTATCGTTTCATCCTGTTGGTGGTAGCTCACTTTAAAATCCAGTAATTATCTTGTTCAGAACAAACTCCAGAACCTTTACACAGTTCTATGCCATTTCGTTTTATAAGGTTAGAGAAGTGGGATGGACCTCTGGCCAATCTCTTTTGAAGGGGGAAACCATCAGGTGTGAGTTCTTATCTCTGAAACTGCCATTGGTTATATGGACCCATTGAATGGGCCCAGAAACATCATGGCTGCTCTGAGTAGGGTCCATAAAACCATTTAAGCAGGTCATAGGCGATTTGATGGACCCATTGAATGGGCCCAGAAACAACATGGCTGCTCTGAGTAGGGTCCATAAAACCATTTAAGCAGGTCATAGGCGATTTAAATCGCGGGCGGCTCCTGCTGAACCAGCTGAGATTCAAACCATATATTGGCAATCTGAATGTAGCCTAGGGGCGGACTGACCATTTGGGCACTCGGGCACTGTCCCATCAGGTTTGCCAGCCTCAATAAAACCAGGGACAGTAAGTAAAAAGAGTTTTTTTTTTAAATCCAAAGATTATAGCTGTTTCGCCTCTCCAGTACCTTTTCAGTGTGTGTGTGTGTGTATTTTGTGTGTGTATACTATGTGTGTATGTCGTGTGTCTGCACTGAGAGAGTGCAATAGCTCAGCAGGAGGGATTCTCCTGTCAACACTGTCCGTGGTTGCAAGAAAGAAACTCACTCCATCTATGGCCGGCTTTAGTTTAGCCCAGGACTTACCATTTTGCATCTGCGTGCAGCTCATAATATTTGAAGGAATTACTCCTATCTTCCTTCCTATGAATAATATTTTGGATTTTATGAGAGATGAAACATATTCCCTCTGAAATAAGTGACGATCCCCAAAGTGGTATGATTTGCCCCCCCCCCCCTTACACACACACCTCTGACCCATAAGTCTGGAGAATTCCTTTGATGGCTTGTCCCCTCCCCCTCCCATTGAAGTGACAGTTGTCCACCTTTAGTAATAGCCAAAAGTCTTAGCCCTTGTACACACGGTCGGAGATTCCGTCAGAATGTGTCCGATCGGATCGTTTTGTCGGATATTCCGCCTGTGTGTGGTCTGCATCGGACTGTTTCCGTCTGAATATCCGTCGGACCAACTTTTCCAACTTGGAAATATTTTCCGACAAAATGCTCCGATAGGACATACTCCGATCATGTGTAGAGAATTCCGATCGGACAAAGTGCCACGCATGCTCAGATCAAATTCCTACACCAAAGCTATTGGCTACTAGCGTGAACATAGTCCCGTCGTAACGAAATAACGTCATCACATCGGATTTTCCGACAACTTTGTCCGACCGTGTGTATACAACAGTTTCGGACAAAATCCGACGGATTTTGTTGTCGGAATCTCCGACCGTGTGTACAAGGGCTTACTGGAGAGCCTGAGAAGAAGTTCCTGTCAGACATTTAATGCAGTGAGGTGTTAATTCCTTAGATCTACAGCCTTTTCAGATTCTAAATTATGAACATATTTGTAATATTATCACCTATGTTCTGTATCTAATATAGATAATCTAATCTAGATAAGATAAGGAGGGAGCAGCTATACACTGCAGGCTATGGAGAGAAGGGATCTTCTCACATGCAGCCTGTTTGTTCTGTGCTTGTCCCCCATTTACTACAAACTGCAGAATAATATTCATCATGATTCTCAGTACTCCATGCTGCAATTAGACAGACATTAGGCAAAATAAAAGATTCAATATTCATTGAACCCATCACAATCCTATGCAACTGAAAATTAAGTTTTCCTGCAGTAGGTTTATACCTGTCTGAATTGCAGCCAAATCAATCATGAATGAAAATGTAAATTCACAATTTGTTCTAATCATATCTTCTGACTAGCTAATTTTCTATATTCACCTGAAGTCTCTTTAGTAAATAGGCAATCTCTGCACCCACAACACGCCCATTGTTTGCCGCCTGCACATACTGCAGTATGTTGACCGATCCATGGCGCCAATCCACCCCAATACAGTTCACATCTTCCACCAACAGGAGCTCCTGTTCAAGGAATGGTTTTCAGGTACATTAAAGTTACATTGGGCAATATCATGTAAAACAAAAAGGAGGACATAAAAATGTTAGGTAGCAAAAAGAAACGTTTTTTCTCCTTCTCAAAACATTTCTCTATATTTATACACATATAGTTCTACATTTAGCAAAGCTATTTCCATTTATTTTTTATAATGCATTCTCTGTATTGAAGCCGTAGTAAAAGCCACAGAAATAAAAATTAAGTGGGCCCCCCCTGCATGGCTAAGTCATAATGTACTAGTATGCACTGCATACTAGCACATTATGATAGACTTACCTGTAAAGCAGATCCCTCCCCGTGTAGCTCTGTCATGGATCCCCAGCTCTGCCATCTTCACCCGGTCCTCCTTCTGGGTTGGCGTGCTCCAGCTGTATGAATAGCCGGAGCCACTCCTGCGCATGCATGTGGAAGCCCCCAGCTCTGGCACAGAGCTCTGAAGGTACGACACAGGTATGCTATCCCTTCATAGCGCATTCACGCAAGAGATATCACAGGCAGCATTGCTTGTGAATATCTTCTAAACCGTGCCCATTTAAGAGATATTCACTATACATACAGGTAAGCCTTATTATAGGCTTACCTGTAGGTACAAGTTCAAAAGTGGAGTTTACTTGGAGTTGCTCTCTCTCTCTCTCAATGGACATTGAGGCAGCAGCAAAAGCCACTGGCTCCTGCTGCTATCAATCAAATCCAGTGAGCAGGGAGCAGTTAGAAGAGCCACATGTCTGCTCCCATTGCAAGCACCTGCTATGGGGAAAGCACTGAAGAGTCGGAGTAGACAGTGCTGGCAGGGGACTCCAGAAGAAGCAGAACGGGGCCGCTCTGTGCAATACCATTGCACAGAGCTGCTAACTATAACAGGCTTATTATTTTTATTTAAAAAAAACTTTAGTAACCCTTATATATTCTTATATATTTGTTTTGTACTAGGAAATAGTGGGAACCCCCATCATTTATTTAAGCTGTTTCCCATTGGGGAGATTTTGCTTTACTTCCTGTCATTGGGACACAATAGGTAAGTAAGAGGAAATTGCTCCATGGTCAGGGAAATTCTCAGTTGTCACAAGAACAGGTTTCCCCATTCGAATATTTTCCTTCTATTCCTGACATGGTAACAGTTGTAATACTTTGACTTTGTAAAGCGGTGTGGTCCCCCGCGCTACTAGTTGAATTAAAATAAATAAATAAAACTACCATATATGATAAATGAAACTGCTGATAAATCTAGAATTTTTCACAACTAACAGACATTAATAAATGTGTATAAAGTATTCAATGCAATTTCTCAACATAAACAGCAAGTGAATATGAATATATGAAACATCCATCACACAACTGCTCAGTGCTCACATATCTCTTACCTCCATAAAATGATGAATCAGCTTTAGGGATATTCCCGGTGATGGTGATCCCCCACTTCCGGACTCCTGGCTATCAGCTCTCAATATTTCCCTCAGGATTCCAGACGACTTGTGAGAATGACATAAATGCCTCTCATAGTGTAGTACCGTATATTTAAACAATCAACGATTTTTTGAAAGACAAATGAAAGCTTACAGTTAAAAAGGTTAAAAAGCACATTGAATAAAACAGTGGCGTTGCAGACACCTCTCACATCACTTCAGGTCCTTTCCTTACTTCTGGTCACGCCATGTGCCTTACGTCATGTCACGTGACTTCACCAGATGAGAGCTGGAGGTAAGAGTTCTGTGTGCACTGAGCAGTTGTGTGAAGTTTCAGCATCACTCGTTTCAAGGGGATCATTTTTGAAGGACTATTTATTTATTCACTCAATTTTGGATGATTTTTTTGGACTTTTTATTCACTTTGCACCTTGCACTTTGTTAGTGGAGATATAATAAAGCTTGTAACTTTCCTATATTGGATGTTTATATATTCATATTCACTTGCTGTGTTTATGTTGAGAAATTGCGTTAATCACTTTAAACACAATACTTAGAGTTTCCCATCACTTTTTGTCTTTGTGATGCCACGACTAATCCATAGCAAACACTCACGTGACACATGTCAGACACCCAGCTATTCTCCGCTCGGTCACTCATCCCATGTGCAATTAAAATTGTCTTCTTGGATGTCTGGAATGAAGAGGTATTGAAGCTGGAAACGTTTCTGGCGCTGATTATCTGCATAAAGTATAAAATGAGAATTATTCTCTTAGAGATCAAACATTTGAAATGTGAGAGGATTACAGAGGGGCAGATCTTCTGAGGGTTGATAATGTACATATCAACAAATGGTGCCTATTTCAACCTGATCATATAATCTGCTTTAAGATGGCCATACACTTTGTAATCAAATTGTACAACTCAATTTTGATATAGCAGAGGTTATCGCGTGCCAATGTGGTATATAATGTGGTTATTAATTTATTAGGGTATTCACCTGTGATTAAGTCCACTAAGGGTAAGGTTTGTAGAGTGGGGAAACTCTCTGAATTGGGTTTGGAGGGTGTGCCTTAGCTGCAGGTACCTAAATAGCATGTAGGAAGGGATCTTCAGGGCCTCAGTCCTGTGGAAGTAAGCACCTGGTGTAGGTAGATTACACCCTTAGAAGCCCATAGATCAATGTCCGGGATATATAATAGTTCCTGTAATTGAGGGTTGTGCCACAAGGGAATGTGTGTGTGTGTGTGTGTGGTAGGAGGCAGCTATGACTCTTTTAAGAGCCATCTCCCATATGTGTTTGTGGTGAAATAGCATGGAGTCTCGGGTGTTTGGTTGCACCTAGGTGTCCTTGCCTCTGAAGAGCACCTGTAGGGGAGAGTGTGCGGTGCAGTTCAGCAGCCTACAGTCTAACTTTTGGTACCTAAGTGCATCTGATTTGTGAAGGTGATAAAAAAGAGAAAGTTTGTCTGCTATGTAGTATGAATGAAAGTCTGGTAGGGCTGTGCCTCTTGAGGTGGTTGGGTTTTTAAGAGTGAGCCAGGACAATTTATGCCTTCCAGGTCTCCAGATATATGAGAATTGTTAATTGTTTTAAAGATTTTTAGAGGGATTAGGACCGGGAGTGCCAGAACATATACAGAAACTTGGGCAGGAGAATCATCTTGGTGAGGTTTACCCTCATCCTCACCCCCAGTGGAAGTCTTGGCCAGGATTGTGTGCGGGCTTTTAGGATATTAAAGAACAGTTCTAGGTTATTAGTTATGTATTCATGGGACACTCTGGTGACTTTTACTCCTAAGTATTGGATTGAGGATACCCCATTTAATGGGAGAAAAGCTGAACTGATCGTTGGTGGATAGGAGTCAAAGGGGAGTATTTGTGATTTTTCTCCAATTGCCCTGAGTGTGTTCCAAATTCCTTGATGCTCTGAATGGCATCTTGTAGAGAATGGCCGGTGTCTGCTAGATACAGGATCATGTTGTCAGTGTACAGGCCCACAGTTTCTACAAGAGGGCATGAACGGAGACCATAAATATCCAGGTGTGTTCTAAGTGAGATGGCTAACGGTTCTACCGCAAGTGCATACAGCAGTGGGGACAGTGGGCAACCCTGTCGAGTACTGTGCCCAAGGGGGAAAGGGTCGGAAATCCAACCATTTACTGTACCAATGGAGAAAAGTACAGTAGTTGTACCCACTTAATAAGCTTAGGACCAAACCCAGAAACCTATCAAGCATTCTGATAGATATCCCCACTCTACAGAATTAAATGCCTAAGCAGCATCCACTGCCACCACTGCTCTAGTACCAACTACATCATGACATGCTTGAATATTCATATAGAGGTGGCAAATATTTATGGCTGTGGTTTTTCTTCTACAAACATGGAGACAAATCATTAATTTTTAGCAAAAGCACTGAAAGAAACCTTGCTATCCACAAACATATTGGCCATTAAAACTAAACAAAATCAAATAACTAATGATACCCAAAAGATTTCCTATCAATTCCAAGAATATTATACAGATCTGTACAACCTACCACCCTCACATAAACCCTAAGACCTTACAGGACCAAGAACAGAAATAGTTCACAAATTCCTTACAGATAGTGGCCTCCCCACTCTGAACAACATAGATACACAAGCTTTAGAGGAACCAATAACAGAACTTGAACTGACCAAAGCTATTAAATCTCTTAAATCAGGGAAAAGCCCAGGACCAGATGGCCTCACAGCCCATTACTACAAGACATTATCTGACATTTTGATACCACACCTCCTCAAGACACTGAACTCACTAAACAACCTACATGCTATTCCTGAAGACTTTCCGAGAGCACATGTAACAGTATTGTCCAAACCAAATAAAGACCCAACAGACCAATCTCCCTACTTAACATTGACCTGAAAATACATGCAAAAATAATAGCCAATCGACTAAGACCATTATTGAACCAACTAATAGTACCAGAACAGGTGGGATTCATGCCTGGCAGAGAAGCCAAAGATAATGTAATAAAAGCCATGAATCTCATACATAAAACACACGTAGATAAAAACAAAGGCATGTTACTATCAACCGATGCGGAGAAAGCCTTCGACCGAGTGTCGTGGGACTTCTTATTTGCCACATGCTCCCATATCGGACTAAAAACATACATGCTAACCTTGTACTACAAAGTACCTTGTACTACAACCCGACAGCACAAATTAAAATAAATGGAACATTATCTGACAAAGTAAAGATTCAAAATGGGACAAGATGCCCACTATCGCCCCTACTATTCATTCTCACCCTAGAACCTCTAATTCGCACTGTAAATAAAATACCTGACATACATGGATTCAATGTCAAAAACAAAATATACAAATGCATACGCTGATGATTTATTATTCTTCATATCACTACCACACATCACCATGCCCAATTTATGCAATGTATTTTCCCAATATAGCTATATATCGAATTTCAAAATTAATTACCAAAAATCGCAAGCACTGAATCTGACACTTCCGGAAACCACACTAAACAACACAAAAAACAACTGCAAATTCAAATGGGAAACAACATCCCTCACATACTTGGGAGTACAATTAACCCAAAAACTAGATTCAATGTATAAAACTAACTTTCAACCATTTTTACAAAATATTAACAAAGACCTTGAGAAATGGACACTGAAATATTTCTCACGGTTTCTCATGGTTCGGTAGGGCAGCCATAATTAAAATGTCAATTCTACCCAGAATACTATACTTTTTCCAAACAATACCCATACAAATACCCTCAAGTTTCTTTAAATCACTACATACTAGACATGTGCATTCGTTTTCGTGCGAATGCATTTTCTTCCGAATTTCAGCTATTTTCGTTTTCGTTTTGACAAACGATAAGGAAAGCACAGAATCCGAAAAGCGAAAGATCCGGCATAAATAAATGCTTTATTTTCGTTTTAGTTGTTACAACAGTTCGATATAGAATAGGAGATTCGACATGACTCTGACAATAACAATCTGTGTCTATAGAACCTTTGGTCGAATGTGCCTAACCTTACCTCTATTAGTCCAAGATTATATAGAGAAAATATTCGACAGAGAAAAAAAGATTTGATTTCATAGGGGGGGGGGGGGGGGTGTCTATAGTATGCCTGTGAAGGGGCGCATGTTTCTGGTGCTTAGAACTGTGCCTGCACAAAGTGTCATTTCTGCAGGTAAAAAAGTTATTTAAAATCACTCGCAGCTATTATGAATTGTCGGCTCCGTAATACAGAAAACACTCATTGAAAGTCATTGATAAAAAATTTTTTTTAAAAAGCGTGGGGTTCCCCCAAATTCAATTACCAGGCCCTTCAGGTCTGGTATGGATATTAAGGGGAACCCCGCGTCAAATTTAAAAAAAAATTGACCTGGGGTCCCCCTAAAAATACATACCAGACCTTCACAGGTATACTATAGACACCCCCCCAGGTACGAAATTTAAAAGAATATTACACTTTTATTGTTTCACTTTAATCATTATTAAAATCACTGCTCCCGAAAAAACGGCCGTTTTTAAAACTTTTTTTTGCATTGATACATGTCCCCTGGGGCAGGACCCAGGTCCCCAAACACTTTTTAGGACAGTAACTCGCAATCTTAGCCTTTAAAATTAGATTTTGAACGTTGGAGTCCCATAGACTTTAATAGGGTTCTAAAGTTCACACAAAGTATGCTATATATATATACTAGCTCCGTCAAATCTTCTTTATACATTCGACAGACACCATAAGCCTTCAAAGACAGATTTGACCGTAATTCATGTGGATTTTTGGACGAATGTAATTTTTGAACGAAAAAAAACTAAATAAAAACGAACTTCGGGAGTAATTAAATAAATTTATTTTTCGGACGAAAACAAAATTCCGAAATGAAATATTTCACTCTGCACATGTCTACTACATACTCTGTTAAGAAAATTCCTTTGGGCCTCCAAAAAACCCAGAATCAGTCTAAACCTACTTACTATGAATAAACAAAATGGAGGCATGGGTTTTCCTAATTTTAAAAATTATTATTTAGCCACACAACTAACTAGAGTCATTGATTGGACTTGCCACAAATAGAATAAAGATTGGGTGGGACATCACACACCCCATGGATACCTTGGAAACTGTGCCCGAAACAATTAAAACAACACCCCCTCATAGGGGCAACACTAAAAAACCTACAAACAATCACTCAAAGACACCCACTCACTTCCTCACTAGGGCCACTAACCCCACTGACATCAAATCCAAATTTTCCTTCGGGAATGGATGGCTCTATACAATCTCTTTGCAACAGAAGCCCAACTCTTCTGGTCACACACTGTTTAAAGAATAACAAAATTAAGTCTCAATCAGATTTACAAAAAGAGTTAGGACAAACGCCCCTACACAACAGGGAATACAAACAAATACACAACTTTATCACAAACACTCAGAGACAAAAACATTTTACTAGACCCTTAACACCCTTCGAAACTATATGTTTCATGGCTACCACGACCACTAAGAACATTTCATTAACATATACCTGGTTTCAGTCCTATGATTTACAGGAACCAAACAGGTACAAAACCTTCTGGGAATCAACCCTAAACAGATCCTTTACAAGAGATCAATGGCTAAAAGCTTGCGTATTCTCTCACAAATGTGCAATCAGTGTGAGATTGCAAGAAACATCTTTTAAAATCTTAACAAATTGGTACATAACTCCAAACAAATTACACAAATGGTTTTCAACAGTTCCTGGACATTGCTGGCCCTGCAACCAGGAACAAGGTACTCTCTACCATATCTGGTGGGAATGTGACTTGATTAAACCCTTTTGGATCCAAGTAATCAAGAAGATTATAAAACACATTCCAAAAATGAAAATCCACTTAGATGCTGCTTGCTGTCTTATAAACATTACCAATTGCACCTTGAGAAAATACAAAAACTCCTTGACCAGACTCTTAATCACAGCAGAAAAAACAGTGTTACCGAGGCACTGGAGAGACACCACCGCCGCACCCACAATCAAAGAGTGGCTGGAAGAGATACATCTCCTCAAAGGCATTGAGGAGATCAGGGCAACAACACAAGGGAATACAGAAAAATTCAATACATTATGGCAGCTTTGGATCATCTTTAAATACTAAAGAATCGTGTACAATCAATATTCTTCTCCCATTTTTAATTATTCTTCTTTCCTTCTCTCTTCTTTCATTTATGTTCTATACTTTTAAGGGCACTTCTCAGAGGCCCACAATTTCATTCTTCTTTTCAAACTAAATAATAGATTTTTCTACACAAACTCAGAATATTTCTAAATAGACCATCGATGTAATGATCAGCTGAGCACAAAGCAATTTTGTTGGTTTTACAAGTAATATACTCTACCACTGAACTCAATTATACTTTGTTATATTTTAATATGATACTACTGTACAAATGTTAGTATTATTGTACAATTGTTATATCTAAGATCCAATAAAAGCGTATTGTTTACAAAAGAAAATAAGGGGAAGAGTCTTTATCAGGAAGAACGATTCAAATCTGCATCGTGTTGGTCGAACCATACAGAAGCAAGCTCCGGATCTTCAAAAAAGTGTACCCGGTCATCGCCCACTATGCAGAGCCAGGCCGGGAACAACATGGCGTACTTCAAGTGGTGGATTCTGAGGCAACGAAATGGGTCTGTTGCTTCTGAACCTCTGCCAAGAAGTCAGGGAAGACGGAGATTCAACCATTTAGGAAAGGGATATCGCCCCAGTCTTGTTTCATACGGAGGATTGCATCTCCGTCTCGGTAGTTCAGTAGCTTTGCTATGAAGGTGCGAGTGTTGCACCCTTGGCATGCGGGCATACGATGCGCATCCTCCACCACAAATGTGGTGGAGAAGGCCTCTATGCCAAATGTGGTAGTAAGCAGGATTTCCAGAAGGGTAGCAGGGTCAGGGCCTTCAGATCCGTCAGGAAGCCCAATAGAGCGTAGGTTTGATCTGCGACCCTGGTTCTCCAGATCATTGTACTTTTGAGCCAGTTGCTGGATCTGGCTCTGCATGGCTTCTGCAGAGTGCTGTAAGGGGTGAAGGGTATTCTTAGGATGGATAATCCTAGTCTCTGTCTCTGTGCCGTTTCCTCAGCTTGGTCATGTCCTGTCCGATTAAGGATATATCTACCTTAACCTCTTCTATTTTGGAGGTTAGGGTAGACTGGCATGTGGAAATAGCTTCTAGTACCTTGGCAGTGATGGCCGCGGCATGTTCTGCTATCAGTGCAGCAGAGGTGTCATCTTCCTCCTCAGGGTCCCGTTCTCCCATTACTGAAATCTCTCCAGAGATGGAGTGGCAGCGTTGTTTCTCTTCGGCGGGGACATGATGAGAAGGGTTCAGGAGGGTTAAGCTGCCATTGGTGTGAAAAAAGGTAGTGGTGGGCACTCAGGATGTCTGTTGCAGGATAACCCAGGAGCAGAGCTCAGCTCACACGCATCATACTCCATTTCCATCCAGGCCAGGACACCTCCAGGTCACACCCCCAGTATGAATTTTAAGGGGAATCACAAAATCCACACACAAATCCATGCCCTGAACATGGGGGTTACCTTGCCAGGGGGACTTGTATCTTTTGTGTCTTGGCAAAGTAACTTGTACCTACTGTTGATAAGGACAAGGGCCTCTTCCCCACAATCCTGGCCTGGTGGTTGTGTGCGTCTGTGGATGAGGGGCTCTCCTCATTCTCAAAAAAAAGGAGGAAAAAACCTGATGATCCTATCTTCATGACTCCACTCACTGAATGACTGCTAGACAGGAAATTGTTCACATATTTGCCGAAATATAGCTATGTGGCTATATTTAGGCTGTGATGATCCTTTCCCCTTTGGTAAAGTGAATGAATGGGCTGGATGATGTCAGTGGTTGGTAGGCGCGCAACGGATCAAAAAACTCACAGATCGGAACATTCCTCGGATCAGAGTCATGGATCAGAGTCATGGATCGGATCATTTTTCGGATCAGCAAATAATAATTTAATTAGCAAAAACCTGTAAAAATTCTACCACCAAATAGTCCCCACTGTAATATCCACCCCTAGTGGTTGGTAAGAGTGTACTGGGTGCAAGTATTCACTGCTTTCAAAGCAATCATTGACAGCCTGAAGCTGTCATGCTCGTCCACACCAAATGCAACAAGTGTTTGGATAAACATTGAAAAATCAATGTTCAGTTGAAATATACATTCAAACAGAACACTAAGCTCATCCCTAATCCAAGGTTACGACACCGACTAAATTTAGTAATTGACCAGATTTTGTCAAAGATGTTACCTGGGATCCCAGGTATTGAGTTTTACACAGTGCAGTCGATCTGACATTTAGTGATGGGAGTTGGAATTGAGGAATGGTTTTTATGTGTTTATTTTATCTTATTGTGGATACCCCTGCACTGATTCCCCTGGAAGGGGGTGGATAACTGCTGGTTATTTTTGGGATTACCATTACCATCCATTTTCCTTCTGACACGTCTAGGGGATGTCCTGTGGTAGATAGTTTCATAGTTTCATAGTTAGCAAGGTTGAATAAAGACACCAGTCCATCCAGTTCAACCTGAGTGAGTGTCTACAATTGTCCCTATCCCTGTACATTGCACACTCACATCGGTCCCTACCCTCAAGAAGCCCACAATCCAAGGTCCCCATTCTTATACTAGGGTCAATTTTGGACAGAAGCCAATTAACCTACCTGCATGTCTTTGGAGTGTGGGAGGAAACCGGAGTACCCGGAGGAAACCCACGCAGGCACAGGGAGAACATGCAAACTCCAGGCAGGTAGTGTCATGGTTGGGATTTGAACCAGCGACCCTTCTTACTGCTAGGTGAGAGTGCTAACCACTACACCACTGTGATGACCCAGTAACTTGAGACTGACAATAGATCCACTTGAATGGATTTTATTTGCAAATCTCAAACCATTGAACAGTCTTTCAACTTGGGATCAGAGGGTTGGAAAAGGAACTTCAGGTACTCTTAATATCAATGTCCAAAAAACATTAACGTTTTTTTGCTTACTTTGAATGCATCCAGAGAATAGCCATTTGCAGCTGGATGAACACCCAGGTTGGACAGTCCCTCTCTCACAAGGCCTAGCAGCCAACAAGGTGCTTACTCAGGAACAAAGTCTTTGTCACAGATGTTGTTGCAGAACATGTAGGGAAACCAATCTTTAGAACACTTGTAGGATACCTGAATCTTTCAGCCTGCTTGGCAATATCCACAAGACCGGATTCTTTTGGTAACTTCAGCCCTTCCAGGCTCTTGTTAAGAAAACCAACCCGCATGTGGTGTTCTTCTAAAGAGTCCTCCCCGGAATACTCGAAGTACAAAGGGTCTCTTCCGAACCTGAGACGGCACACAACCACCTCAGAATCCTCCTTTAGTTTCCTTGCCCTGGGCTAGCCAGCCCTGAGGCATTACAGTCGATGGATCCGCAACCCCAGGCCATGGCACATCATACTGGACCAGAACCCCCGAACCACGTGACTTCCGCATCTTAAATACTCTCTCCTAGAGGGCACAGCGAGAGGGCCACTCCCACTGACCTGACTCCAAGGGAGAGAGTAATTTAAACACCTGACCAGACCCTAGTTCCACACCTGCCAGAAGAGACAGTGCCCCCTGTGGCCAGGCTGAACATTTCACAGTCCAGTCAGGCTGATACAGAAGTCAAATTTAGACAAATAATACCCAAACCTAACTGCAGCTTAGGTAGAGTTTAATTTTGAAAAACACATAGCGCGTGCTCTTCAGGAGCCCGCCGCTACACCTGGATAAGGGTCTGAAAGGAATAATGAGGCAAAACCTGCTCTTAATTTTGCGTAACACCATGTGCAACTTTAGGACATCCCACATTGCATGTTATTTAAAGGAGTTGAGTATTTTTATTGTTGTCCTTTAAGCTCCATGAAAAGACCTTCTGAATGGATTTTTTTTTTATTTCTTTGGCACATATATGTCCTTCATTGCAATGCCCAGTTACCTATGCTCTTTTTTGACAATAGCTTGCATATTAGCCTTAAAAATTGCCAGAATTGATTATTAAGATCTGCCTCTCATAGAGTTTTATGGGGTTTGCTGATTTTATGTTAGGTTCCCTGGGCTTCTTGTGAATTGAACCTGGCCAGATTCGCTCATCTCTATCACTTATTGGCCAACCCCTATAGAATAATTTTCTAGGTGTGGGAAGTGTATATCTCACAAAGTCAAAGTTATTAAGTAAGTGTCAAAAATGTGAGCTTGAAAATCTGGGCAGCAATACGGACAGACAGAAATCGGAGTTACAGACACACCTGGTGGTGCTTTGGGTTCTCCCGGGTCAGAAGGAAGAATTGGGTGTCAATCTTGTCTGGAGACCAGGGTAGCTTGGCTACTGGCCGCTGGAAGGTCCTAGCCCAAGGTGGATCGTCGGAGAAACAGCCGAGGTCTTCATAGCAGACCTCTTTACCTGGGGAACACAAAAAAGACATGTCATTCACTTGTGCTGAGCTTTAAGTGAACCTGTTTTTTGTTCAGTTTTTACTCTGCAATTGCTGTGTAAATAGCAGTGGAAAAACCAGCAGGTTTTGCCCCTTCTATTTCATTCACCAAAAGCCATACGGAGTTTGGAGTCCTTGAGACCGCAGAGAATTATTCATCATGGCTGCACCCACACTGCAGCACTGTCTCACAGACCATTTTGAATTTTCTGTTCTAAAGTAATATCAGTAAAAGTGAAAAAAACTAAAAAAGAAAACAAACACCAGAGGGCGGAACTCTGAGTGTAGTAAATATAAAAATAGCATTTATTAAAAAGCTTAAAAGACAACTCACATTTGTATTTTAAAGAAAGTGCTCCTTATATGGCTTTATCCAGACATGGTTTCTCTCTAGACAGTAACTGCAGCAGCTGGAGACTGTGAAGGATCTGGACCATAGGATGTAGGAATCCGCCGCTGGATGGCTGTGCCAGAGATGTCAGAAGCCTCAGACAGGGTGGGAACCAGGAAGGAATGACATCACGCTCCAGTGTGCATGAAGGGGGCATGGCTATGTGTTTTTCGAAGCTGCCCAGCCTCTTTATCAAACTTGCCTTTAGTATCGAGATGCTCTATGTTAATAGCTAGTGGGACTACAAAATTCAGCTGAACTGGAAATACTACTGGCACTATTTATTCGCTGCAAATTTCATCAAAAACAATTGTTGAGCATACAGATGGCTATGAAAGGCACTTCTGGGGCTTTATAACAAAGTATTAAAAAAAATATATATCTATATATAGATATATATTTGCAGAAATGATCCTGATCTGGATCCCAGGTGTAGGTGACATGGCCGTCTCATACCAAAGCAAGAAGATGTCCAGAGAAGATGAAAGCCCTGTGCTTTCCCTCCTTATCGGGAGCCTTTGTTTGCCACTAATTCTGTCTCTATCAGGTGGGATACCTGTACCTACTTGTAAGGAAAGGTTTGGTAATAGCCAAAATAACTCCTCTGAACAGACTTCTGTGCACTGGCTCAGGGCTGCTGTTATAAATCATGGGGCCCTGTACAGTCTTTCTGATGGGCCCCCCTAACCCCACCTACACCTCTCCCACCATCCAAGGTGCAGTGAAACCTTGGCACTGACTTTTTCCGGCTACAACCTGAAAATGAAAAGAAGTCCCTCTTCTTTCACCTCCTTGATGCCTCTGTTGGCCTGATGGGCATAGAGAAATGTAATTTAAGCCCTGGTAAGCAAGTAGGAGTGAGGGTGTGGTCTAGTAATCAATTTATTAATTTAGGCAGAAATGAACAATAACATTGCCCTGAGCTCCCCATTTAGCTCATGAGGCCTGGGCCCAGTACAACAGGACCAGTTGTACTGCCTTATCGATGGCCCTGCACAGGCTAAAACATGTTCCCCTTTGTACTAACAAGACTTGGGCACTGGCTAATGCATATGCACATATGTGCACCTGTGACAGAGGTCGGCGTCAAACAGGCTATTTAAACTTGGCCCATGCTCAGGATCAGTGCTGCTTTGTCTTTCAGCCTTCCCTTTATCCTGATTCCAGTTGCTGACACAGCTTGTCTGACCCCTCTCTGAACTTCACCTGCACTGACTGTTCTATTTGATTTTCTTCCACCGGTTGGCTCATGACCTGGCTTGTACCCAAACCACGCTCTTGCTGGCTCTTCTCTGTACCTGATCCATCTGGCCAGAGTACTACCTGGCTTGCTTTACTCTGCTTTTTTACACATCCTTCTGTGCCTGCTGTTCTACAGTCTGCTACCAGTGCATGCCTCACCTGTCCGCTGTCGTCAGTACCAGCCTGCTTCGATCTGCCATCCACCAGCTGTCTACCAGCCCACCTGCTTTACTGTGAACTACTAATGACCTCTCCTGCCTGACATGGATGTCCATTCTGCTACTGGAAAGACTTACAGGCACTCGTGCCACTCTGCACTCCTGCGCCTTATGGTCACACTACCAGGGGCCCCGAGTCAGAGGTGTAAGAGAGGCTTTCCTCATCATTTCAGGCTATACTGCCAGGTACGCGATATTACTCCACCCATTCGCAAAATGTGTGCCAAGCCTGGGAGCCAAGGCCTTAAAAGGGCTCTGCTGACCCAAGACGGCTGCACACATGGGGTGACAGCATGCGATTGGTTAGCTTCTCTAGTGACACAGGAAGCCACAGAGGTCACTGGATAGCTAGGTCACCTAAAATTGTCCATTCACAGAAAACCCAAGTTCACCTATCATAAAGCCCCAAATACTAAAGGGAAAGTTGCACCTGGTCAATCCCAATTATTACTTAACAAACCTATGTGGATTATTTTATGTAGGGAGAAACATTTGCACTTTAACATCAAGATTTGCCACCTTAAGTGCATGAATAATTGTGCCTGTGTCCTGGTGATGTGATAGTTGATGGCCACTCTACCGTTGCAATTTGTGCCAGATACATGAAGGGGATTTAGATTTAGGATTTTGAAATACCACTTTTCTTCCTTTTTTTAAGGTTTGGAGGATTAATACAACTTTCCTGAGGAAGCATATTTGCCAAACTCGAAGAGAAACGTAAGCCCCTTCCGCAGTCTACAAGTATATTTTCCACTTTCTTTGCTATACAATGAAGTGAACTGGTATACATTCAGTGGGCGTTATACAGCCCTTACTTTGGATGGGGAAAAATATATAAGGGGTTTTTGTTCAGATTTGTGTTGATGATGTGCTTTGTTTTCAACCACTTACAGGCCAAGCCTATTTTGGCACTCCTCTCCTACATGTAAAAATAATCTTTTATTTTTTGCTAGAGACCCAAGGTAATAAAATGGTGGTCGTTGCAACTTTTTATGTCACACAGTATTTGTGCAGCAATTTTGCAAACACGTTTTATGAATTAAAAAAAAAAAAAAAACAGAAAAAAAACCAGTGAGGGTATCCCTATTTTTTTGTATAATGTGAAAGATGATGTTACGTGAGTAAATAGATACCAAACATGTCATGCTTTAAAACTGCACGCATTCGTGGAATGGCGCCAAACTTCAGTACTTAAAAATCTCCATAGATGACAATTTTTACTGGTTACCTGTTTAGAATTACAGAGGATGTCCTGGGCTAGAATTCTTGCTCTCGGTCTAACGTTCACAGTGATACCTCACATGTGTGGTTTTAACGCTGTTTACATATATGCAGGCACGACGTACGTATTCTCTTTTGAATGCAAGCATAGGATTGGGGAGCTTTAAAAAATATATATTTTGACACTTTCCCTTTAAATTTTTTATTTTGATCACTCTTATTTCTATCACAAGGAATGTAAACATCCCTTGTATTAGGAATAGGGCATGACAGGTCCTCTTTACAGTGAGATCTGGGGTCTATAAGTCCCTAGTTCTCACCTCTAGGCTCCGAAACCCATAGAGATTGCTGGAGACCATCTGGCCCACGGTATTCTCTATGGTAAATGGCTGCTGCCAGCCAATTCATTCTTCGGCTCACCGATCGCACGGGCGAGCTGGTAGAAGCCCCGGAGGGTGGCGGGAGGGACAATCAAGTGGCTGAACAGCTGCTATGATTGTTTTTACATGACAGGGAATCGCTGGCTAAAAAAAAAAGACATCTGATTTAATCACTTAAAGTCCAAGGGCAGGAAGTGGTTAAAGGTTTTTTTCTGCACATGTGGTTTTTACCCATAATCAACCTGTTTTTCCACTGATTTAATATACCGTAAATACATTTCTGGATTTTAACCGATGACCGTGTATTTTTTGAGGGGTGGTGCACCATTAAAGTCCCTCTACCTTTTTTTGCTGTCCTTTTTAGACAATCATCCTTTGTGGTTTATTTTGGCATGTGGTGCTATATTATATCTGTGTAAATTCTTTGCACTTTCTTGATACTTGTATTCTCAACAACATTTTTCCATTTTGAATTCCAAAAATTGGAATTTAACCACTTAAGCCCTGGACGATTTGGCTGTCTAAAGACCAGAGCACTTTTTGCGATTCGGCACTGCGTCAGTTTAACTGACAATTGCATGTGCGACGTGGCTCCCAAACAAAATTGACGTCCTTTTTTTCCCACAAATAGTTTTCTTTTGATGGTATTTGATCCCCTCTAAATCAAGGTGAACACACCGATGTGTGAAAACAGTGAAAAATAGGAGAAAAGGCGGGACCAGCTGTTCCAAAATAAATAAATCCAGGCTCTCAGAACTCTCACCTCAAAGATGGAATAATCAGGCAAAGTAAAATAACCCCAGAGGATTCTCCTTAATATTTCTCTATGTAATAACCAAGGAATTATAGATGAAGCCTGTAGTATATCCTTCTGCCACTAGAGGGCCATTTCCAATATTTGAATACAACACTGCAGCTTGTAATTCCGTGGTATAGAGCTTGAAAAAAACACAGAGGAGAGGGGGAGAGGGAGAAAGAGAGGGGACTCCAATAGTGTAGTAGTTGAATGAATGGACAAATTTATTAAAGCATAAAAAATGGACTCTCACATAAGCAAAAAAAAGGGTAACACAGAGCAGATAAAAATGAAGACCTGGCGTTTTCAGCCAGTCTTACGCTGTTTCCGGTTGTCCTACGGCCACTCCCTACGCGTTACGTCACGTCATGTGACTTCTTCAATGGGGATCCCCATTGAAGAAGTCACATGACGTGACGTAACGCGTAGGGAGTGGCCGTAGGACAACCGGAAACAGCGTAAGACTGGCTGAAAACGCCAGGTCTTCATTTTTATCTGCTCTGTGTTACCCTTTTTTTTGCTTATGTGAGAGTCCATTTTTATGCTTTAATAAATTTGTCCATTCATTCAACTACTACACTATTGGAATCCCCTCTCTTTCTCCCTCTCCCCCTCTCCTCTGTGTTTTTTTCAAGCTCTATACCACGGAATTACAAGCTGCAGTGTTGTATTCAAATATTGGAAATGGCCCTCTAGTGGCAGAAGGATATACTACAGGCTTCATCTATAATTCCTTGGTTATTACATAGAGAAATATTAAGAAGAATCCTCTGGGGTTATTTTACTTTGCCTGATTATTCCATCTTTGAGGTGAGAGTTCTGAGAGCCTGGATTTATTTATTTTGGAACAGCTGGTCCCGCCTTTTCTCCTATTTTTCACTGTTTTCACACATCGGTGTGTTCACCTTGATTTATTGACTTTATATATTATATATATATTTTTTTTTTTATACATTTATATTTCTTTATACATTTATTTTTTAGTGGCACCATTTGCGCAGGACTTTTTACTTTGTTTATTCTTATGTGATAGTTGGTGTTAACTATTTTGTCCCGCTGCATTTTTTAGCAACACTTGCACTTTTGTATCATTTTCACTGTGGATTTTGTATTGCTATATTTTTACTTTTCCATTTTTTGACACGTATTTAGTCATTTCTGCACGTTTGAGCACTTAATAGCGCGAGGGTTCATTTTTCACATTTGATCCCCTCTGCGGTTTTTATTTGTTGCGATATAAACAAAAAAAATAGCGACAATTTTGAAAAAAATTCATTATTTTTTGCTATAATAAATATCCCTAAGAAATATATATAAAAACATTTTTTTCCTCAGTTCAAGCTAATACGCATTCTTCTACATATTTTTGGTAAAAAAATAAATAAAAAAAAATCGCAATAAGTGTTTACTGATTGGTTTGCGCAAAAGTTATAGCGTCTACAAAATAGGAGATAGATTTTATGCCATTTTTATAATAATAATAATAATACTATTTTTTTTTTTACTAGTAATGGCAGCTATCAGCCAATTATATAGTGACTGCGACATTATGGCGGACAGATCGGGCACTTTTGTTGTGATTTTGGGACCATTCACATTTATACAGGGATCAGTGCAATTAAAAATGCATTAATTACTGTGTAAATGTGACTGGCAGTGAAGGGGTTAACCACTTGGTGGCTCTGTAGGGGTTAAGTGTGTCCTAGGGAGTGATTCTAACTGTGGAGGGAAGGGCTATGTGTGACATAACACTGATCACCGCTCCTGATTACAGGGATCTGTGATCAGTGTCAGTGTCACTAGGCAGAACAGGGAAATGCTTGTTTACATTAGCATTTCCCTGTTCTTCCTCTCTGTGAGACAATCGCGGGAACCGTGATTACACTCACGGAGGTCGCTCACGCCTGCAAACTGCTTCTTAAAGGGTAACGTACAGGTACGTTGATCTGCCTGTAAGTGCCCTTATGCTGACGTATATCGGCGTGAGCCGGTCGGCAAGCGGTTAACAAGTTGTGGACCATGGGTGTGTCAAACAACTCAAAAAAACATTCTCAATGGATATGCAAGGTATATATAGTTTACTAATACACTCTACCCTTCTGCTGCTCCCTCCCCACGGCCTTGTACCTGTTGCCAATTCCTGACTGTCAAAATGAAAGTCAGTAGTTACTGTGTAAATACAGAAGCAGTAGAAACTCACGCTGTAAAAATTGGACCATCTGGCACAATATTATTGCACAACATTATATGAATGGGAGATGGATACAAAGTAACTAGTGTTTATGAAAAATACAATTGTTCAGACTCTGGATAGAGAAAAACAAAGTAACATTGTTACTTTTTTTATTTACTATGTTTCATTCATCTACAGCAGGGGTCTCAAACTAAAATTACCTGAGGGCCACAGGACAAATTTTCACATCCAATGGGGGCTGCATGCAAACTGACCTTCCCCCAGCAATGGTGTCAGTGGACGCAATATTAACCCCCAGCACTGGTGTCAGCAGACGCAATAATAACCCCCAGCATTGGTGCCAGCACATGTACCATTAACCCCCGGGCACTGGTGTCAGCGGACACACTATTAACCCCCAGCATTGGTGTCAGTGGACGCACTATTAACCCCCAGCATTGGTGTCAGTGGACGCACTATTAACCCCTAGCATTGGTGTCAGCAGACACATTATTAACCCCCAGCATTGGTGTCAGCGGATGCACTATTAACCCCCAGCACTGGTGTCAGTGGACGCAATAACCCCCAGCATTGGTGTCAGTGGACGCAATATTAAACCCCAGCATTACCCCCTACACACCACAAATACCCCCCCCCCCCCCCACTCCACTTCACAAATATCTCCCCACACACTCCACAAATACCACCTCTTCAAAAGGACTTTGCTCTGCCTATGTGTGATGGCTCACTTACAGTACCTCTCCTCCTAGCTGTCAGCTGGTGGCTTGATCTTCTGCCTCCTGAGTCCTCTCCTCCTGTCAGATCCTGACTTCATCACAGACCTAGTGGCAGGAGACCCTGAGAATGCCACAATCCGCCCTGAGTTGGCAGCAGTACCCTGGATCCAGGGCCAGTGTTCTGTTGAGAAGTGCGCGCTATTGAATAGTGCCTGGGACGAACTGCGCATGCACCATACGCAGGGGCGTAACTATAGGGGGTGCAGCAGTCGCGACCGCAACTGGGCCCTGTGCTGCAGGAGGCCCATGCAGCCCCCTCTACATATGGCTGGCAGCAGCATAGGCAGCTAGGGGTACCAGTGCACCATGCACACGGGTGGCTGGAGGTGGAGGGTGACTAGCAGAGCTCCATGCTCGACTATCGCACTGGCTGCTCTTTAGTTGTGCATTCCCCGCATGACCTGTGTCCTCGGCCGGCTCCTCAGAGTACCCCTCTCCCGCTCCATGCATTGCCACTCAGTCTGATGTCTGTTCTCCCCAGCCAGAGTCCCGCCCTCCCCCGAGTCCGGCCCACACTGCACTGCATACTTCTCCCGGGTAAACAAACTTTAAGCACACATATGCAGTGCAGCCCTATGAGAGCCGGCTCCCCGGAGGACACTGCAAGCTTGTCTGCCAGCCCCCCTCCTCCCCCGTCATACAGATGATGAAAGGTCTTTCTGGGAGATATGCTGATCACCCGTCCAACACACTGGATGGAGCCCAGGCCAACATGGATGAGTGCGCAGCCTGCAGCTTGGTCATGGTGAGTGAGAGGACCCCATCCCCCACACACCATTACTTACCCCCCCTTCTCACGTGGAGACAGGGACCCCCATCTCCCCTGGGGACAGGGACCCCTTCTCACCTGGAGGCAGTAACTTCATCTGCCCTGGAGAAAAGGACCTCATCTCTTCTGGGGACGGGGACCCCATCCTGCCTAGGGACAGTCCCCCAATGGGGCACCTAAAAATAAAAATAAAAATAATAAAAAAAAACTACTGATGCCAGTGGTGGAACTACAGAGATCACAAAGGTCATACCTGTGACCACGCCCTGGAGTTCCACCGCCGGACTCGGAGGGAAGGGCCCTGACTGGGGTTCAGGGGGGCCCTTCATGGTTTCTTGCATCTGGGCCCTGAAGTTTCTAGTTACGCCACTGACCATACGTAATAGCACAACAGCTGATTTTACAATCAGCTGCTGGTTGTGTCGGTGAGACGGCGTGTGTGCACAATAGCCGACTGAAGACATTTTTTAGTCAGATTGTGCCTCGCACTGCTTTTGAGTGTTCATGTAGGTGAGGGGCGCAATTTAACATACAGGGCGCAGATGTTTTCAATGATGGCCAGTGCTGCAAAGATGGAGGTGGAATTTTTAACGATGCCCAAACAAATCTGCTAAACAAATCTTTATCTGCTATTCTTCCTGGTGGGCCCATTAAGCTAGCTAAACATTTAAAATTCTGCCCCCATCTTTGCAGCAGTGGCCATACTTGAAAACATCCGCCCCCTTCATGTTAAATTTTGCCCCTCACCTACATGAACGTACCTTGGCACAATCTGACTGAAAAATGTTGTCTGTCAGCTATTGTGCGCAGGCGCCATCTCGCTGACACAACAGCTGATCGTAAAATATGGTATTACGTACGGCGTATACGCAGTTCAACCAGGTGTTCTGTTGAGAATAGTGCCTGGGCTATAGGGCGCATGTGCAATGCATGCACTATATGTAACATCACAACAGCTGATTTTACCATCAGCAGTTGTGATGATGAGACGGCGCAGGTGCACAATAGCCGACAGAATTATTTATTTTTTCTGTCAGATTGTGCCCCATGCTCCCCCTGGCGAGTTCATGTCCATGATGGGCGCATTTCTACACTTTGTGGTCAGATTTATGAGCACTTGGGGGCAGAATTACATGGCCAGCGCTGCAACACAAAACATTGTGATAGGCAGATTTCTACATTTCTTGTGGACGGATTAATGGGAACTTTGGGGTGGAAATAGATGGTCAGTGCTGCAAAAAAATAAAACTTTCTGATGGGCGGATTTATGGGTACGTTAGGGCGGAATATCACAGTTTTACTTTTTTGTAGCACTGGCCATCTAATTCCACCCCAAAGTGCCCATAAATCTGCTCACAAGAAATGTAGAAGTCTGCCCATCAGAAAGTTTTAGTTTTTTGCAGCACAGGACATGTAATTCCGTCCCCAAGTGCCCATAAATCCGCCCACAGTGTGTAGAAATCTGCCTATCATGGGTATAAACTCTCCATGGGAGCGCGGGGCCATAATCTGTCAGCAAAAAAATATTCTGTCAACTATTGTGCACCTGCGCTGTCAAAACAGCTGATGGTAAAATCAGCTGTTGTGATGTTACGTACAGCGCATGCGCCCTTCAGCCCGGGCACTATCCGATGGGGGCATTTCTTGACAGAACAGGTAGGCGGGGCGATTGGGCGGATCCTCCCTCCGCTCTGCTATCCTGTGTTGTGCGCTGGGGTGCAGCAGCATGTGGGGGAGAGGAGACAGAGAGCGAAAACTACTAGCCTCTGCCACCTGCCCAGGATCGGCCCTGCCTGCGGGCAGTTTGTAACCTGATCTACAGATTAACTGTTAAGTTACATAGTTAGTAAGGTTGAATAAAGACACCAGTCCATCCAGTTCAACCTGAGAGTCTACAATTGTCCCCATCCCTTTACATTGCACACTCACATTGGTCCCTACCCTCAAGGATCCCACAATCCAAGGTCCCCATTTATATACTAGGGCCAATTTTGGACATAAGCCAATTAACCTACCTGTATGTCTTTGGAGTGTGGGAGGAAACCAAAGTACCCAGAGGAAACCCATGCAGGCACAGGGAGAACATGCAAACTCCAGGCAGATAGTGTCGTGGTTGGGATCTGAACCAGCGACTCTTCTTACTGCTAGGTGAGAGTGCTAACCACTACACCACTGTGCCGCCCATTAATATACAGTATATATTTTTTTCACTATTATTTGTTTTGTTTGTTCATTTTTCAAGTGGTGCATTAATAAAAAAGAATGTTTAATTTGTAAATACTTTCAACATAATATTTAGTGTAATTTTTATGGGACAAATAATAGATTTTTACTTTTTATGTACCATAGCAGTAATTGAAAGAAAACTACTGATAAAAGTAGAAAAAAGTTCCCAATACTTTCTCTGTGACCTCATTAACTTAACTTTACTCCTCTCACTCCTTGTTCTTTTCCCAATCCTCTTACTAAAGATACTGTTTATGGTCTAACAACAGTTACACCTCATTTGTTACTATAAATTTATATTTTTCTGATTGAACTATGTAATTGTGTAAGGTTTGCTTGGTTTTGCCTTTTTTTTGTTCTCTCTAGAAAGTACTTTTTTGTACCGATGTATGTTCTACTTGACTTTTTCTCAATAAAAATGTATATTGTGAAAAAAAAAAAAAGAAAAAAGGGTGGTTTTCTAATTTTGTTACCTTTTTTTTTGGTCTATAGATTGCATAAAAAACATACGCCTTTCAGGTACACATAATTACCAAAAAGAAAGCCTTGTTTGTGCAAAGAACAATGTATGTATTACTTTGTTATCTCTTAGCCCTTGTACACACGGTCGGATAATCCGTCGGAATGTGTCCTATCGGACCGTGTCGTCGGATAATCCGACTGTGTGTGGTATGCATCGGACTGATTCCGCCGGAATATCCGTCGGACCCAATTTTCCAACATGTTGGAAATAATTCCCGACCAACTGGGCCGGTCGGACATACTCCGATCATGTGTAGCGAATTTTGATCGGACCAAGTGCCACGCATGCTCAGATCAAATTCCTACATCAAAGCTATTGGCTACTAGCCTGAATGTAGTCCCATCGTAACGAAATTACATCATCACGTTCTGAAAAATCTGATTTTTCGACAACTTAGTCCGACCGTGTGTATGCAACAGTTTCGGACAAGATCCGACGGACAAAATCCGACTGAGAAAATCCGACGGATTTGGTTGTCGAAATCTCCGACCGTGTTTACAGGGGCTCAAGCAGAAGTATAGTCAAGACTTTTTTTCTTTTTTGATAGAGCAAGGGAGGTTTATAAACCCTGTCAGATTTTTTTTTGCCATCTGTGTCCCATTGGGGACATTTACCTTCAGTTCCTGTCCCATAACCAAAACAACAAGTGAGGAAATACCTGCAAAATAAGGGAATCCCTTGGAGCCCCCCCAGGTCCCCAGAACTAGTGTCCCCATAACATTCTAAGAAAACCTGTCTCCAAATGAATATTGGTACAGGGGATGGAGGAGGACTTGGAAAATGAGTGATCAGCCCCCTGCCATTGAAATAAGAGAATTGCTGTGTAGCAGTTACATTCAGTTTGGCTGTTACAATGGAATTGTAATCTCACCTTTGGCTGCTCCCAGTATGATGCAATACACAATGAAAGGGGTCAGTGTCTTCATCCTCAGCATTGTATGGAGGGGGCTCTGTTTGCGAATCTTCGTTCTTGGAAGAAAACAATATAGTGAGCGTTGCAATGTACCAAGTATAGAAGAGAATACAGGAGGGGAAGTGTTATCCGGCTGGAGTGAAGTTTCACAGATCAGATTTCCAATTATAGAGAAAAGAGTGTAATGTTACTGACAGAGCTGAAGATTTATACTGGCATGTGTTGGGGAAGTAATGCTGTCACGTGACGTTATACTGTTACTTCACTTGCTCCCGTTTGACCTAACTCTGAATATTGTCTCGTTGTAGACAGGAATTAGCTGAACACACAGAAATATGTAATAAAGTAATAAGACAAAAATATGATTTTCAGTTTAATAACCATCCTGGAAGATGCCCAGATCAAACAAATAGAGAAGTGGGGAGGGAAGAGAAAAATAAGAGAGACGAAGAGGAACAGTCGTGTGGTCCCCAAGCTGAATATGAGGCAACTGATTAAAGAGAGATCAATATACAGTATCTCACAAAAGTGAGTACACCCCTCACATTTTTGTAAATATTTTATTCTATCTTTTCATGTGACAACACTGAAGAAATGACACTTTGCTATAATATAAAGTAGTGAGTGTACAGTTTGAATAACAGTGTAAATTTGCTGTCCCTTCAAAATAACTCAACACATAGACATTAATGTCTAAACTCCTGGCAAAAAAGTAAGTACACTCCTAAGTGAAAATGTCAATATTTTGTTTGGACGTTATTTTCCAGCACTGCCTTAACACTCTTGGGCCTGGAGTTCACCAGAGCTTCACAGGTTGCCACTGGAGTGCTCTTCCACTCCTCCATGATGACATCACAGAGCTGGTGGATGTTAGAGACCTTGCGCTCCTCCACCTTCCGCTTGAGGATGCCCACAGATGCTCAATAGGGTTTAGGTCTGGGGACATGCTTGGTCAGTCCATCACCTTTACCCTCAGCTTCTTTAGCAAGCAGTGGTCGTCTTGGAGCTGTGTTTGGGGTCATAATAATGTTGGAATATGAGAGGATCATGCTCTGCTTCAGTATGTCACAGTGCATGTTGCCATTCATGGTTCCCTCAATAAACTGTAGCTCCCCAGTGACGTCAGCACTTATGCAGCCCCAGATTATGACACTCCCACCACCATGCTTGACTGTAGGCAAGACACACTTGTCTTTGTACTTCTCACCTGGTTGTCACCACACACACTTGACACCATCTGAACCAAATAAGTTTATCTTGATTTCATCGGACCACAGGACATGGTTCCAGTAATCCATGTCCTCAGTCTGCTTGTCTTCAGCAAACTGTTTGCAGGCTTTCTTGTGCATCGTATTTAGGAGAGGCTTCCTTCTGGGACGACAGCCATTAGTCTTAATTTGATGCAGCGGGCGGCATATGGTCTGAGCACTGACAGGCTGATCCCTTCAACCACTGCAGCAAGCACTGTTATGAGTGAAACCTGTCCTGTTAAAAAACTGTATGGTCTTGGCCACAGTGCTGTAGCTCAGTTTCAGGGTCTTGGCAATCCTCTTATAGCCTAGGCCATCTTTATGTAGAACAACAATTTTTTTTTCAGCTCCTCAAAGAGTGAGAGCGATAACACCAAATTTAACACACCTGCACCCCATTCACACCCGAGACCTTGTAACACTAAGGAGTCACATGACACCTGGGAGGGAAAATGGGTAGTTGTGCCCAATTTGGACATTTTCACTTAGGGATGTACTCACTTTTGTTGCCAGCGGTTTACACATTAATGACTGTGTGTTGAGTTATTTTGAGAGGACAGCAAATTTAAACTGTTATACAAACTGTACACTACTTTACATTGTAGCAAAATGCCATTTTTTCAGTGTTGTCACATGAAAAGATATAATAAATTATTTACAAAAATGTGAGGGGTGTACTCACTTTTGTGAGATACTGTATGTACATAGGGATTCAGGCAACATATCCGATGTAATATATTCTCTAAACAACTCACATTCTATACTGTAGTCCAGTGTACAACCCACACTCTGTACTGGAGTTCAGTGTAAAACACACACTATACTGGAGTCCAGTATATAATTCCCACACCATACTGGAATCCGGCATACAATACACACTCCACTTATGAAGGTTGTTTTACTAAAGGAGAGCAGGTTATTTGCTTAATTTAGTACATAAGGTGAAGCTAGATCATTCTCAATAACAAATCATGTGCAAGGCAAACAAAAGTATTTTTGCTCAGATGTACATAATTGGATGATTAACCACATGCCTACAGGACAATTACACCCTCATTTCCTGCCCAGGCCATTTTTCAGCTTCCAGCGCTGTCGCACTTTGAATGAATTGCGCAGTCGTGCTACATTGAACCCAAACACATTTTTTTTATCATTTTCTTCACACAAATATAGCTTTTTTTTGTGGTATTTAATTACTGCTGGGTTTTTTTATTTTTTGCCAAAAAAAAATGTTACATTTTTTTCTGTCAGTAAATTTTGTAACCAAGTAATTTTTCGCATTCACTGATGTGCACTGATGAGGCGGCACTGATAGGCTGAACTGGTGGGCATTGATGAGGCGGCACTTATGTGTACTGATGAGGAGGCACTGATATGCTGCACTAATGGGCACTGATGAGCACTGATGGGCACTGTAAGGTGGCACTAATAGGCGGCACTGGTGGCCACTGATAAGCAGCACTGGTGGGCACTGATAGGTGGCACTGGTGGGCATTGATGGGTGGCAATGATGGGGGACACTGATGGACATTGATCGAAAGCAGTGATAGGCAGCACTGATTGCCAGCACTGACTGGCATCGCTAATGGACATTGATTGGTGGCACTTGTGGGCAGTGGTGGGCACTGATTGCTGGCATTGGTGGGCAATGGTGGGCACTGATTGGTGACCTTGTAATGAGGGCACTGATGATCAGTGACCTGATTACATTGCTACTTATCCCCCTGCGTGGAGATGCTGCTGATCGTCTCTCCTTGCCAAACACTCGGTGTGAGGCGAGGGGAGATGATTACTGGCATCTCCATATTTACATGTGACCAGCTGTGATTGGGAACAGCCAATCACATGGTTAAAGAGCTGCGGATAACAGAGAACGGGGTCGCGCCGTGTCCTAGCAACACGGTACGGGCCCAATCGCAGTGCTTTGCGCCCCCCTCGGATGCACAAGAGCGGCCATTCTGGGACTCCGACATATGACATCATCCCAGAACGAGAGCAGCACCGGCACGCCATCATTTGACAGTGGGCGGCTGGCAAGCAGTTAAAGTGAACATTCACTTTACAAAGTTAGCAACCTATACTCATTACAATTTAAAGCCTTAAACCTTTTATTTATTTATTTTAGATTGGAAAGAGTAAAGCAGGGTTAAAAGGTTAAAATCCTTGACATTTTTTTTGCTATCTGTGTCCCACTGGGGGTATTTCTCCTCATTTCCTCTCTGATAGCCAAAACAGAAAGTGAGTGGAAATCCCTCCAAAGTGAGGGAATTCCTGGTTGTCACCAGAACTTGTGTCCACATTGGGAACGGGTAGCTGCTATAAACAACAGGTACCGACTCCCACTTTCCCAAAATAAAGGTTCCAAAAGAAGAAGAAAAGAGGAGGAGGAGGGCATAAAGTGCAATTTCCCTTAGGTAGCTTTCACCTCCAATATATATCACACCAGTGATATATATACTGGTATAAACCAGTTTAAACGTCTGGTATAGAAAGCCTTTACACACTCATATCTTATCTCTTCATTACACTGAGGTCTTTGTGTCTAATTTCCCTAAAGCACATGTTCTATCGGTACATCTGACTACTTCCTTCTTGGCTTCCCCTCACTACAAAAGTCCAGAATTTCACCATTGTCCCCAAGTTAAAATGCAAAACACATGGTGAACGGAACTCTGTTTCATATAGAGAAAGTTATCTCACTCAGAGGGCACTATTGTCTCCTGACAATGGCTGTCAATGTTTTTGGCAGAGCACACAGCTATTCACACCCCATGCTGGAATCCAGCATACAACACACACGCTACTTGTTGAGATTATTTTGCTAAAGAAGTACACATTGTTCACTTAGTTTAGTACAATGTTGAAGCTGAGCTCTCTCAGAATACCCAATCATGTTCGAGGGAAACAAAAACAAACCACAGGATTTGTTTTTACATGACTTGATGGGTGAAGTGAACACAGCTTCCCCTCATTCATTGAGCTCAGTGAACATTCATTTTGCAAAGTGAACAACCTTTACTCCCAAAACCAGGTTTCCCGACACTTTAACTGCTTCAGCCCCGGAAGATTTGGCTGCTGAATGACCAGGCCATTTTTTGCGATACGGCACTGCGTCTCTTGAACTGAACAACGTCGAAATGCATCGCTTGAACAAGTGCACAGTCGTGCGACGTTGCACCCAAATAAAATTGACATCCTTTTTTCCCCACAAATAGAGCTTTCTTTTGGTATTTGATCATCTCTGTGGTTTTTATTTTTTGAGCTATGAACAAAAAAAACCGACAATTTTGAAAAAAAACTATATTTTGTATTTTTTTGCTATAATAAATACCCCCATTTTTCTCAGTTTAGGCCAATATGTATTCCTCTGAATATTTTTGGTAATAAAAATCACAATAAGCGTAGATTGGTTTGCACAAAAGTTATAGCGTCTACAAAATAGGAGATAGATATTTAGCATTTAGCATTTTTAGATATTAAGCATTTTTAGATATTTTAGATATTTAGCATTTTTTTTTACTAGTAATGGCGGCAACCTGCGATTTTTATCGAGACTGCGACATTATGGTGGACATATCAGACACTTTTGACACATTTTTGGGACCATTGGTATTTATACAGCGATCAGTGCTATAAAAATGCACTGATTACTGTAAAAAATATCACTGGCAGCGAAGGGGTTAACCCTAGGGGGCGATCAAGGAGTTTACTGTGTTCTAAGTGAAGGGGGATGGGACTGTCTAGGGAAGATGAAACGATCAGTCTCTTCTCCCCTCAGAGAACCGGGATCTGTGCATTTACACACACAGATGCCGGTTCTCGGTGTGTCACAAGCAATAGTGGGAGCCCGGTGGTCATCGCGGCTGCCAGGCACTAGCATCGGCTCTGGGGGTGAGCAGCAGGCGGCGCGCCCCTAGTGGCCACAAGGCGAAGCGACATTACATAACGTTGTTTCGCCCAGCCGTGTCATTCTGCTGCAGTAAAATTGCGGCGGCTGGTCGGCAAGTGGTTAAACAATGTGTTTAGTCTAGCTTGGACCAAATATATTATTTGCTTGCTAGAACAGCAGCGGTATGAGACACCTAGAGAAGTATAGAGAAGTCATCTTCTTATTGGCAGAGGAGGAGATTGTACCTTCATCCATCCGTTTCTCCACCTTGGCAAATCATGAGAAATTAGAGGGGAAGTGTCTAATACTGTTGCCAGGGCACAGTGCCACTTACTGTACATACTGTAGCACAAGCTATTACAGTATATTACCAACCAAGCAGAAGCTAGACTGTTCTGTTATGCAATTAGTTTGATCCAAGCTAACCAAACTATTTATTTAAAGTATCCGAAAACCAGCATTTCTGGTTTAAAGTTGTATTAAACCCAAAAGCAAACATTTATCATATTGCAGCTTACCAATTCTCAGTAGGTTTTCTTTTTTAAGGCTGTCTTTTATTTTCACCTGCTGATCTGGCCAATAAGTCTGTTATTTTCCAGCAGAAATTCTGTCCTACAGATGTAGCGGTTAGAGGGTTGAGACAAACCATTTACCACTGACGGGGGGGACGACGACTTACAATGATCAGCTTTTATTTATGTAAAACCTTTATCCCCAAAGGGAAATAAAACTGTTGCCGTAACTGCTCAAAGTAGAACTTCACTCTCTCAATCAACATTGACTATTTTTTTGTGTCAGATATTTTTTATTTAAATATTTTTTTTTTCCGTTTTTTCACTTTTTTGTATAGGAGGTAAACAAAGTAAGAGACATACACTCTCTGACCACTTTATTAGGTACACCTGTTTAATTGCTTGGTAACACAAATTGCTAATAAGCTAATCATTTGGGCATCTAGACATGCTGAAGTCACCAAAGTAGTACAGAAACCACTTTTGGGAATCGTGTGGTGCCGAATCGGGTGGTGCCATTGTCTCTGATTTGACATGTCAAGTCGCATGCCAAATCGCTCCAATGTGAACCAGGGCTGCAAAATGACTTTGAACATGGCATGGTTGTTGGTGCCAGATGGGCTGGTCTGAGTATTTCAAAAACTGTTGATCTACTGGGATTTTCATGCAAAACCATCTCTAGGGTTTACAGAGAACAGTGCGAAAAAGAGAAAATACTCAGTGAGCGGCAGTTGTGTGGAGGAAAATGCCTTGTTGATGGAGGTCAGAGTAGAATGAGCAGACTGGTTTGAGATGATAGAAAGGCAAATCTGCTCAGAAATCTGTACTAAGAAATAAAATTCGATTCTGAGCATCCCCTGCAACAACATTTTTTATTTTTGGTGAGATACTCCCAAAGGGAAATCACATCTAAAGGGATGAAGACCCTGCAAGTTTCCTCATTAGAGTCCTACAGGTGCAACAGCTGATTGATAATTACAAAACCACTCCCATACACATTCACAAACAAACCTCTATTCCTTCAGAATAACAAAAGGTAAGACTATGCAACAAAGTTAGTTAAATCCCTGCAATGTACATAGATCACCCAGAGAGGAATGTTTACTCTCCCCCCCACCATTGTACTCACCCCCTCAAGAACAGTTAGATTTTTCGGGCCCAGCTAACCATTCTATTGCTGATTTGCCCATCAACTGCACCCAAATACTCACCAATCCACCAAAAGTGACAGAATAACAGACATCTAGCCTATAACTTTAACAGACATCCACTTTTTGTAAATTTTATTGTGATCAACAATAATGACTGTTGGCTCTAATTTCTCTAGTAATAGCTTCTCCATAATATCAGTATTGATGAGTTGGTGACTATTCTTATGCCTTGTACACACGGTCGGACATTCCAACAACAAAATCCATCTGATTTTTTCAGACGGATTTAGTGCCGAACTTGTCTTGCAAATACACGGTCGGATAAAGTTGTTGGAAAATCCGATCGTTCAGAACAAGGTGAAGTTCATTACGTACGACCGGACTACGTAGAGGCAAGTAGCCAATAGCTTTGGTCTCTTAATTAAATCTGAGCATACATTATTTAGCAATTAAGCATAAGCACAGCAGCAGAACAATAGTGAAGCAAGCTACAGTTCTACTTAACTTTTTCATAATAATCTGCTACTATTGTGTTAGCGTTGTGAACCTGATAGTGATACTAGTGTTGCTAGTGTTGTGGGGGGGGGGGGATTTATTATTATAGATTCTATATCATAGATTGAGATTCTATATAGATTCTATATACCCTATCTTGTTACCTGTCTGATCAGTGATCACTATCACCTGTCCATTTTCTGTTTGAACTATATACCTTCAACATGAACAATGGTCGGACATTCCGACAACAAAATCCATTGGATTTTTTCCGACGGATTTTGTGCCGAACTTGTCTTGCATACACACAGTTGGACAAAGTTGTTGGAAAATCCGATCATTCGGAAAAAGGTGACATTCATTACGTACGACGGGACTACGTAGAGGCAAGTAGCCAATAGCTTTGGTCTCTTAATTTAATCTGAGCATGCGTGGCACTTTGTCCGTCGGAATTCTCTACAAACGATCGGAAAAAGCCTGATCAGATTTTGTTGTCGGGAATTTTTGGATCCAGTTCTCAAACTTTTTCCATCGGAATTTCCGACGGAAAAAGTCCGATAGAGCCCACACATGATCAGATTTTCCGACAACATAATCCAATCGGACCTCTTTCATCGGAAAATCAGACCGTGTGTACAGGGCATAATGCTTTAGCACCAGACTCCCAGTTACAAATGGATTCTTTGAAAGCAACTAAATGGTGGCCCTCAGTTCTTCAGTATAAGCATCCCAATATTAATAGATCCTGTGAGAAACTCTATTGGTGGCCCTAGATTCTGCAGTTTTAAAAGATACAAAATGATGAGTGCTTCTAAAAGACTAAGAATAGCCATTATAATATGAATTGCAACAGTATAATTTTCTCACCTCCTTGGTAGACTGTCACTGTGCTGGATATACATACATATATGTTATTTTAGACATCTATCCCCCCTAAACAATGTATATAAATTAAAGAGACGTGAGAAAGAGGGTAGTACCCTGGAAAGGTGTTGTCTGTGTTCATGTATGAGGCAGTATCCTGGGAGCAGTTGCTGAAGTTCTGAGAACGCCCGAACCTACACTGCTAGTAAGTGTGGATTCCTTTGTGTCTCCGCAGTGTTGTTTACTCACCACTGGCTGTACCATATCGCTGTAAAATTATAGATGACAGCTAGGATAGCATTGTGGGTTGAGGACGTGGCTTGTGTTTCCAAGCAACTTTCTTCTTATTTTAATTAACTGGTTGTCAAAATACGTGAATGATCTGCGAGCTGTGCATATTGCCCTCAGCTATGTGAACTATTCCATGAGACTTGTCATGTGTTAATCTAAAGATTGTGGTGGTTGTTGCATGTGTACATAGCGACTAAGCATTGCAACTAATCTTGTCTTTATTGGATTGTGTTTTTGTACCTTGGTTAATTCTTTTGTATTTTTTTATTTACAGCAGGGTTTCCTCAAGCAGTAGAAGTTCTGGCTGCAAGATTCACATTTTGGACCTATTACAATTTTCAGTGTATGATTTTGTAACACCAGGAAGTCCTTTGCTTTTTCTTCCCAATAGGTCCCATATGAGCATTCACAAATACCTTAATACAATGTCCATTGGCAGCAGTTTCTCCCAAGTTCTCCAGGACAGACTTTAGCATAGCAGACTCCTCTGAAGATGCTTCAAAATGGTAGCCACCTTCTTGTCTAGCACAGGTCAGCTCAGATTTGTTAGGCTCAAGCTCAGACCCCACGGAAATCCCTTCTCTCAGCAACTCCCTCCCTGGGCAGCAGGACTGGGAGGAAAAAACAAGGACCCCTCACACTGACAACCTCTCCAGGAAAGGGAAAGGACTAGGCTTGTGCACTTCGTTTTGTAACGAATCAAAATTCGGCCGAATTTTGCATCTTTCGGACATTCGGATGCATCCGAATGTCCGAATAAAAAAATAACGAATAACAACGAATACGAAAGAAATATAATGAATGAATTCGAATGAATTCAAATGAATTTGGTAATTCTTTAAAGATCTAATGAAACAAAAGGTCAGCTCAAAGTAAATCTTATAGTCCAATCAGCTAATTAATTTTGTGCCGGAGGATGGATTACTGGCAAAGTGCATTCCTGAGAACTAAGTTAGAAGGGTGTTGTATTGTATTTGAGCCGAGGAGAAGAGACGTTGTCATTGTGTGTGTTAAAAGATTCAATAAACAAACGACTTTCCAAACTACGAATCATTATCACGAATGTATATACATACATAAATAACGAATTACAACGAATACGAACGAATGAATTCGACACTCTACGAATAATAACGAATTATCCGAAAATGTATTAACGTAACATAACGAATATAACAGAACAAAATGATGTATTTTACGAATGACAACGAACCGAAACTAAACAAAACTTTCTGTTGTGCACAAGTCTAGAAAGGACCTCCACTTCTGGCAGGGATTCAGGAGACAAAGACACTTCTAAAGCCCCATACACACTATCAGATTTTCTGCTGACTTTTTCCTTCAGATCTACCAAAACCATGTAGTAGATGGGACTGCCTGATTGCATACAAATTGAAATTCCTAAGGTTTGACCTCATATTATATGGTTTTGGTAAATCTGAAGGAAAAACTCAGCAGAAAAACTGATAGTGTGTATGGGGCTTAAATGGAATTTTTTTTTTTTTTAAAGAAAACTCTTAATTAGTTTCCAAGAATAGACAAGAACAAACAAGAAAACAAGTGGTCTAGTGCACACAGATGCAGACCATCCAAACAAAATAGGTAGTTAGCAGTCACAATAAAAAACAAACAAAAAACTTTTGCATGTGTCTGGCTTGTGTTGGAGTTACATAGAAACCACCAAATAAAATCCCAACACATGTCCCCCCCCCCCCCCCCAAAAAAAAAAGGACAGGCTAAAGAGAAGGACACATACGCTTAGCGAAAACTAACCCTGGTCCCCGCCCAAAAAAAGTAAAAGGGTATGGTAGCATCTTCCAGCCACTTTGCCCAAGTTGTAGCAAATTTGCGGATGCAGCCCATATTTGGATAGGCATCTTTATAGAAAGGTAGGTTGGAATTTACTGGCTGTTTCCAATAGGCAATGGTAGAGCTAAGGGCCTTTTCCAGTGGAGTATAAGTGCCTTTCTGGCATAGAACAAGAGTAAACCAATTAGCGTCCTGCCAGCCATCGTGAGAGAAAGACCTTTAACAAGGCCCAGTAGTCAAACTCTCGGAGAAGGAGTAAATTGAATCTGAGCCACCGAGCTTATAATGCCAACAACTGTCGCCCAGAAGATCACCTCTTTTCATTTCTTTCATTCTCCAGGCCCACACCTCTGGCATAAACCTCTTAATGGCTGACCAAGGCTTAATAAATATTCATAACCCAATACACTATATCTTCTCACTCTTTCCACTGGAGAACCCTCCCCAGAAACGGGCAGTGTCCTTGGGCTTAGGGAAATATCAATGAACCAAGATCAAAATCAGAGCTCAGGCTGATCCAAACCTGTATGTAAACGACTAAATTTACACAAGGGACATTTCAGTACATTCCACTTTACTTTACTTCTCTAATGATTTTGTGTTCAGAATTTATTTGGCCTCTGGAATGTTTTTGGCTTTTTAATACATGACATTTGCTGAAAGCGCCACCGATGTTGTGTGAACTTCAGACACCTCTCACCTAAAGCACCTCTCACCTTCAATATTTAATAAACAACCATTAAAAGGCCTGTGTTTAGGGGTTTTATAGTGTTTCTAGACACCATTATCGACTCATTACATTGAGGTCTTTTTGTCTATTTTCCAACAGCAAAATTTCCATGGATAATTACTTCCTTAGTGGCTTCCTCTAACCATAAAAAAATAGTCCGGAGTTTCACCATTGTCCTGGAGTTAACAGACTCAGCAAAGAACAAAGAGCACAGATTTTACCATCATCAGATTTGTTGCTTGGCTGTGTGTGTGTGTGGAATATGAGCTGAAGTAGAAATAAACTCAAAGGGGAAGTAGGGAAGGATCAGCAACAACCAGAAAGTGGGGAGCCTTCTATTCTACATGTACTAAATGCAGTTGAATTCCAACATTTAGGAATCAGTTCTACATAAGGAGGCCACCTCATCTGGAGTGCATTATAAAGGTTCCCGTCGGTGGCTGCCTATTTTTCTGGCAGAGCATGTAGCTATGTAATTGCCAAAGCTTCCACAAGGCGCTTTTTTATTGCCAAGATTGAAGTAGAGACAGATGATTGTAGAGCATTTAAAAAAGAACATAGCAAGGAATGTTATTTGCTGGAAATTTATACTGTATCATTTAAAAAAAAAAAAACATTTTTGCAGAATGAAGCACATCCTACATGAAAGAAAAATTGTATAGAGCCCCCTAAAAAAAAACATACCAGACTGTTTGAGTCTAGTATGGACTTTAAGGAAATATCACTAACAAACAAAATGGATGAGAACCCCAGGAAATCCATACAAGACTCTTTGGAGTTAATTTACAAAATCTGGTGCAGCTCTGCATAGAAACCAATCAGCCTCTAACTTCAGCTTGTTTGATTAAGCTTTGACAAAATCCCTGGAAGCAGATTCGTTTCTATGCAGATCTGCACCAGATTTTGTACTCTCCAGTTTTAGTAGATTAACCCCACTGGGTCTGATACAGATTTTAAGAGGACGCCACGCAAAACAAAACAAGTGTGATTTTTTTCCCCCTAAAAATCCATACCAGATCTATAAACTGAGTATTTTGGCCTGGTTGGCAAGGAAGAGGAAAGGACAAGAGCATGCCCCACCCCCTCCTCAACCATACCAGGCCATATGCCCTCAATTTGTGGGGGTGCCTTGTCAAGGGAGCAAGAAACCTGTAAACCCCCTTTAATAAGGGGGCCCCCAGATACAGGCTTCCCCCCTATGTGAATGAGTATGGAGGAGATCGTACTCCTACTCATTCAGAAAAAAATAATAATTAACTAAAAATTTATGAACCCAAACAAGTCCTTTATTAAAAAAAGAAAAATCCCCCCAAAAAGCCCCTTGTTGTAAATCACAACGATCGGCAACCTGCCGGAAAAAAACAAAGAAAGACATAACTCGGCACATAACAACCACCCTGACGGTACCACTAGCCAAATTACAGCTCACTGAGTTGCAGGGATAGCGGTGACATCATTGGCTAAACATGATCTAGGTTTGGATCAAACCCTCAGCCATCCCAACACAGAAGCTATGCTGCAAGAGAGAGGTGGGTGGGGGTTAAATGTTTTTGAATGTTTGTCATTTGTGTGTATACTATATATGTTTTCAACACTTTTATTAATTGAATTATTAAAGATGAACCAAGTAGAAAAATGTTTATCATATATGACCCACAAAAGAAAGATTACCAAACACACTGGGGAATTCTGTTCAGTCATAATTTACATGATCCCATTGAGTCCTTTATCAGCTGGGAGTGAGGGGTGTTAGAAGAGCTGCAGATGCTTCTTTGCAGCTCTTCTCTTCTGGCCTGATGCACCTCCCAGTAGCGGTGGCACTTCCCTTTGTAAAGGTCCAGGATGCTAGGCAGCAGTCAGCTCAGGCCACCACAAATCCTCTGCCCCTTATTGGCACTCAGAGCTCTCGGCTTGTGATAGAGTTTTGATTCCTGGATCTCTACCAGTTGCCCCCTATCTGTCCCTGTGTGTTGTTTTACTTGAACCCTGACCTCAGATTGTTTTCTGGATTAGGTCTGCCCACTAACTGCCCTAAAATGGATCTTCACCCATTCTACTGACCTGGCTCCTTTGCATCCTGCCCACCTTCCACTGCACACCCCCCACAATTCATACATAAAATAAGTGATTTTTTTCACTTTTCTGTTTAATATAGTGACAGAGTCATTGTAAGCTGGTTCGGAAGCATGCTTCCCAAGCTCATAATGAGACTATTGGGCAAACTCTAAAGCCTCGTACACACGATCAGATTTTGTGCAGACAAAACCTCAGACTTTTGCCGAAGGGCATTGGCCAGGAACCTGTCTTGCATACAAACGGCAAGGAATTGTCAGCCAACAAACACGAAGGTAGTGACGTACTACGTGGTTTTTCAGCTCTTTAGTTCCACCCTTTGGGCTCCTTCTGCTAATTTTGTGTTAGTAAAAGTTTGGTGAGTGTTAATTCACGCTTTTCATTTCGCACTTTTCAGTTTGTTTCTGAATGGCCGTTCGTCAACCAGTCATGTTGCGGAATTGGAGGAGATAATATGTTATTTATTATTGGCCTTGGATTTATTGCTTTGACCCAAGTCCAGTCCAGGAACAGTAGGAGGAGGATTTATTGGACCAAATATTGGTTGCTTCATTAATCGTGACCAATTATGTCATATGCCTTTGCTGCGGGAGCTCCAGGAGAATAATCCAGATGATTTTCAGTACTATCTCCTGATGACAGACCCCTGCTTTTACCAACTCTTGGCATTGTTGACCCCCTGTATTAAGAAGCAGGACACATGCATCAGGCTTTTATTTTATTTTTTGGTTGAATAATGATTTGATTTAGTATATTTTCTATATTTTTGGATGCATAGAATGCACTTTTTGGTTAAGTTCTATTGGCAGATAGCATGTCTAATTTTATTTATTTTCTTTTTTTAATGCACAATAAAAAAAAAATGTGGAGAATAATACATGGCTATGTGTTTTACTTCAAATAACAGTTTGGGAGTAGGCAGTTACATTTTAAAAAATACAATGTAAATTTGACAAGGGACACCAACATTGTTGTATCTTTGATCTTAAAAACTATGGGATAATGGTGTTGTGGTAAGTTGCACCAAAAAAAAAACAAAAAAACAAGCATAATAATAATAATATTCTTGATATCGCTACAAAAAAGCCTTTGAAAATGTGTTGCCAAGAAATCCATTAGTATCACCAGCAAAGCAGCTTCATTATTATCCCCTTAAAGAAGAAGAGAATGTGCGCTAAATTTCGAGATTTCATAATTTGCCGCATCACAAATGTTAATTCTCCATTACAAACGCTAGTTTACAAGATTGACTTCTTCCTGCTTGTCCTTGCTTCTGAGCATGCATGTTTGTACTTTGGACTTTTATCCGATAAACTTGTGTACACACGCTCGGAAAATCCGACAACACCTATTTTTCCACTGAAAATTTTAAAGGCTGCCATCCAATATTTATATGCCCAAAGTGGTAGTCACGGCGCTCACCTACTGTTAATTGCACATAATGCAGGCTCACCTGCTATTAATTTGCACTTTGTTTAAAAAATGTATAAAGGTGTAACTGAAAAGTGCCTACGTGACAATATCTCATAAGATGTCTCACATCAAGTGATATACAAACATGAAAATGAAAAGAAACCAATATTATATGAGAAATATCAAGTGGGTATGATACATGTATAAATCCCTAACCATATGCATGGAAAAAATTTGTTGTGAAAAAAACTACTTCACATAAAAATTTAATTCAATTGTTGCGATTTCCCAGAAGTGCAAAAAATGCTAAAGTGCTTAAACATGCAAGAAAGTGCCTTATTGACAATAATGACAAAAGCCACTTCAAAAAAGTGCTGCGTGCTGCTTAAAGTGCCATAGTGTGTAAATTATCTGTCCTTGTGCGATTATAAAGTCGCTAAATTATAACGTGCAATTTTTAATTGATGTAAAAGTCCAACGGCAAAAAGGCAGGAAAAACAAAAAAGACAGTACAGCTTCAATAAAAGTTCTTCTCTAGCAAAGGTGACTGTGTGCTTTGATTTTCAATGGATTCCTGGATTACGACCGGTGCGATTTTTCGTGTGAAAAGACAATAATCTGCACTCACCAGCTCCCTCTCCCCTTAAGGGGTTAATACGCCTCCACAGTGTAAGCCCCTGTGTCGCTGTGCAGAGCTGGTCCAGTTAAAATCCAGTAGTAATCCAAAGATTTCCAACTCCCTCTCCCCTTAAGGGGTTAATACGCCTCCACAGTTCCTCATTAAAAGTAAGATAGGGTAAACATAGTGTAATCCAGTTTTTTTTTAAACTTTATTAAGGTAAAAAGAAAACTACTCACACATTAGAGGTTTAAAATATCATTTCACTGGATGTGGGTGTCAGCATATTTTGAATTCACCGCCACCGCCGGGGAGCTTTCTCTTCATATCCTGTTCCATAGCTAAAACAGGAAGTGGGTGGACATCTCTCTAAAGTGAGGGAATCTCTGGTTGTCACCAGAACTAGTGTCTCAATTGGAAAATTCCCTCTATTGCTGTTCTGGTGACAACCCAAATGATTATTATTTTTTCTTTCACTTTGACTGATAATGATCACCAGGACAAATAGAGAGGGTGAATCTCTTTAAAGAGGGCACAGACAGCAATAAAAACCTGACAGGTATTCTAATGCCATGTGCACATGACCGAACTTTCCAACGGACTAGGTCCAACGGCCTTCCCGACGGACTTTCGACAGAGTTACGACGGACTTCCAAATGAACGGACTTGCCCACACACAAACTAAAGTCCGTTCATTTTGAACGTGATGAGTTATGATGGGACTAGAAAATCTCGCAGCTTTTATCGTCTAGATTGACACCTTGCGAGCCCCGTCGCGCCCCCACCCCAAAGCACCTTGTCCCCATGTTGATGAGGACAAGGGCCTCTTCCCGACAACCCTGGCCGTTGGTTGTCGGGGTCTGCGGGTGGGGGGCTTATCAGAATCCGGGAGCCCCCTTTACTAAGGGGGCCCCCCAGATCCCGGCCCCCACACCCTATGTGAATAAGTATGGGGTACATCATACCCCTACCCATTCACCTGGGAGGAAAAAAGTGTCAAGAAAAAAACACACTAGACAGGTTTTTAAAGTAGTTTATTAGGTAGCTCCTGGGGTCTCTTCCGTTTTCTGTGGTCCGTTCCGACTCCTCTGCTCTCTCTGGCCTCTTCTCCCGCTCTCCGGCCTTCTCTCCTGCTCTCCGGTTCTTCTCCCGCTCTCTTGCCTCTTCTCCTGCTCTCCGATTCTTCTCCTGGGCTCCTCCGTTATTTTTTGCTCTTTTGCTGCTCTTTTGCTAGTGGTGTCTCCAGTGTTTTTCGTCGTCTTTTTCCCTCCGGTCTTCTTTCGATGTTGACAATGCAATACTGTGTGCACGGTGCGCTACAACTTACATAGGCATGGGGCCAGGCCAGCATGCCCCTGGAACTGTGCCATCATAAGGGGCGGAGTCACCGGGTGACCCCGCCCCATGTCTATATAAGTTGTAGCGTACCATGCACACAGCATTGCAACATCGGAAGAAGACCGGAGGGAGGAAGACGACGGAAAAAAAAAACACGGGCCATCGCCAGTAAAAGAGCGGCAAAACAGCAGAAGATAGCAGAGGAGCCCAGTAGATTCTGATAAGCCCCCCGCACGTAGACCCTGACAACCAACGGCCAGGGTTGTTGGGAAGAGGCCCTTGTCCTCATTAACATGGGGACAAGGTTCTTTGGGGTGCTGATCCCCCTTCCCCAAAGCACCCACCCCCCCATGTTGAGGGCATGCAGCCTTGTACGGTAGGGAAGGGTGGTTTTTGCTCTTCCCCACCCCCTTTCCTGACCGGTCAGGCTGTGTGCTCAGATAAGGGTCTGGTGTGGACCTTGGGGGGACCCCCACGGCATTTTTGCGGCGTAGGGGGTTCACCTTAAAATCCATACCAGACCTAAGGGACATTGTCGCCTCTCTCTTGCGCTCGCAGCAATAGGAAAATTAGTTTTTCCTATTGCATCGAGCGTGAGATGTACAACACCCTGTAGCCAAGAACCAGCGCGATAGGATCATGCTGGAAACATTCTCGCGGCAGGTGCTGTAGCTGCCCTTGCGTCGTATTTGGTCCGTAGGACAAGCATACAGATGAACGGGTTTCCCGATAGTAACCGGGTCTGGCGGAGTTCCAGCGGGAAGATTTAAAACATGTTCTATTTCTAAAGTCCGTCGGATTTTTGGACAGTAAAGGTCCAATGAAGCCCACACACGATCGAATTGTCAGACGGATTCGTTCCATCGGACCTTTGCTGTCAAAAAGTCTGGTCGTGTGTATGTGGCATTATTCTTCTCCACGCCATCAAAAAGATACATTTTGACATACTTGTAAATTCCATATCTGAGACAGGATGCAGGCAAAATATTTATAAACCCTGGGTTATAGGTTTGTACCTTCAGGTGAGTCAATACTAGACATGTGTGTTTCGTTAAGATTAATTTTTCAGGTAAATTTCATTTTTGGAAATTTAGATGTATACAAATCTCGAATGGACAAATTATTGAATGCATTTGTTACATTTGCATTACATCACCTTATGCGATAGTAGCTCGGGCACCTGGGGAAATGCCAGGACATATACGTGATATAACCAAAATCATCCTGGCCTGTTTGGAAGAGGCCCGGTGTCTTCTGCTACAAGTCTCATTGTGCCGTCTGTATACCAGGTTCTTTTGGGCCAGTTTGATGCAAAGTAACTCACCATTTTATCCTCTTGCTACCGTGATGCCTAGAACTCTCATGGAGAATCCCAATGTGGTATTGACCTGAACTCTTGAGTGCGGACTCTAAAAGAAATAATTTTATTTTCTGGAAGGAAAACCTTTGCGTGGGATTTCTCCAGGGACCAGGAAGTTCAGGAACATATATTCCAGGTGCAGAGAAGACTGGAAAGTAGATCTTTTAAACTGATCACCCAATGAAAAGCCTATAGCACCTACAGTACATTGCCCTGAGGATGGATGCTGACAGCTGGAAGGGAGCAGAAAATTCTGCTTTTGTCAGGCAGGTTGCTTGCTACATGCCTGAAAAGGAGGTAGAATCAGATGTAGATGCTGAGTTGGATTTGATTCATGCTCCAGTGCAAGGGATCCATTGTCACCATGAAATTGAGTGTTGGGTCCTCAGCAGAGCAAAGCTTTGCCTTCGGTTTTGCAAAGGCTCCCTGGGTTTCCTCCTTAGCTACGTGTGAGGGAAAGCAACTGGGTGTAGACTGTCCTGCAGAGCAGTGGTCATCAACCCTGTCCTCAGGGCCCACTAACAGGCCACGGGTGAAATAATTTGCTGCTCAGTGATTGCAGTACTCTAGTCTGCATCTCCCCAAGGTAATACATAAAACCTGGCCTGTTAGTGGGCCCTGAGGGTAGGGTTGATGACCACTACTGTAGGGAATCCCCATCGCAAAAGAGTGGGATAAAGTACTCTAGGCAGAAGTGGTGGTAAAACATGAGATCTGCAATGTGATGTAACACCTTATCATCCTTATGAGACTAAGCCCTACATGGTTGAGTTTATAACCAAATTTGAAAAGTTTGCACTGAAAGTAAGTACATTTCAAATATAGCACCAATCTTTTTACAATAAAGGTTAGAGTTACAGTGAGACCCTGTCTTACTTGTCCACAATGCTGGACTGTATATAAAGTACAAGCCTTACCCCTCTCCTGGGCATACCACTAAAGGGGTCTTTGGGGAATGGTTCCATAGAGATGGACCATGACCTTGGACCTGTATAGCACCCTGTGGCCGACTACATGTGCTGTCAGTGTGCCAAGGTGATAGCCCATGTAGAATCCAGTGCCCACAGCAACATTATAGGCTGTAGTCACAGTGTGATTAAGGGGGCAGCTCCAATTGTTTAACCACTTACGGACCGCCCCGCTGCAGTTTTATGTCGGCTGTTTGAAGGAGGATATCATTGTTATGGCAGCAGCTAGCTGCCATGACCCCGGTATCCTCTTTTTCAGTGGGCGATCCACTACACGATAAAAGTGGTCTCTGCAGCAGATTCGCTGCGAGATCACTTATATTGGCGGCGGAGTGGGCCTCCTCAGCAGCGATCTGATGCCCTCCGGAGCCATCAGCAGCGGTGGAGGCAATCGCGTCCTGTCTCCTGTTAGTTATGGAGATGAGTGACAGGAAGATGGCCCCCACCCATCTCCATAACAATGCAGGGCGGAAGCAACGTCAAAACGTCACTTCCCCATACAGCTCTTAAAGGGCCATTTTTTAAAAGCCTTTTTTTTTATTGCATTTTAGTGTAAATATAAGATCTAAGGTCTTTTTGACCCCAGATATCATATTTAAGTGGTCCTGTCATGCTTTTTTTTTCTATTATTTTACATTTACATTCCTTGTAATAGGAATAAAAGTGAATTTTTTTAATTTTTTTTAAAACAGCATAAAAATAAGAAGAAAAATTAAATGCAGTAAACACATATGTGAATAGCGCCACATATGAAAATGATGTTCAAACCACACGTGAGGTATCGCCATGATCGGTAGAGTGAGAGCAATAATTCTAGCCCTAGACCTCCTCTGTAACTCCAAACATGCAACCTGTAGAATTTTTTTAAACACTGCCTATGTAGATTTTTAAGGGTAAAAGTTTGTCACCATTCCACGAGCGGGTGCAACTTTGAAGTGTGACATGTTGGGTATCAATTTACTCAGTGTAACATTATCTTTCACAATACAAAAAAAAATTGGGCTAACTTTAATGTTTAATTTAAAAAAGTGTATTTTTTTCCAAAAAAAGTGTGCTTGTAAGACCGCTGCAGAAATACATTGTGACAGAAAGTATTGCAACGACCGCCATTTTATTCGCTAGGGTGTTAGAAAAAAAATGTATAATGTTTGGGAGTTTCTAAGTAATGTTTTAGCAAAAAAAAACAGTTTTTAACTTGTAAACAACAAATCTCTTTGTCTTTGTAAAATGTATGTTGTTTTGTTAAAGAACATTTATTGTTATTAAAGTGATTGTAAAGGCTCATGTTATACTTACCTCATCTGTGCAGTTGGTTTTGCACAGAACAGCCTGCATCCTTCTCTTCTCAGGTTCCTCTTTGCTGCTCCTAGCCCCTCCCTCCTTTGAGTGCCCCTCAGCCAGCAGCTTGCTACAGGGAGCACCCAAGCAGGGTCAGAGCTCCATGTATCCATTCAGATACGGAGCCCCGACCTGGCCTAGCCCCCCTCTCTCCCCTGATTGGCTGGCGGACTGACATTGATTGACAACCGCGTGTAAATCACCCCCACTGTCTTCATATTCCTCATTTGACTTTAATTCAATAAAGACCCTTCTGGTATTTTAAATGTATTTCTCTAGAAAGTTCTCGTCTATTTATCCTATGACATCCTGATGTTGTGACACGTTCATACATTGAGCAGCTCTCATCTCCAATATAGTACAATTCGTACAAAACGAAAATTCGTACAAATTTCCGAAAATTCGTACATTTGTACGAATCCGGAATCCAAATTTTTATGCATACGAATTCCGTACGAAATACGAAATTTCGTTTATGAATTTCGGATCCAAATTCATAATGAAAATTCATAATTAACGAGAAGTTAACAAACCTAAAAGTTAAAAACCCAGGAAGTCAGCACAGCACATGGATGGTGGAAACCCCTCATAATGATAAATTCATCATAACAAAAATTCATAATTGTTACGAAGAGTTAATGAACCTAAAAGTTAAAACCCCAGGAACTCAGCACAGGGATAGTGGGAACCCTATGGGAATTTCTATGCTTATGAATTTCATACGAAATACGAAATTTCGTTAATGAATTTCAGATCCAAATTAACAGAAACATGACTTGTGTTTTGTTCACCATCAGAGGAAGTCAGCAAAGCACAGGGATGGTGGGAACCCCTCATAATGGGCACAGCAGGTGTACACTCAGACTCGGGAACTCAGCACAGGGATGGTGGGAACCCCTCATAATGGGCACAGCAGGTGTACACTCAGACTCGGGAACTCAGCACAGGGATGGTGGGACCCCTCATAATGGGCACAGCAGGTGTACACTCAGATTCGGGAACTCAGCACAGGGATGGTGACTAGTAAATTACTAGTAAAAAAAAAAAAAATACAAAAAAATTATTAATAAAAATTTATTATCACGGGTGCGCATGCGCGGGACTTCCGGAACAAAGCACTAGCCGGGAGCTCCGCACCGCTCCGGTCTTTCGCGGCACCTCACGAGCGCTATAGCAAGCAGCCACCCCTGGGGAGACCTCCCCCGTACAGCGGAACACCTCGGGCACCTACACCTATGCCGGGTAAGGGCTCCAAGAAGGACGTTAGCCGTCAGCTGGACTTTGGCCTGAAGGCCCCACAGCCTCCCAAGATGGCGGCCGCCATCCCCACATGCGGTGAGAACGTGACGCTGACTAGCACAGCTACCTATGCTACGATCGCAGCTTTGCCTATGACCCACCAGCAGAACCCCTTACCCTCTCCAGCTTCCACAGAATCACTCCTGGGCAGACTGCAAACGGAGAATCCATTTTCCCCGCTGGCTAGCACACCTAACAGTGCTGTGGACTCTCTGCTAACCCCCCCCATCCTACCTGATCATCCCCCTGACATGACCCAGCTACTGAACAGCTTCTCTGACATGCTAGCTGTCGGTCTAGCCCAAAACGCTGCACAAATTACCTCTGCCATTAAAGCTGACATCCAGAGTCTGGGAGCCAGAATGGATGCCATTGAACAAACTGTTGATAATGCAGCTGCTCGCACGGACCAGAACACAGCCTGTATCCAGACCCTACAAGACCAGCTTGACACAGCCCTCTCTAAAATTGACGATTTAGAGAATAGAAGTAGACGCTATAACTTTCGCATCAGAGGCATTCCAGAATCGCAAACAGACACTCAGGCGATTGTCCGGGCTCTCATTAAGGATCTTATTCCTGACATCTCTGAAAGCAAGCTTGAGATTGACAGAGCCCACAGAGTTTTACAACCCCCCCGCCAAGATGGCCTTCCTCGGGACATTGTGGTCAAGCCGCACTTTTATAGTGTTAAAGAGGAAATAATGAAAAGCTCCAGAAACAGGGGAGACATCTCCCTTAATGGCGCCAAAATTCAAATCTTTGCAGACATATCTCCTACTACTATCCAGAAACGAAGAGCCCTCAAACCCCTGCTGGATATTCTCTCGCAGAAGATGATCAAATATAGATGGGCCTTCCCTTTCCGCCTGCAGTTTACCTACAAGGAGAAATTGTATAATATCACGAATTTCCAGAACGGCGAAAGTTTACTTCTACACTTGGGGCTCATCTCTCAGGAACTTTCTCCCCAACAAATGGAGACCCGTCCGAGTTCCTTCAAGAGGCCACCGCCGAACAGCCCTCTGACCCCCCTCTGGGTTAAACAGCAACCGAAGAGACAGAGGGACGCCGTCCCACCAAGATGAACTCCCCCCTCCCCGACCCCTTGGGGTCTGACCCTTTCTCTTCACCCTCGCCAGATCCTCTCTGGGCGCAGGACTGTCCACTTCAACCACTGAGTCCACCCGGGACATTTTTCCAGTAACCCCCTTGTTCCCTGTTTTATGCCCCCCCCCCCTTTTTTTTTGCTTTCTCAGGGACATGCAAGCACGGCCAAGAGCCGTGTTTTCTCAACGTGTCACGTTCTGAAACCTGGGGGCCTCCCCCTAGGGTCTCTTTTGTTTTCAAACATTTTTTGCTGTATTGGTTAACAATTTTCTGAAGTTAATGTTATGTCGTTATTTAAAAGGTGCGGATCGCCGCTCGACCGGAGCGGGTATACCTGCCACTCCACCTGTTGTAGCCCTGGGGATTTTTTTCCCATGGTGGCACCAGGAATGCAACCTTCTACTGGGTTGCCCTTTTACCGATCCCTACAATCCAAAGGGATTCGGAGCAGGCTCCACCCTGCCTTCCCCCTCCATGGGGAACCCAGGTCTCTTTTCTTCCTGGACCTTCCCCCCTTCTCTTCACTCTTTTCTTTCTTTTTCTGTTTTCCCCTTCTTCTCTCCACTCATTTGTTCTCTCCCCCACAGATGCCTTCAAGGAGAGCTGGACGTTTCGCACTTCCCCGGTTTCTGGGAACAGAACTTGCCCTCAACCTCGAGACCAGGACCCGCTCGGGACAGGTAACCAAAGCCAGCACTTGCTCGCACCTTACACCTCATGTCTATGGCTGACGACACATCCCATACACAATCCCTTAAAGTAGCATCCCACAACACCCAAGGTCTAAACTCCCCCATCAAAAGGCGCAAGGCCCTACATAACTACCATTCTAAGAACTTTGACATTGTTCTTCTACAGGAAAAACACTTCCCGAAAAGTTTTAACCCTTCCTTCCTCCACCGTAATTATCCCACCTTTTACCTTGCCAACGCTGACGATAAAAAAAGAGGGGTCGCTATCCTCATTTCTAAACGCACTTCCTTTACCCTATCTCATACGATTAGGGACACAGAAGGACGTTACATTCTTGTCAAGGGACATGTCAATGGGTCTCTCTTCTCCCTCATTTCTTATTACGCCCCTAACAAAGGCCAAACTAGGTTCTTTTCTTCAATGTTGACCTCCCTCTCCCCCCACCTGGAGGGTAAGGTGATTATGGGTGGCGACTCTAATGTCGCCTTCGATCACGTGCTAGACAAGTCCTCCTCGAAAAAGTCTCTCCTGAAGAGGCCTCCCAAGCAGAGTCTTCGCATTGCAAGGCTCTTTCACGCTTTGGGTATGATAGACTCCTGGAGGGAGCTGAATCCCTCAGCCCAAGACTATACGCACTTCTCTGCACCCCATAGTACCTACGCCCGCATAGACCACATTTTTATTCACTCAACTGACATTCCTCTAACCTCCCATGCCGCTATAGCTGATGTCCCTTGGTCTGATCACGCTTTAGTCTCCTTGAAGATTTCAGGGTGCCTGAATCGATCAACCCCTCCGCAATGGCGGCTAAAAGAGTCCTTGCTTTCTCACCCAGCACATCGCACTAGCCTCGAAATTGACCTTAAGGAATATTTCCGTATTAATGACACTGAGGACACTTCCCCCGGTGTTCTGTGGGGGGCACATAAGGCAGTTATGAGGGGTAAGCTCATCCAACTCTCCTCCCGCCTTAAACGGGAAAAACAAGCAGACATTGTCAACTTGGAGAAAAACTTCCAGATCCTATGTAAAGCGCACAAAAAACACCCCTCTGCTTCCTCCCTTGCTCGCCTCGATGCTGCCAAGATCGCTCTTAACACCGCCCTCACATCCAGTGCCGAGAACCATACCCGATGGGTGAGTGGTAGATTTTATCTTAACTCAGATAAATTTGGACCACTCCTCGCAGCGAAACTCTCCCCCAAATTTAGAGCTCAGGCCCTCCCAAAAATCAAATCTCCATCTGGTGCTCTTACACAAAACCCCAAACATATCCTGAAGGCCTTCCACGAATTCTATGCTAAGCTTTACTCCGGCCCGAACCATATTAGCTCTCAGTCCACCGAAAACTACCTTGACAGCGTCCCGCTCCCTAAGATATCGGACTCTCATCGTTCGATCATGGAGGCCCCCATCTCGGAAACAGAAGTTAGAGCAGTCATTAAAGACCTTAGGAAGGGGTCTGCCCCAGGCCCGGACGGATTTTCAACACATTATTATAAGACCTTTTCTGACATATTATCTCCTTATCTGGCCCGATTTTTCAACTCCTTGTCCCAAACTTCACCCCTAGATCACACAGCAAATTTGGCATATATCTCGGTTATCCCTAAACCGGGGAAAGACCAGAGTCTAGCTAGTAACTATAGGCCCATCTCCTTAATCAACAACGACTTGAAAATAATGACCAAAATTCTCTCCAACCGACTGGGATCTTTCATTAGCAACTATATCCATAAGGACCAAGTGGGATTTATTCCCGGAAGGCAGGGACCAGACCAGATAAGGAGAGCGGTGGATATTATTTCCCTTCTCAACTCAGGGTGGGACGGAGGGCCTCCTCAGGAGGGCTTCCTCCTTTCTATAGACTTGCAGAAAGCGTTTGACACTATCACCTGGCCTTACTTATTTGGCGTTCTACGAAAATGGGGTTTTGGTCCCCACTTCATTCACCTCCTAGGGGCTCTTTACTCTCACCCTCGGGCACAAGTTAGACTCCAGGGCCACCTCTCAGACCCCTTCCTAATCAGTAAAGGAACCAGACAGGGATGCCCTCTCTCCCCCCTTCTCTTCGCCATTGGCATTGAAACGTTAGCTATATCCATCAGGAATCATCCGGACATTCAGGGAGTACGTTGCGGCAACACGATTCACAAATGCGCTCTGTTCGCGGACGACGTCCTCCTCTTTATTACCTCCCCCACAGTCTCAACCCCTCATGTCCTTCAACTCCTCCAAGAATTTGGACAAGCCTCAGGACTCCAAGTTAATATGGCCAAGTCAACGGCCCTCAATGTTTCCTTAACCCCTGAAGTAGTAAATAGGCTAAAAGACCAATTCCCCTTCGCCTGGAGTTCTCCCTCTATCCCATACCTAGGGGTTCACCTTACATCTAACTTTGGCCAGCTGTTCCACCAGAATTACCCACCCATGATCAAAAAACTTAAAAATGATCTTGAACAATGGTCCCTCCATAAGATATCATGGATAGGGAAAATTAACGCTGTAAAAATGACCCTTCTTCCTAGGTTACTATACCTCTTCCGCTCTCTACCCATTCCGGTACCTAAGTCTCTTATACAGAACCTTCAATCGGCAATTATTAAATTTACCTGGGGCAGATCCAACCACAGAATCCCCAAGAAAACATTATTTAGACCCAGAAGAAAAGGCGGTCTAGGTCTGCCCAATCTCTGGTGGTATTATCAAGCAGCACAACTCTGCCAGATATCTAATGTTTACTCAAGCGGGCCTAAACCCGAATGGATAGAGATGGAAAGACAGGCTATCCCTAAATTTACCATTGATTTCCTTTTATGGCGCCCCCCAAAATCCAGACCCCCAGTCATGTCTTCTACCCTATCTCACTCCCTTGCTCTTTGTGACAAGATTTACAAGTCCAATACCCTTACCTCCAGGTGGCAACCTCTCGCACATATCTTCAATAACCCCTCATTTCAGCCGGGGCTGAATATCAAAGCGTTCCAATGGTGGACAGACAAAGGTCTTTACAGAATAGGACATTATCTTAATCCGGCAGGACCACTTAAGTTGAAACAATGCATCTCTAAGTTGGAGATGCCTCCTACAGAACGGTTCCGGTTCCATCAATTATCCCACTTTCTGCATAACCTAACTTCCCAATACCCCCTTCCCCTCACAGTTTCGCCTTACGAACTTTGGTGTTCTTCAGCCATAGACATGAGGGGAGGGATTTCGCTGATCTATTCGGCATTTGCTGAACCAATGGATAAAGCGCAGTACATGCTGAGCTGGGAACGCGACCTAGGAATCGAGTGGGACCTGGACTCCTGGCACACCCATTTCAATACTGCATTCAAGGGGATCCTCAACACATCTCTGGTGGAGGCGGACGTCAAGGTCCTCACCCGTTGGTACCTTGTTCCCACACGCCTTGCTAAGTTTTACCCTCAATCCTCCCCCTTATGTTTCAGAGGGTGCGGGCACCTGGGATCGCTCATTCACATTTTGTGGGAGTGTCCCAGGATTAGAAATTTCTGGAATAAGACTTTTGCACTAATCCGCAAGGTAACCGGCCAAGCAGCTCCCCAATCCCCAACATTCGCCCTCTTAAATGAAGGAATCCCCCGCATCTCCAAACATACTCAATCTCTGATTCATTTCATCCTATTGGGTGCTAAATTGACTATAACCAGGTCCTGGAAATCCCCTAGGGTTTCCTTCCCGAATCTGAAACAAAAAATTACCTGGATTATGTTTCAAGAAAAAATTTCCTACACTATTCTGGAAAAAATGAGTAAATTTAAAAGGGTTTGGGAGCCCTGGGCCAGTCACATTGGGATCCTTCTTTAGTTTTTGGTCCCGGTGTCTTGGCCTAGTGATTGCCCTATCTAGAGAGCTGCACCCCCTTCTGACAGCGTCCGGCTCTCCTTGACCCAGGCTCCGTCAGTTTAGCGTTGTTCCCTCCCCCTCTTCCCCTCTCTTTTTTCTTTTTCTCTCTTTCCCCCTCTTGTCCCTCCCCCTCCCCTCCCCCTGGTCGGGCCAGGCTGAGGGGGGGTGGGGGACGCTTTCCTTAACAAGCTCTGGTTTAACAATTATACTTAGGCATGTATCTCTAACAATATCCTTTGTTTACTAGGCTCCCCCAGGGGCCGGACCTCATGTCCAGCTGGGAGCTATGCCATTGAACAGGACCCCCTTGGGGTCTTTCCCAGGTTCTTCCTATTAGTTCTTATGTTAGTCATATTTTCAGTTTATGATAAACGGGGTATGATGGGACCTGACACTAGCTTATCCTCGGTCCCAGGTGAGCCATAGGGCTCCGACACAGTGAGATCCCCGTCGGGGTGTCGGGGCACTAGGCCGCCGGGAGAGGGGGTTCATTTATGATTATTACTTTTTACTTTGTCTTTCCTATTGAGCACACCTAGTACTCCTGGTTCCTTTTCCTGTTTATATCTCTACCATGGTTTTTTTTTTTTTCAGGAGTTTATTGTTCACTTTGGTTGTGCAGGTTAATCTATACTCCTGATCCACCCCGGTACTAGGTCCTCCCTGCTGATACCCCTGTAGATTTCTACCCGATGCCGGAGTAAGGAACTTACTCCTTATTGTTCATGTGTATAACCTGTTATGTTATCTATTCATCTTTTTTATGGCTTTCCCCTGCGTGGGAGCCTCAATCCTGTAATGCCAACTATTTTTCAATAAAACTCTTTTAAACTTGAAAAAAAAAAAAAAAAAATGTATTATCACTTATTGCGATTTTTTTTACCAAAAATATGTAGAAGAAAACGTATCGGCCTAAACTGAGGGAAAAAAATGTTTTTTTTATATATTTTTGGGGGATATTTATTATAACAAAAAGTAAAAAATAATGCGTTTCTTTCAAAATTGTCGCTCTATTTTTGTTTATAGTGCAAAAAATAAAAACCACAGGGGGGGATCAAATACCACCAAAAGAAAGCTCTATTTGTGGGAAAAAAAGGATGTCAATTTTGTTTGGGAGCCACGTCGCACGACCACGCAATTGTCAGTTAAATCGACGCAGTGCCAAATCGCAAAAAGTGGTCTGGTCTTTGACCAGCAAAATGGTTCGGTCTGTAAGTGGTTAACAAAAACATGACTGGTGTTTTGTTCACCAGTCAGAGGAAGTCGGCACAGCACAGGGATGGTGATGGTCATAATGAAAAATTCATCATAATAAACATTCGTAATTGTTAGGAAAAGTTAACAAACCTAAAAGTTAAAAACCCAGGAAGTCAGCACAGCACAGGGATGGTGGGAACCCCTTATAATGATAAATTAATCATAACGAACTTTCGTTATTTTTACGAAAAGTTAAAGCGGTTTGGTACCTAAAAATGAAAATTCATGTTATTAAATTCACCAGATAGCATACTTACCTAAATGAACCCTGAAAAAAAAAATATTCTTTACTTACCTTTTATTTCTGATGTTTCTGCTGACTTCCGGGTTGTCCTCCCGTGGGAGTAGGCGTGGTTATTGTCCTCGCAATGGTCCCTGGGAAATTTCTAAGCTATTTCCCAAGAATCCCTGGGGTTCAATGAAATTGCGAAATCTCGCGAGATTTCGTTAGGACGCCGGTCACGTGACGAGGGCTCTGTCCTGTGTTGTTTTCGTTGCCTTGACAACGGGGCGGGAACTTCCGGGACGCCGCCCGTTGTGATGGTAACCACAAACTTTTTCATTGCTGGTCACTGCTATCACTGAGCATGTGCAAGATGGAGCGGAGCATGCTGGGAGCCGAGCGTCATCATATACAGGAAGTAAATGCCTGTGGGCTTCAGACGCCCACACTTAAAATGGAAAACTCCAGAGCAGTTTTTTATAAGTCATCCCGAGGAAAAGAATCGTCGCGCCGGGGGTCAAAAAAACGCCGGACGTGGATGCTAATCGAAGGTAGCACTCGCCCACCTGTGACACAGGTAAGAAAAAAAAAAAAAAGAGCGGAATCCCGCTTTAACAAAACTAAAGGTTAAAAATCCAGGAAGTCAGCACAGCACAGGGATGGTGGGAGCCCCTCCTAATGATAAATTCATCATAGCAAACATTAGTTATTTTAACGAAAAGTTTATGAATCTAACGAAAATTCGTATTTCATACGAATCCGAATTGAATTCCGTACACGAATTACTTAATACATTTTTTTTTTTGTACGGAACGAAACGGAACAAAACAAAACAAATTTTTTGACGGCGCCCATGTCTACAATATAGTACATTTTCTATCAGTATAACTTACTGCAGTAATTCCTTCCTGGTTTCCCCTCACTATATAAAAGGTCCAGAATTTCCCCATTGTTCTGAAGTTTCTAAGTTCCAGCAAAGTACAAATCACAGTGAATTCAACTCTTCGTGTCATATAGACAAAGTGTGAGGGAGGCCAAAAGAAAATCATTCAGTGAACTTTTATTTTGCAAAGTGAGTAACCTCTACTCCTTAAGGCCGGGTTCACACCGCTGCGATGCGGGAACGCCGCGAATCTGCGGCGTTTTCCCGCATCGCATTACTCCCGCCGGCAGTTCACACTGCCCTATGCGGACGGCTGGGAGTGTCAATGATATGTTAATGACACCCCCAGATCCGTCCGCATATCGCAGTGCGATCTGCCGACTCGCACAGGAATCGGGTCGCATGGTGTGAACCCCCATGCGATCCGATTCTGTTGCGGACCAAAAAAAGGGTCCCGTGCGAGTTTGCTGCGGGAGCGATGCGAATTCAGCCATACTATCTGTATGGCTGAACTCGCATCGCTACGGAGATCGGATGTGATTTGCGGTGCGAATCACATCCGGATCTCCCCCCGCAGCAGTGTGAACCCAGCCTAAATCAGAACTCCAGAACGTCCACGGAGCCGCAGCAGCAGGCTGTAGGCGTAGGGACGGCATGACAGCTGCTTTGAATGCACTGTCGCCGTTTTAAGGGGCAAGGAGAGTGGCCGCTTTAAGAGATTGGAGTAGGCGGAGCGGTGGGCGGAGCCTGTCGTTTTGCAGTCACGAGGCAGAGGAAGCCAGGGGCAGTCGGAGAGCGGAGGAGGACGTGATTCCCACCCACCCTCCCTTTTTTTTTGTTTTTTCAGGGATGGTTCAGCAGGGTAGGATTAGGTGGGTTGGCAGTGTTTTGGGGTCAGTTGAGAAGGTCAAGTGGTGCAGGTGGAAAATAGGTGGTACCCATCCATGGTGATGGGGGTGGTTGGATATGTACTTCACGGTTACATGGGGTTAACCGGGAAGAGTAAAAGGGGTAGGTCACTGCATTGGTTGGGTGTAGCCTCCGAGACAGGGGTTTCCGTCTGGAGGTCAAGAGGTTAAAGGTAATGTGCAGTGACCAGTAGGGTCTATTTATGCTATGACCCAGGATACAGTTTTAAAGGAAAGTTGTTTACATGTTAATTATGGTTATTTATTGAAAGTTTATATTTTGTTACATATATATATTTTGGTTTAATAAATCAAGGCCTGTCGGCCATTTACTCCAAACATAGTCTGGTCTGGTTTATGGGTGGTGTTGGGTTTGGAGAGAGGTGGAAGTATCTTTTGGGTAAGAGTGTATTGAGGTGAGGTGTCAGACAATACAGAGGTCAAGGTTTCCTGACACAACTTCCAACTTGGACCAAACAAATTATTTGCATGCTAGAACAGCAGCAGTATGAGACACTTCCCCTCTGCTGTGGGATATAAAGAGTCGGCTTTAGCGCATCTCCACTTGGATGAATACAAGTCTTCCTCTGATTGTCGGAGGTGGAGATTGTGACGTCATTCATCTACTTCTCCACCTCAGCCATTCATTGAAAAATATAACCATCAGCAGAAAGGAAGTGTCTTGTACAGCGTCCAGTGACTTTTTCTTTATATTTACTGGTTTTCATCCTGCCTCGGTTGCTTGGGTCCCCATTCCAGCACTGCTATTTTGAAAAATGTAACCATCATTAATTTTATTGTAGGGTGCAATATTGTGTTGGCCCACCCTTTGCAGCTATAACAGCTTCAACTATTCTGGGAAGGCTGTCCACAAGGTTTAGGAGTGTGTCTATGGGAATGTTTGACCGTTCTTCCAGAAGCGCATTTGTAAGATCAGGCACTGATGTTGGACGAGAAGGCCTGGCTCAGTGTCTCTGCTCTAATTCATCCTAAAGGTGTTCTATTGGGTTAAGGTCAGGACTCTGTGCAGGCCAGTCAAGTTCCTTCACCCCAAACTTGCTCATTTATGTCTTTATGGACCTTCTTTTTGCACTGGTGTGCAAAAACAATGCCTTTTCCAGCATAACGGAGCACCTTGCCATGAGGTAAAAGTGATAAGTGGCTTGGGGAACAAAACATCAAAATTTTGGGTCCATGGCCAGGAAACTCACGGGACCTTAATCCCATTGAGTACTTGCGGTCAATTCCCAAGAGGCAGTGAACAAAAACCCCCCCACAAATTCTGACAAGCTCCAAGCATTGATTATGTAAGTATGGGCTGCCATCAGTCAGGATGTGTCCCAGAAGTTGATTGACAGCTTGCCAGGGTGAATTGCAGAGGTCTTGAAAAAGAAGGGTGCCAACGGGAAATGTTTACTCTTTGGATAAACTTAATCTAATTGTCAATAAAAGCCTTTGACACTTAAGAAATGCTTGTAATTTTACTTCAGTAAACCATAGTAACATCTGACAAAAAGATCTAAAAACACTGAGGCAGCAGACTTTGTGAAAGTTGATATTTGTATCATTCTCAAAACTTTTAGCCACGGCTGTACGACCTCTCTTGGAAGTCTCAGCAGGCTGGCTAAGTGTAGAAATCTTCTTTTTTGTCTCTAAGTTCTTTTTTTTTATTTTTTATATGGGGTCAATTATTGGCCACTTTAATATAACCACTTGAGTAGTAGCTCCTATATAATCCATCATTGCCATGCCATTTTTAACCACTTAAGGACCGCCGTGCACCGATATACGGCCTAACTTTAAAGAGGAGCACCATCTAGCCACCATAACCTAAAAGTTATCTTCTTTTTCGGCCGGCGGTCCACTTTCCGATACTAGAGGTCTCTGCGGCGGTTTCCCACCCCCCCCCCCCCCCCCCCCCATGGCCAGACATGGTCAGTGTTCTCCTTTAATGGTCCCTATGTGCTCTGTGCCCACTCGCAATGCTCAGTGGTGGTCAGTGTGCTCCTCCCTTGCTGTTCAGTATGCCTCTTTTGTGGTGGTCAATAGGAACATGTTTACTTACAGGACTGGCAAGAGAAGCTGATAGCAGTGGAGGAAGGAGGAAGATCAGGATTACTGGCAGCAAAGGAGGAAGTGGCAGGTTCTCCAATGTAAACAGCAGTACTGTTTACATCTGTAATCACTGCAGTTGACCATCACATCAATCACAAGGCACAGAGTCTCCCAGATCGGTGGAATATGAAGAAATGGGGTGATTTAAAGAGGAAGTAAACCCTGATGAGTTTACTCCCTCTTTTTTTCCCTGCAAAGGTAAAGCATAATGGACTACTATGCATCGCATAGTAGCCCATTATGTGTCACTTACCTGACACAGGAGCCAGCGAAGTCGCGCTGTCCCCTGTAGTCCGCCGCATCCATCTTGCTGGTGGCGTCTCGCAGCTCCGCCGCTGTCATTCGGCGAAGCCGCGATGACGTCATGCGCACGGGAGTCGACAAATGCGGCAGCTCCATTTTTGGAACTGCCGCGTTCAGTGCGCCTGCGTGCCGCTGTCTACGGCGCATGCGCCGTAGACAGCGGTGCCCGTTTTCGGGCAAATATCTCCTAAACCATATAGGTTTAGGAGATATTGCTTGGACCTACAGGTAAGCCTTAATCTAGGCTTACCTGTAGATCAAAGTGGTTTGTAAGGGTTTACAACCACTTTAAGTAACTTTTTTTTAGTTTTGACTAGAGTGGAAAGGATCTAGAACACCTGTCAGGTTTTTATTATTGTCTGTGTCCCCATTAGGGAGATTCTCTCTCTATTTGTCATGCTTACCTTTATTACCAAAAGTGAAAGTAAAAAAAATGTTTATTTAGAAAAGAAGAGTTTAAAAAAAAATTGGATTTTTGTACGCACCGTAAAATCCTTTTCTCTGAAGTTAATTGACGGACACAGCTCCTTTAATTCTTGACCTTATGCTGCGTACACACGATCAAACAATTGGGTGGAAAGGTCCGGCAAACTCAAGTCCGCTGGACAATCCCCCTGTGTGTAGCCTCCGGGGGGGACTTTTTTTACACGAAAGTATGGCGGACTCAGAAAGTATTTTTGCACTCCAATCTTCCTGCCGGACTTGCATTTTGGTGGACAATCTGGCCATTGGTATGCCAGTCCGCCGTACTTTTGAAATGAGTGGACTTTTCCCGCGCGGAGAAAAGTCCGCTCATTTTGAGCGCGTCTCCGGGTAGACGCGGCCAGCGAAGGAGGCGTAGCTGGCCCCGTCACCTGGTATGGACTTAAAGGGGAACCCCAATGCCGAAAAGATAGGCGTGGGGGTCCCCCCCAGGTCCACATCAGACGCTACCCGGCCGGCCAGGAAAGGGGGGGACGAGCGAGCGCCCCCCCTCCTGAGCTGTACCAGGCCACGTGCCCTCAACATGGGGGTTGCCTTGGGGAAGGGGGGGCCGCACGGCCCCCCCACCCCAAAGCACCTTGTCCCCATGTTGATGAGGACAAGGGCCTCTTCCCGACAACCCTGGCCGTTGGTTGTCGGGGTCTGCGGGTGGGGGGCTTATTGGAATCCGGGAGCCCCCTTTAATAAGGGGGCCCCCGGATCCCGGCCCCCCACCCTATGTGAATGAGTATGGGGTATAATGTACCCCTACCCATTCACCTGTAAAAAAAAGTAAAAAAAAAACACAACACACAAGGGTTAAAATAGTTTATTGCACAGCTCCGGGGGTCTTCCGTCTTCGGGGGTCTTCTCGCCGGACTCCTCCGCTATCTTCTTCTAGCTCTTTTGCTAGCGGAGGAGCCCGGCTTTCTTCTTCGCCGCCACCCTCTTCTTCCGACTTCGGGGGTCTTGTCCCCCTCTTCGGTTCTTCTTGCCGGGCCACCGCGCCTTCTTCTAGCTCTTTTACAGATGGTGGCCCGGTCTTCTGTTGCCGCCGTCTTCTGTTCTTCTCTTCTTCTCTTCAGATGTTGCCTCGTCGCATCCTCCGCTCACAATGACGGGGACACAGCGTGCGGCGACTTATATAGGGACATCACCGGATGATGTCCCTACCCAGTATGATGTCACAGTCCCAGAGGATGCTGGGACTGTGACATCATAATAGGCGGGGACATCATCCGGTGATGTCCCTATATAAGTCGCCGTGCGTCGCGTCCGTGCCATTGTGAGCGGAGGATGCGACGAGGCAACATCTGAAGAGAAGAAGAGAAGAAGTGCTCGGACAAGGGTCTGATGTGGACCTGGGGGGTACCCCCACGTCGATTTTTTTCGGCGTTGGGGTTCCCCTTTAAGGCCATACCAGGTGGCGGGGCCAGCGACGTCTCCTTCGCGGGTCCCGCCTACCTGGAGACGCGCTCAAAATGAGCGGACTTTCCTCCGCGTGTGTGGGCGAGTCCGTTCATTTCAAAAGTACGGCGGATAGTCCGGCAGACTTAGTACGCCGTATTAGTCCACTGAAAAAGTGCCGTGTGTGGGCAAGTAGCCCGTTCGGAAAGTCCGGCGGACAGTCCGGTGGGAAGTCCGCCGGATAGTCCGCTACGTGTGTACGCGGCATTAGAGTATTTTTGTACTCATAATTTTATTTAATTTCAGGACTCTTGTTTTTCAGACTTTGTTTCACTGGTTTGTTTCAATTTATTTGTGATTTTTTTTGTATCAATTGTTTATACAAATTTGGAATTTGCATATAAGTCTATGAAATTATACCTTTAGTTTTGACAGCGTCCTTTGATTTATTATCAGGTGTGTCCTTTCCCCAGGTCAGACTAATGCCGCGTACACACGACCAGACTTTTCGAGGGACTAAGTCTGACAGACTTTCGACAGAGTTCTGACGGAGTTCTGACGGAGTTCTGACAGAGTTCTGACAGAGTTCTGACAGACTTTCCGAATGAACGGACTTGGCCACACACAATCACACCAAAGTCCGACGGATTCGAACGTGATTGGCATACGACTGGACTACAATAAGGAAGTTCATAGCCAGTAGCCAATAGCTGCCCTAGCGTCGGCTTTAGTCCGTCAGACTAGCACATACACGAGCGGATTTCTCAGTAGGAACTGGGTCCGGCAGAGTTCTGTCGGAAAAATTTGAAACATGTTCCATTTCTAGGAAACTTCCTCTCCGAAACTCGGGCAGTCACCTGCGGAGTCCCTCAAGGCTCTCCGTTGTCACCCGTTCTCTTCAACATTAACATTCGCCCACTCCTTCAAATCATCAGATGCTCAGATCTCTGCTTCCACTCTTACGCTGACGACACGCAACTTTATTTCCGGATCAATGGAAAAAAAGATCACCAACAACAACTTGAAAACTGCCTCAAATCAATAGAGGACTGGATGACCACCAACTCCCTCCAGCTGAACCAATCAAAGACAGAGCTTCTTATCTTACACCCAAATCATAAGCCCGCAACCAAAACCTCCTGGTCTCCACCAACCGTCTTTGGGCAGACTATCTCCCCAAAGACCAAAGCGAAGAGTCTCGGGGTTATTTTAGACGCACAAATGTCAATGGATGCGCAAATAGGATCTGTAGTCAGTCGATCTCACCATCTGCTGCGCATGCTTCGCAGACTCATCCCTTTTATCCCAAAGAATGACAAAGCAGTGGTAGTTGGAACAATCATTAATTCACGACTGGACTACGCAAACTCGCTTTACATACGATTACCACAATATCAACTTGCGCGATTACAACTGATCCAAAACACGGCGGCAAGGCTGATAACAGGAAAAAAAACCTGGGAATCCATTTCTCCTTCACTGAGGAGCTTACATTGGCTAACCGTAAAAAATCGGATCACGTTCAAGACCCTTTGCCTCACCCACAAATGCGTGCATAGAGAAGCTCCGCAATACCTAATGGAGAAAATAAATCATTACACACCAAACCGCAGTCTTCGATCAACCAACAAAAACCTCCGCCTCGTGCCCAAAGCCCGGTATAAATCCAAGGGTGATCGGAGATTCGCTGTCCAAGGGCCTCGGCTATGGAATGCTCTACCAATCAACATCCGCCTGGAAGAAAATCACCTGGCTTTTAGGAAAAAACTCAAGACCTTCCTCTTTTAGCAGATGATCAAAGCTCGCCACAGCGCCTAGAGGCGATTCAGTTCGCATTGTGCGCTATACAAGTATTTCATTCATTCATTCATTCATTCCATTTCTAAAGTCTGTCAGACTTTTGCAAATCAAAAGTCCGCTGCAGCCCACACACATTCGAATAGTCTGCCGGAATCATTCCGTCAGACTTTTGATGTTGAAAAGTCTGGTCGTGTGTACGGGGCATTAGAGGGTGTTTCTATACTGTGGGGCTGGGCTACCCTAATGTACGACTAGCTTTACTCAAATTACTAGAAAGGTGGCATAGGACAAAAAGGCACAGTGGTGACACTCAGAGGGAGGCAACAAAGCAATATTTATTAAGCATTTATTTGTACACATCTTCAAACAGTAAAACAACTTTCAAAAATTTGCATTTGAAAACATGACCATATATGTTTACAATCTGAGAGTTACAGCTTTGTGTGGCCTGTGAACATTTGCAGAGGGAATGTCAGCTTACCTTTACCAGCTAACAACGAACACAGGTTCTAGGGTTGACTAAATCTAACCCTGGAAGCTGCATAAAAAAAATGACAGGCATTTGTCTAGCAAATGGCATGTACACTTGTTCTGTGCAAATTGGGCAAAAACAAATGTTCTTTAGGGTACTTGTTTCTCTTCTGAACAAATGTTACTTTATTATGGGCAGTATTAAAATATAGGATTATGGCCACTAGATGGAGCTGATAAGCATAGGAAATAAATACACTGACCACAAAATCAATTGGATTTTTCAGACGGATTTTGGCCGAAACTTGTGTTGCATACACACGGTCGCACAAAGGTGTCGGAAAATCCGATCGTTGAGAACGAGGTGACGTTCGGAACATACGATGGGACTACGTAGAGGCCAGTAGCCAATAGCTTTCATCTCAAATTTTTTTCTGAGCATGCGTGGCACTTTGTGCGTCGGAATTCTCTACACACGATCGGAAAAAGTCCAATCGTATTTTGTTGTCGGAAAATTTTAAATCCAGCTCTCAAACTTTTTCCGTCAGAAATTCCAACAAAAAAAGTCCAATAGAGCCCACACACGATCGGATTTTCGGACAACATAATCCGATCGGACTTTCTCCATCAGAATTTCCGACCATGTGTATGGGGCATAACACTGTATCTCCTGTTATAAAGACATATCTATTTCCTGTGCTTCTCAGCTCCATCTACTGCCCATAATAAAAGAGAAGAGAACAGAAGAACAATGAATGAAGAACATTCGTTTTTACCCAATTCACACAGAACGATAAAACATGCAAATTGGCTGAATGATTGGCTATGTATTTTTTTTTTTATAAATAGACCACTAGGAGTTATTATCATGCAATTTTAAACAGTAAAACGATTTCACCTAGTACATCTTTTACCGAGTAGTACACAGGATTTGCTTGTGTTAAGAAGAAAAATGGCTTCCCCCAGTATTTGGAGTCAGCCATCCCACATGAAGGGAGGACAGTAAAGTTTATAGCTGACATTTGACCCATCTCCTGCAGATGATCACTTGCTTTTCAAGATGCAGAAGATACACAAGGTAAAAACATCATTACCATATTTCTTGCATTCAATATTTCTTGGGGTAAATGGGAAGAAAAGCTTCATCTTCTGGTTCAGTGAGGATTACAGTGGTTAGCACAGACTGAGAATCTGGGGGGATCCTGATGACACGGAGGCACTGCTACAGAATGAGTATCTGAACATAAAGAACATAAATAACATCCCGTTATCGATAAATTTGTTCTGTTTTGTAGTTTTAAAAAGTTTAGCTTATGCTAACAATTCATAGGGGCGTATTTATCAAGCAGTGAATGTGACTTTCACCAAACATTCGCTGGTTGTAAATTGCTGTCATTTAAATCTCATGCACCTGGAAGATGCAGTAGGGAAGAGTTTTATCGGTGTCTAAGTCACCGCTGGGTAGAGCCAGCCTCTATTTGTGTTGATAAGTATTGTTACTGGGACAGAATGTGATGGGAAATCCAACAATTCAGAGTCAAAAGCAGAGCAAAAGGTGAAGGTAAATCTTCCAATGGAGACTCCTATTCTGATGACAACTGTCTAAGGATAGGTTCACACTTGTGCGTCTATATTTTCATGGGCATTGTATTATTTTTATATGTGTTTTGATGTATTTTTTTCACACGTTTTTCATGCACACTTATTGAAGTTTAAGGGGCCAAATGGCCTATACCAGTGATGGCGAACCTTGGCACCCCAGATGTTTTGAAACTACATTTCCCATGATTCTCATGCACTCTGCTGTGTAGTTGAGCATCATGGGAAATGTAGTTCCAAAACATCTGGGGTGCCAAGGTTTGCCATCACAGGCCTATACTAAATGGCATACTGTAGGTGTGGGCCCTATAGATTGCAGTAGGACATAGAAAGAGAGAGATGCTTGTAAAATAGCTAATAATGATTCCACAGCAGAGTGTAATAAAAAAAAAAAATATATATATATATATATATATATATATATATATATATATATATATATATACACATACATATATACTCTTCAATATTGTTGGCCCACCCTTTGCAGCCATAACAGCATCAACTCTTCTGGGAAGGTTGTCCACAAGGTTTAGGATTCTGTCTATAGGGATGTTTGACCATTCTTCCAGAAGCGTATTTGTGAGGTCAGGCACTGATGTGGACGGGATGACCTGGCTCACAGTCTCCACTCTAACTAATCCCAAAGGTGTTCTATCGGGTTGAGTTGAAGTTCCTCCACCCCAAACTCGCTCATCCATGTCTTTATGGATCTTGCTTTGTGTACGGGTCCAAATCATTTGGTGGATGGGGGATTATGGCGTGGGGTTGTTTTTCAGAGTTGGGCCTGGCCCCTTAGTTCCAGTGAAGGAAACTCTTAAGGCATCAGCATACCAAGACATTTTGGACAATTTCATGCTCCCAACTTTGTGGGAACAGTTTGGGAATGGCACCTTCCTGTTCCATCATGACTGCGCAAAAGTACACAAAGCAATGTCCATAAAGACACGGATGAGCGAGTTTGGGGTGGAGGAACTTGACTGGCCTGCACAGAGTCCTGACCTCAACCCGATAGAACACCTTTAGGATGAATTAGAGTGGAGACTGTGAGCCAGGTCTTCTCGTCCAACATCAGTGCCTGAACTCACAAATGCACATTCCCATAGACACACTCCTATACCTTATAGACAGCCTTCCCTGAAGAATTGAAGCTGTTATAGCTGCAAAGGGTGGGCCAACTCAGTATTGAACCTTACAGACTAAGACTGGGATGACATTAAAGTTCATGTTTTCAGTATTATCAGAAAACACTGGTCTATACTCAGGGACAATTATCCAATAATCCCTGAGTTTAATGTACCTCTTCTTTCTTCTTACAGATGAGGTAAACCACTACGTGATAGACTGCTGAGGACTGATCAGTACTGCACACCAATCCCTACTATGACCTTTTTAGGACCCCGCAACAATGGATCCTTGTTTGAATAGTATTCAGTGCAATTCTATGATAAAAGGCACTTTTTTTTTTCCTCACCCACATAGAGGACAAAGCATTACCATTAAGGGATATTATATTTGTCAATCTTCTTTTGTTGTTTATGTGATTAAATGGCCATGTGAGCTCCTCTCTATGGGTGAGGCTACACTGCAAATCAAAGATCACATTGCATGTCATAAATATTCAATAGGTGATAACAATACAGTTGGCTTTCGCAAGGCACTTTATTAAAAAGAGCACGTGATTATGGTCATATATATAAAATTTATGGTCATAGATTGAGTTAATCGGAATATTATTATTATATTATTCTTATTATTATACAGGATTTATATAGTGCCGACAGTTTACGCAGCGCTTTACAACATTGGGGTAGACAGTACAATGCAATACAAGAATAGAATAGGTGGTAATTGTGAGTTGATTTTAAGAAAGGAAGAAGTACAGTGGATACATTGTTTAGATACACTGCATCCTAAGGGATTGAACTCGGATATGGATTTATACCTCTTTGTATGTAAAGGTCGTTCTATAGACATTTTTGATTAATTATTTCTGTGTAATTTAGTGTTGAGTCGTTTTTGAATGAAGTTTTGATATATGTACAGTATCTCACAAAAGTGAGTACACCCCTCACATTTTTGTAAATATTTTATTATATCTTTTCATGTGACAACACTAAAGAAATTACACTTTGTTACAATGTAAAGTATTGAGTGTACAGCTTGTATAACAGTGTAAATTTGCTGTCCCCTTAAAATAACAACACACATCCATTAATGTCTAAACCGCTGGCAACAAAAATGGAGTACACCTCTAAGTGAAAATGTCCCAATTGGACCCAACCTGTCAATATTTTTTGTGGCTGCCATTATTTTCCAGCACTTAACCCTCTTGGGCATGAAGTTCACCAGAGCTTCACAGGTCCTCAATCCTCTTCCACGATGAGATAACGGAGCTGGTGGATGTTAGAGACCTTGCGCCCCTCCATCTTTCATTTGAGGATGCCCCACAGATGCTCAATCAGGTTTAGGTCTGGAGACATGTTTGGCCAGTCCATCACCTTTACCCTCAGCTTCTTTATCAAGGCAGTGGTCATCTTGGAGTTGTACTTCGGGCCGTTATCGTGCTGAAATACTGCCCTGAGGCCCAGTCTCTGAAAGGAGGTGATCATGCTCTGCTTCAGTATGTCACAGTACATGTTGGCATTCATGGTTCCCTCAATGAACTGTAGCTCCCCAGTGCCGGCATGACCATGACACTCCCACAATCATGCTTGACTGTAGGCAATACACACTTGTCTTTGTACTCCTCACCTGGTTGCTGCCACACACTCTTGACACCATCTGAACCAAATAAGTTTATCTTGGTCCCATCAGAGCACAGGACATGGTTCCAGCAGTCTGCTTGGTTTCAGCAAACTGTTTGCAGGCTTTCTTGTGCATCACCTTTAGAAGAGGCCTTCTTTTGGGACGACAGCCATGTAGACCAATTTGATGCAGTGTGCGGCGTTTGGTCTGAGCACTGACAGGCTGCCCCCCACCCCTTCAACCATTGCAGCAATGCTGGCAGCACTCATATGTCTATTTCCCAAAGACAACCTCTAGATATGATGCTGAGCATGTGCACTCAACTTCTTTGGACGATCATGGCGAGGCCTGTTCTGAGAGGAACCTGTCCTGTTAAACTGCTGTATGGTCTTGGCCACCGTGCTGCAGCTCAGTTTCAGGGTCTTGACAATCTTATAGTCTAGGCCATCTTTATGTAGAGCAACCATTCTTTTTTTTCAGATCCTCAGAGAGTTCTTTGCTATGTGGTGCCATGTTGAACTTCCTGTAACCAATATGAGAGACACCCAATTTAACACACCCGCTCCCCATTCACACCTGAGACCTTGTAATACTATCAAGTCACATGACACCAGGGAGGGAAATTGGCTAATTGGGCCCAATATGGACATTTTCACTTAGGGGGTGTACTCCCTTTTGTTGACAGAGATTTAGACATTAATGGCATTTAGATATTAATGTGTGTTGAGTTATTTTGAGGAGACAGTAAATGTACACTGTTATACAAGCTGTACATTCACTACTTTACATTGTAGCAAAGTGTAATTTCTTCAGTGTTGTCACATGAAAAGATATAATAAATTATTTACAAAAACATGAGGGGTGTACTCAATTTTGTGAGATAATGTATATATAGTGATGATGTATGGGTATACATTTTTGTATCTTTATTATCATCACCATTGATATTTTTTCACATAAGGTGTCACCACGTAGAAAAGTGATGCCGGGGATTGTATCCAGCTCTCATTCATTTCCTTGTTTTTTATTGCCCTAAGCCCAAAACTTGAAATGGATGGAATATCTTTAACCGGTTCCTGACCAGCGCACGCCAATGTACATCGCAAAAGGGCACAGGCAGGCATATTGGCGTACAGGTACGTCCAATCTTCAATGCCGCCCTGCCATCGCGAGCGCTATTTATTAATAAAAAATTATTAATAAAAATGCCATAAAACTAGCCCTATGTTGTAAACGCTATAACTTTTGCGCAAACCAGTCAATAATCGCTTATTGCAATTTTTTTTACCAAAAATATGTAGAAGAATACGTATCGGCCTAAACTGAGGGAAAAAAATGTTTTTTATATATTTTTGGGGGATATTTATTATAACAAAAAGTAAACAATAAAGAATTTTTTTCAAAATTGTTGCTCTATTTTCGTTTATAGCCCAAAAAATAAAAACCATAGGGGTCATCAAATACCACCAAAAGAAAGCTCTATTTGTGGGAAAAAAAGGACGTCAATTTTGTTTGGGAGCCACGTCGCATGACCGCGCAATTGTCAGTTAAAGTGACGCAGTGCCGAATCGCAAAAAGTGGTCTGGTCTTTGACCAGCAAAATGGTCTGGTCTGTAAGTGGTTAATGGATTTGTGTATGTTTTTTATTTTAATAATTATTTGTGCAGCAATCCTTTGAACTTTCTTTCTATAAAAATATATATATATATATATATATATATATATATATATATATATATTAAGCCAAAAGACCAAAATTTAACTTGAGCACAAAGAAAATAAGGCCCCTGGCTGTCGTTGACCTTCTGGTATAACAGCATTTGATATATGACTTAATAGTTTGTGGACATTTTTTAAAAGTGACTCCAAGAGGAAATACTCACGTTGCTCCATCCTTCCCAGGCTGCACTGTCACAGAGGAAGCACCAAGACGTACATTTCCAAACACGAGACCATTCCAGACAAATGTCACCTTACTTATTTGTCCAACATTAATCTCAGCATCAATAAATGCTGTATATGATGTGCCCGTTTTAATGAATCCCCTGTAGAATACAAAACCAGTGCAGTTTATGTGCATTAAATGTATGCATTTTTTTCAAACAAGTACAAAGACACAGATAGAAGCAATGACCCTTGCAGACAATTGCACGTATAACAAGGAACTTATTTCTGCCTTTTGGTTGGTTAAATGACTGAAACTGTTTCATTATATCTGTTCAATAAGTGCATAACAAACCTGTTGATCCTGCCAGAAAACTTGTTAGCTGATAACTTCCTGTGCTCACTGATTGTGCTGGCTATGACCAGTTATGTTGTTTTCAGCTATCTTTCAGGACTACAGTACACCCATGGCTATGGAGAAGAGAAGCGTGGGAGATGTTCTTTAGTTCTATCCTAGGGTGACAATACTGCATCAGAATATTGTATGGTGATGAGTGTTGTCACCATTGGACAAAAAGTGTGTTACTGGCAGAATCACCAGGTGAAAAAAAAAGCCTAAAAAAGAAAACAAATGCAGCCACCACATCTAAGGACTGGTAAGCTGAATTACTTTGCATTATAGATACACTTTAATTGCTGCAAAAAAATTTTGCTAACTATTTCAACTTCTAATAAATACAAACAAATATTACACACCTGTATAATGTGTAATCCTTAGTCTTTCCATTAGATCCTTCTAAGGACATGGAAAAGGATCCAAGAACAGCCAGACTGCCAGAAGTGTAAACAGTGATCTGGTATCTCCAGCCTGGAGGATAGAAGATAATGGGACAATTCAAATTAAAACATTTTTTTTCTTCATAAAATCAGAAACATATGTACTGTACGTGGTACAGAAGTCATTTTTAAATGTGATTTTATTTAAAAGTTACCTTTCCACATTTCAATCTACAATGTGCTACAAGGTCCTGAAACTGTCTTTATGAATTCTTCTTTCTTAAAACCCAATGCACAATAAAAATAAATAAAGCTGTTCCACCTTTGCCCTAAGTTCATTGTTTCCTCTCTTGATTTATAGAGAACTTAAAGCGGAGGTCCACCCTAATGTGGACCTTCCGCTCATTGGAATCCTCCCCCCCTCCGGCGCCACAATTGGCACCTTTCAGGGAGGAGGGGGGGTGCAGGTACCTGTACAGTACAGGTATCTGCACCCACTTCCGGCATAGCTATCTGCGGAAAGGGGCGTAGATTCCCTTTCCGAAAGTCCCCCGCTGCCTGCTGGGAAACACACGGATCCCAGAGACAGCGGAACCATCCTTATTGCACATCGCGACTCGCGCATGCGCAGTAGGGAACCGGGAAATGAAGTCGAAAAGGTTCCACTTCCTGATTCCCATACCCAAGATGGCGGCGGCAGCACCCGAGAGATGATCGAGAGTTCGGCTTCGGGTGCCAACATCGCGGGCGCACTGGGCGGGTAAGTGTCCTTATTTTAAAAGTCAGCAGCTGCAGTATTTGTAGCTGCTGGCTTTAAAAAAAAAAAAACGGCGGAACTCCCGGCAGACTCCCGCTTTAAAATCAATCCCACACCATGCTGACAAAACACAATGTTAATGTTTATCTTTATAATTAGATCTCCACATTATTTGAGTTACATTATGATTTCTACCATGAATGGATTGAGTAGGGATTGTAACCAACCGTAAAGGGTTGGTGAAGAAATGAATCTTGAAACTTACGGGAAAAGACTTTAAGATCTCCGGTGTTTAAGTAAAATATCTGAGAGGCCGATGTGATTCCAGAATACTTGTCTGCATAATGTCCCATCATTGGGCAACCCTTGCTGGGACATGGGAAGCCGGCACCCTGCGGGGAGAGACGAGAGACTGACATGAGACAAAATCAAAGGCTGGTGGAGACAAAAACAATGAAGACATTACTTCTTTGCCACTCTTCCCATATCTTACAGGTGTATCACGTATGTACCCTCCTCTTACCGTATTGTTACATTACTGCATTGTGACTTTGTGATTAGAACTTTTCATGATCCCTGCACTCAAACCTTTAAAACATTACAGAAAAGTACAATGGTTTAGCATCTGGAATTTGAGGGACTCTTGGACAATCTCTCAGGTTACCTTAATGCTGCGTACACATGACCGGTTTTCCCATCGGAATAAACTTTGAAGGTTTTTCCAACGGAGTTCTGCTGAAACTGTCTTGTGTACACACTAGAAAAAGGAAGTTCAATAGCCAGTAGCCAATAACCTCCGTCTCGTACTTGCTTCAGAGCATGCGCCGTTTTTGGACCGTCGGAACAGCATACAGACGAGCGGTTTTCCCGAAAGGAATTGGTTCCGTCGGAAATATTTAAAAATTGTTATATTTCTAGGTCCGTCAGAATTTTCGTAAAAAAAAAAGTCAGATGAGGCATACACACGATCGGAATATACGATGAAAAGCTTCCGTCGGATTTTCTCTGTTGGACATTCCGCTAGTGTGTACGCGGCATAAGCCTTCAGCCCATTTTCCTGGTGCCTGTGTTAGCATAAAGGAACACTATTTTGATTATGATCAAAGGAAAACTAATTATGAACACCCTCAACCTGCACCACTAAGGAGCACCTCAATGTAGTCTACGTCTAAATTATTCACACTCCTATTGGACTTACACCTTTAAAAATTGCATTAAGGCTGGGTTCACACTGAAGCGATGCGGGAACGCCGCGAATCCGCGGCGGGTTCCCGCATCGCATGCCTCCCGCCGGAAGTTCACACTGCCCTATGCGGACTGCTGGGAGTGTCAGTGAAACCTTAATGACACCCCCAGATCAGTTCGCATATCGCAGTGTGATCTGCAAACTCGGACAGGAATCGTATCGCATGGTGTGAACACCCATGCGATCCGATTCTGCTGCGGACCAAAAAAAGGGTCCTGTGCGAGTTTGGAGCGGGTGCGATGCAAATTCAGCCATACTTTCTGTATGGCTGAACTCGCATCGCACAGAGATCGGATGTGATTTGCACTGCAGTGCGGTGCGAATCACATACGGGTCTCCTAGCCGCAGCAGTGTGAACCCAGCCTAAGTGACAGGCAGGGTTCATGCTAAACCACCATCCCCACAGGGACAACATTTTCTTTTTAAGATCAGATTATCTTGAAGTAATGATTCTAGTGGGAGACCCAACCATTCTTACTTCACACTATCACACCTACAAAAGGCATGATAAAATACCTTCAATTCACTTAGAGACATGTTGTTTTTTAAGCCACTTGGATTTTCATAAAATCACATCTGCATTGCCAAGCGGGCAGCACAGTGTGGACCTGGCAGGAATGTGGGCTGAGGAAAAGAATACTTTTTGAGGGTGCTTGGGGGCAAAGTTTTATAGTTAGATTGAAAAAAAGACACAGTTCCATCTAGTTCAACCAATAGTGAAGAACAAATGAATAAGTGGACATGGAAAAAAAATCTTATACCCACAGCTGATCCAGGGGAAGGCAAAAAAAAAGAAACTTTTAACAGTGTAGTTTTTTTAATGGCATCCCAACACACTGAAGCAACGCTGCACCAAGACACATGCATTGTAGCACACCACACGGCAGGTAGCTCAGCATTGTGTATTGTGGTGCCCTGTGTTGCCAATAAAGTGAATTCATTTGAATGAGCTGCCGTAACATAAGCTTAAACAAAGTGCATTAAAGCAGGAATAAAGCCCGCTTTGTGATTTCTACCTACAGGTAAGCTTATAATACGGCTTACCTGGATCAAAATCCCTGCTTAACCAGCCAAATTTCAACCCTTGAGTGGCCACTGCAGTTAAACAGAAGTTGATCTAAAGCCCTGTCGGATACAAATCATTCATTCAGCAGCTGTAGCTAATGGCTGCACCACGGATCTGTGTATTCTGACCTTCAGTCCTCTCTGAAACCTGCACTGAGAGGAATGAAGTTGTAGAATTAAGTGTGTTACAGCCAAGTACTTGCGGGCACGCTGCTAGTGGTACACTGACCTCCGATTGTACCAGGTAAATTTCCCTGCCCAGCTGCTGGACCGTCGAAAGAAGTTCACTCCCAGCCATCCACATGCCCAGCGGTTGAATGCTAGCTTGGCTAAATTGCTAGTACTTCAACTGCTGCCTTTTCAGTTGGTAGACTCGGTCTGCTTCCGTGAGTTTGTGCAATGTGCGGTTACTCAGTGGCAGGTTCCCAAATGCCACTTTTTCTCACGTAAGGCAATTCCTGCTCTCTACCGGCATGTGGAAGGCAATGTCCATGCCTTGCTGGACAGGGCGGTCAGCGGTAAGGTGCATATTACCGCTGACTCTTGGTCCAGCAGGCATGGACAGGGACGTTACCTTTCTTTCACGGCGCATTGGGTGACCCTTCTGGCAGCTGGGAAGGATGCAGGACAAGGTGCAGTAGTGTTGGAGGTTGTTCCGCCACCATGCCTCCAAAATGCTACTACTGGTGATTGTGACACACCTCTCTCCTCCACCCCCTCCTCTTCTTCTTCCTCCATGGCCTCTTCCTATGCTTTGTCCTCTGAACCAGCAGTGCTCCGTAGGTGTTTAAGGGGCTACGCAAGTACACAGGCAAAAATATGCCATGCCGTGTTTGCTCTGGTGTGCTTGGGGGACAGGAGCCACACTGGGGCAGATATTTTGTCAGCTCTGCAGGGGCAGGCTGAGAGGTGGTTGATGCCACGCCAGCTTAAGCCAGGAATGGTGGTTTGTGACAATGGCACCAACCTCTTCTCCGCCCTCCGACAGGGACAACTGACCCATGTGCCCTGTGTGGCTCATGTCCTTAACTTGGTGGTGCAGCGGTTCTTGGGCAGGTACTCGGGCTTACAGGATGTCTGGAGGCAGGTCAGGAAAGTCTGTGTGCATTTCCGCCGGTCATATAATGCCAGTGCTGAGCTGGCTGACCTCCAAAAGGAATTGAACCTGTCCAAGAACCGCCTAATCTGTGACATGCCCACCAAGTGGAACTCAACGTTGGCCATGCTGCAGCGGCTGCACATGCAGCAGAGGGCCATCAATGAGTACCTGTGCGACTACAGCACCAGGACAGGGTCAGGGGAGCTTGTTTTTTTTTTCCCTACGCCAGTGGGCCATGATCAGGGATGCATGCTCTTTTCCGTCACCATTTGAGGAGACCACGAGGATGGTGAGCAGTGACAGTGCATGCATCAGTGACACTGTCCCTGTTGTCCGCCTGTTGGAGCACACGCTGCATGGAATAATGGACAGGGCACACGAGGCAGAACAGAGGCAGGAAGAGGAGGACTTCCTTGCCTCTCAAGGCTCTCTTTATCCAGACAGTGTTCCTGCTGGCCCCCCCCGATCACACAGGAAGAGGACAACGAGGATTGTGTCAGCATGAGGGTGGAGCCTGGCACTCAGCATCAGCAGCAGTCTTTTAGGGATCATTTACAGTCCCAAGAAACCTGTGGACTTGTACGTGGCTGGGAGGAGGTGGCTGCAGATCATGTCATCCTTAGTGACCCAGAGGACTCAGGACCGAATTCCTCAGCTAACCTACTCTGCATGGCCACCCTGTTCCTGCAAAGCCTGCGGAAGGATCCTCGTATTCAGCGGATCAAGGAGAGGGATCAGTACTGGCTGGCAACTCTCCTTGATCCACGGTACAAGGGTAAGGTTGCGGACCTTATCTTGCCATCGCAGAGGGAGCAGAGGATGAGACATCTCTGGGAAGCATTGCAGAAAGGTCTGTGCAACGCGTTCCCAGAGACTGGGATGTTACAAATTCCTGGTCCTGGACAACGTGTTGCTGAGGCTTCGGTCAGTCAGACTCAGACGATCGACTGATGTTCATAAAGATGAATCAGTCTTGGATCACCATCAGCTACCAAGCACCTGAAGCTGATGTAACTGAATCATTATTTTTTTTAAATGTCAGATCCCTTCAAGACTTCAAGACTGCCTATGGTGATGCTGAGTGACTATCCTGTTATGCTGACTGACTATCCTCTTCCTCCTCAATGTTCATGCTGATAGCTTGTAAGAAAATTTTTGGTTCTGGGCACCGCCACCAGTGGCTAAGGCCCAATTTTTCAGCCCCAGGGGCGTGTAATTACAATTTCTGATGCAATACTTTGCAGCAGGGGTCATTCCTGCTCTCCAACTAGAGTTTCTGTGAGGTGTTGTAGCACCAGTGCCTAAGGCCCAATTTTTCTGCCCCTGTTTAACAGGTGCATGTAATTACAATTCTTGATATAATATTTCACAGCAGGGTCCGTTCCAGCACCCACCGAGAGTAACTGTGAGGACTTACAGTGTTGTGGCACCAGCACCACCACCACCAAAGGCCCAATTTTTTTACCACTGTTCAACAATGACATGTACTTACAAATCTTGATATAATAGTTCACAGCAGGACGTTCCAGCACCCACCAAGAGTCACTTTGAGGGCTTACAGTGTTGTGGCAACACCAACACCTTAGGCCAGTGATGACGAACCTTGGCACCCCAGATGTTTTGGAACTATATTTCCCATGATGCTCATGCACTCTGCAGTGTAGCTGAGCATCATGGGAAATGTAGTTCCAAAACATCTGGGGTGCCAAGGTTCGCCATCACTGCTTTAGGCCCATATTTCTGCAGAGCATATAGGGCAGGCCCCTACTTTCAAACATTCAACTTACAAACGTCTACTACTTTCAAACGGAAGGAGACAACAGGAAGTGAGATGAAATCTACCCCTAGGAAGGGAAATTCTCTCCTGTAAGGCCGCGTACACACGCGGGGACTGTTCGCTCAACTTTGTCCGTCAAACAGTTTCAGCGGACAGTCCGCTCAAAATTAGCATGGACGGACTTGGCCACACACGACGAACGAACAGTCCGCTGAAACCGTGCGCGATGACGTGAACGGCACGTATGACGGGACTAGAAAACGACGTCCTATACACTGCAATGCAAACTTCGGCGTGTAAATCCTTTCTGAGCATGCGCGGAACTTAGTTTGACGAACAAGCCTACACACGAGGGGACTGTTCGCTGAAACAAAGTTTCAGTGGACAGTTTTTCGGAACTGTCCGCTGAAACTGTCCGCTGAAAGCCCACACACGAGCGGACTGTCCGCCGAAACACTGTTCAGCGGACAAAGTTGAGCGAACAGTCCCCGCGTGTGTACGCGGCCTAAGAGTTTATATGGGAAAAACGTGTCTCCTCTCCACTGATGCTTTATCCCAATCCTTGTTTTACTAAAAAACCCAATTTTTCAAAAAACATTGGTCATTTGGACAGAAAGTGAGGTGAAATCTTCTGAAGAGGTGCACAGACGGAAAAGAAAACTGTTACAGGAGTGATAACCCTTCCCTATGTTTTCCAAACAGCTTAAAAATAGATTTTTTTGACTGGAGCTACACTTTAAAAATGTTCCAGTTCAAAATTACAAACAGATTCTACTTAACACAAAAAACCTACACAGTCCCTGTCTTGTTTGCACCACTTGTATACTGCTGTTCTGTGTATATAGGGCCTGGGGGCCCCACGCCTTTCCTTTTTTTTAATATCCATACAAGACCCAAAGGGGCTGGTAATGGGCAGGGGGGCTACCCATGCCATTTTTCTCAATGATTTTCATCCATATTGCCAGAACCAGACATTACATTAAAACCGCAGGCAGTTTTAAATGACTTTTTTTCCGTTAGAAATGTCATTTTGTGCAGGGACTGTTCTAAACATAGGAAACACGTGCCACTTCGCAGGCATGATGGACACCCCCCGGGCATGATATTTAAAGGAATATTTCATTACTTTTTTTCACTTTAAGCGTCATTAAAATCAGTTCTCCCTTTTTTTTGCATTGATACATGTCCCCTGGGGCAGGAGCCGGGTCCCCAAACCCTTTTTAGGACAATAACTTGCATATTAGCCTTTAAAATTTGCACTTTTGATTTTGAACGGTCGAGTCCCATAGACTTTAATGGGGTTCTAAAGTTTGCACAAATTTTTGGTCCGTTCACTGGTTCTGGTGCGAACCGAACTGGGGGTGGGGGGGGGGGGGGGGGTATTCGGCTCATCCCTAATGCTGATGAGATGGAAATTTTACTTTTTTTTCCTTTCTTTTTGATTATTCAATAAAAACTATTGTAAACAGAAATAGCTTATATCTGTATATACCTTTAAAAATGTTTCCCTTTTTTAGGGAAAATAAGTTATGGACAAAGGAATGGAGGTATAAAAAGGGGAAGAACAAGGAAGAAGAAGGGGAAAACTCAGAAAAGGGAAAAGGAAAGGGGAATGATGGGCAAGGGAATTTTTAATTTAAGTAATACCAAACTGAATGAGATTGAATTAAAAGTTATTGGCGAGGGACTAAAATGTATATCTAACAGAACTTTGGAGAAGTTTGGGACATACATAGATGTCTAAACGTTCATCAGGAGGATTGACCTTAATAAGTATTTCATGTCAGAGCTTATGAAAAAAAAAATACTAAAATGAACAGGAGGGCTTATGCTCATTTTGGTGAATATGCCTCTTATTAATATTACTGTAACAAATGTATGGTAACGTTTAAAGAGATGGTTCTGGATGATACCAAGAAATGCAATGTTAAGAAGTCTAATAAAATAAATGATTATATTAAAAGATAAATTATACTTAATTGATACATTAGGGCATTGATCTGCAATTAGCGGACCTCCAGCTGTTGCAAAACTACAAGTCCCATCATGCCTCTGCCTCTGGGTGTCATGCTTATTGCTGTCAGAGTCTTGCTATGCCTCATGGGACTTGAAGTTCTGCAACAGCTAGAGGTCCACTAATTGCATATCCCTGTATTAGGGGGTACGGGCACTAACTGAGACGACATATTAAATAAAGGTGATTATTGTAGTCATATGAACAGAGTCTATCTGATAAAGATTTGTGCAGATTATTGATGGATAACCCTACTATTTAATTTAAACAGGAATAGAATGCTGGGATTATAGAAAGTTGTTGGGAGAGTATTATATCAAAAATATGTTTTTGATAACCTCTGCTCCCTGCATACCACTTAAAAACTACCTACCTAAGGTACAAAACCCATGTTAACACACCAGGGTGACCTATTATGAGTGGGAACATTTCTGTCATGTGTAAATTAGAGCAGCATTTTGACATTGTGCTGCAATTGATTGGAGTTTCCACTCTATCATATATTAAGGACACTGAGCATATCGTCAATATACTAGAGAACATACAATATGAGAATCAATATTATTTAACAGCAGCTGACATTGCAGTCTTATACATAAATATAACTCTCTTTGGAGGCCTGGAGGTAGTAGAACCTTATTTAACTAGATCAGGGTTCCACTTAGAACCACAGGTTGCATTTGTATTGAAATGTTAGTTGTTTTCCATCTCAAAGAACAATTTTTGGTTTAATATTATCTTTATGTCCTAGATAAAGGTATGGTTATGGGGGCTAGGTTCAACGCAAGCCTATTTATGATTAGATGTGCATAGAGAGTATTTTTGTTCTTATAATAAACTTTCTATAATTTTATGATGAATATATACAATTGATGTTATCTTTATTTGGAGTGGGGACAGAGTAAAATTATATTTGTTCATGTCAACATTGAATGATAACGTAGATGTATGCAGCTCTGTTTTGATAATTGTGAACCTTTTAGTTATAACCATTTACATTAAGAAGGGTAATCTTTTGGTGTACTGTTTTTGGTTTAATAATATTTTTTATATCCAAACTAAGTGCATGGCCATGGGGGCTAAACTCACCCCCAGCCTGGCAAATTTAAATATAGCCAGATGGGAGGAGAAAAACATATTTTTCTTCTACTTTACTTTCTCCAATATTATGGGGGGATATATAGATAATGTTATCTTTATCTGGAGATGGAACAGAGTAGAATTAGATATGCTGATTTCAAAATTGCATCATAAATTAGATGGTATGCAGCTCTCTTGATATCAGTGCTGATCTAAAAGTGTGAACTTTTAAGATCTAACCCTTTATATTAGAAAGGGCAATCTCTATACCAAGTCACACTTGAAAGCCACTGACCTTAAAGAATACACATCCAAATAGTCACCATCACCCTTTGTGAGAAACAAGGTTCCCAAAGGCTCATCTATGCAGAAGAGGCACAATTGTAATATAATGACTGCTTATAGAGCACCATCTAAAATACTGAAAGATGGATTCTTCTAGATCAGCCTTTGTAAAACTTCTGGCATGGGTTTAACCTTGAAATATCTTTCTGAGCTCTACAGCTCATAGTACATCAGTTTAATGATGACTGGAAATAATAATAATGATCCTTACATTTGTAGTAATTTGCAAGAATACCCTCCTTAGAGATAGCTAAAAAGATAGTTGGTTTTGGAAGCATTGGAAGTTGGTTAGTACTCAAGCAACCTTTGGAGAAAGCCTATGGTTCTACAGAACCCTGGTTGAGAAAGGCTGGCCTAGCTGGTGAAATTGAATTTGTGGCTAAAACTGATCTACTAAAGCATAAGGTTGAGAATTCCACATTCCAATGAAAGGGTGATTGTGGTTTTTCTTTACAATTTTGGGGTACAAAAAGATCATACTGTAAATGGACATTTACCTATTCTGAAAAAGATGTCTTGGGTAATGTCTTATCAGTGATATACAATAAAGCATCCTCTCCATGGAATTTATTAGCTCCTAATGTAATTCAAAGGGTTCCCAAGTTATGTAAAATGTGCTCACTGAACAGAAACCATAGGACTAATTAAACCATGTTTGCTTCACAAAGTCTGTGGGGTCAATTTTAATATCAATGTATTTGTTTCTCAACATACTAAATGTGTATTGCCTGCAGTGTATGTGTGGGGCAGACCATGTGGGCACTGGAGGTTTGCATTGGGGAACAAATTAATAATATAAAAACAAGTCTTAAAACACTTATTTCTTTCATTTTTTTTAAAAGTGCATTACAAGGATCACACAGGTTTAAAATGTATAGGGATAGATAGAATGGGGACCAGCAGGTGTGGCTGCAACAAAACCAGAAAGGTTTCTACACTGGGAACAAGGTGAATTTATCAGATTCCAGATGGATTAAATATCGATGTGAACGTTATGTGATTGTAAAGGCAGAAGGTTTTTTATCTTAAAGCGGGAGTCCACCGGGACTCCGCGTTTTTTTTTTTTTTTTAAAAGCCAGCAGCTACAAATACTGCAGCTGCTGACTTTAAAAATAGTGACACTTACCTGTCCAGCGCGCCCGCGATGTCGGCACCCGAAGCCGATCTCTAGATCGTCTGTAAGGTGCTGCCGCCGCCATCTTGGGTATGGGAATCAGGAAATGGAGCCTTTCGGCTTCATTTCCCGGTTCCCTACTGCGCATGCGCGAATCGCGCTGCGCAATAAGGACGGTCCCCGCTGCCTCTGGGATCTGTGTGTTTCCCAGCAGGCAGCGGGGCACTTGCGGAAAGGGGCGGGCACTTGCGGAAAGGGGCGTAATCTACGCCCCTTTCCGCAGAGAGCTATCCCGGAAGTGGGTGCAGAATACCTGTACTGTACAGGTATCTGCACCCTCCTCCCCCCTGAAAGGTGCCAATTGTGGCGCCGGAGGGGGGAAGGGTTCCGATGAGCGGAGGTCCACTTTAGGGTGGACCTCCGCTTTAATGCATTCTATGCATTAAGATAAAACACCTTCTGTGTGTAGCAGCCCCCCCAGCCCCCCTAATACTTACCTGAGCCACATCTCTATCCAGCGATGTGCAAGAGTGCCTCTGCCATCCCGGACTCTCCCTCCTGATTGGCTGAGACACAGCAGGCTCCCGCTGCTCTCAATCAAAGTAAGTTAGTCAATAAGGAGAAAGGAGATAGAGGGGGTGGGGCCAAACTACGGCTCCTTGTCTGAATGGATACAGGGTGCTGCAGCTTGGCTCGGGTGCCCCCATAGCAAGCTTCTTGCTGTGAGGGCACTCAACAGGAGGGAGGGGCCAGGAGCACCAAAAAGGGACCAGAGGAAAGGAGGATCTGGGCTGCTCTGTGCAAAACTACTTCACACAGCAGGTAAGTATAACATGTTTTTATTTTTAAGGGCAAAAAAATTAGACTTTAGTATCACTTTAACTGCTTTGTTGGCAGTAATGAACAATGCTGCTACATTATTATCTATATGTTTGTTCAATGATGAGGTTTTATTGTGGGAGATCTTAGTTCAACTTTAATTTGTGTTTTTTATAATTGATATATTATGGTAATCCTGCTTTTAGAAGTCATTAAAAAATGGGAGATTCATAAGTTAGTAGCCTATCATTGTGTTGAATAGAAAGCCTCATGTTTTGCAATGGGTGTGATAAATGTAAATGAATAAGTCTACTTATTACTTGGAATAACGTTACATTACCAGCCACTGATAATGGCCTATTGGTTAAAATGCATTGGATGGAGCCAGATACTTTGACGACAAATGCTATGCATGCTGGTATATTACTATTAAGAAAGGTCATGCTTCTAAATTTTATACGTTTGTTTTTCTCCATAACAGAGAGAAATTCTGGGCCCCTCATCATATGTAAGTGAGCAACCTACGTGATGCTAACACACCTTCCACAACCCTGTGCCAGACAGTGCCTCACAATATATCTATATAAAACACTGTAGATTCCCAATAACCTAAACCTACCTTCCACACTTTGCTCCAACCTTAGCTTTGAAACTAACTCTTAATCTGACAATAAATACACCCTAATGCCAATTTTATCATCATCATCATAACAAGGCAAAAAGTTTCTGCTCAGTGTTAGGGACTTACCTGCTGGAAGGCATCGTAGGAGGCTGCAGAGTATCCCAGGTATCCATCAGGAGTGAGAATTGTCTGTGTGTAATATTTTGTGCTACGTATGTGATTGCAGGCCACCAGCTCACTTGTTACTGAGGATAAACAATAACACAGCTTCATGTAATACTATATTATTTGTGCCTATAACACCTCCAAAGAAGTTCTCTATATAACTAACTAGTATGATATTATCCAATAATAACTTGCCAGCTAAAGGGTCACTAGTAAAGGAAAAGAAACCACTGGCCATCGCTTCCTAGGACCAGCCAGGATCCAACTTCCCTGGAGAGCTATATTCTATAGGGTTTTGGCCAGCAAGGGTTCAACACATAGAAACAAGAGTAGCCTCTTTGTCCCATCTAATGATCTTGTGTGTGAGTTGTCGCTAGTGAAAGGATCAATAATGGGATCTCGGCCTGAGAGTATGATGCAACAAAAGTAATGGTCCTGCTGTGCTGTTGCTAACACTGGGGCCAGGCATTCCTATTGTATGTTGTATGATTTATGGTCAACTTGTTGTAACGTAATTAAAAGCACTCATACCTCCTGGCAATGTACATCGATCAAGTAGGGCTGAGTGGGGGGAGCTTTGGAATCAAGGCATAACAATAGTCATCAGTGATGTTCAGAGGAAGTATTTAGGGAGAGCTGTAGACTGTACATAACTGATGTGCTGTGCTGGTATATGGTAGGAACACTATATGTGCAGCTGTTGTAGTGTGTGGAGACTGTATACACCATAAAGCCAAAAATCTGAACACCTGACCATCCTACGGTCATTAATATGGATTTGTCCCCCTTTATGGCTATAACAGCCTCCAATCTTCTAGGAAAACTTTCCACAAGATTTTGGAGCGTGGCTGGGGGAATTTGTACCTATTTTTGAGGTCAGATACTGATGCTTAATAAAGAGATCTGGCTCACATTCTTCATTCCAAAGGTGTTCAGTAGGGTTGAGGCCAGGGTTCTGTGCAGGCAGAAGCTTAGTTTGTGAACAGGGCACAGTCATGCTAGAACAAAAACAACTTCCAACCTTACCACAGGTGCAATTGTCTAAAATGTCTTTGTATGCTGTAATATTAACGATTCCCTTCACTGAACACACCTGAACTTAACAGCTGCTGCAGTTGTACTGCGCCAACATGGCTCGACTGCGTGAATCGCCATCATGTTATATCGCTCCTTTATATGGCCACTAGGGGCGTGCGCGTGCGCCCGCTGCTCGCCCCTGGAGCCGATGAGAGTGCCCGGCGGTTGTGATGACCGCTGGGCTCCCGCGATCGCTCATGACATGAATATTCTCCATGGTGCCACTGTATGTAGGAACGTAGCCAGGCTTTCTTGCTTTTCCTGAGATGGATTATAGACCATGTGATGGGTAGTGTGCATTGAGCAGTCCATAAGACTGTAACAAACGTGCACTGCTTGTTCCAAATAGAAGTGAAAGGAGAAAAGGAGGCACTCGGGAGCTCATAGAGGAAGTTACAAGAAGGCAGAAAAACACAGTAAGACATCATTTTGTGAAAAATAGTTCACAGGGCCATAAGTAGTGGATGTGAATAGATTGTTCTTGGAGAATAAGGATAGTGTTGCTTTTATCACTTGGGGGGGTGCAGTCCATACAATTTTTGTCATACAGTATATCTGGCTTCTGTGTTGAGGGGAGGAGCAGTATAGATGGAAACTTCATATGTCGGATCAGTGGTGCATTAAAATTTTGGAGATATGTACTGTATACAGTATATGATGTATGTACCATAACATTACCTAACCTAGAAATGTAATACAAATAATTACCATCCAAAATGTCATCAATGTTTGGGCTTTTAAAGATTTGAGATTTTTGACATCCCGGCATTTGTTTTCCTCCGTTCGGGAAGAAGTCCAGGTGGCCAACAATTTGGCTTATTCCATATCCTCCCGAACCTGAAATTATATAGGATCATATGTTTGATTGACCTACCATTTTTTATAATTTCCTTAAAGTGGTTGTAAGCCCTCCCCCACAACTTTGTCCCATGTAAATCAGCATAAAAAACCCTAATGAACACTGCTTGTAGATATCTCCTTACTTGCTTAGTATTGTTGTAATCCTTTTTGTTCTTTAGAATGAAGTCACTGAGCATGCCCAGATCTCCCCTAATTTACGGCACACTCTCTATGTCTTATCTATCTGTTATCAGGACTTCCTATGGCACAACACTTAACTCCCAGTAGACTTCAGACTCATTCAGAGCTTCCTCCTACACACCATGTGACCATGTGACATGACATACAATGTAAACCTGGCCATTACTGCAGTCTTATCAGCTGAAGTTGATAAGACTGACAAAGTGAAACATTAGACATCGACACAAGTAAATATTATGAAATAAAACAAGTCAGCTATGAACAGGGAAGCAGGGTTGCCATAGAAACGTTGGATTGAGAAGGAGGCTTGGTTAACAGTACAGGAAGTGCTCAATGTAAGGGCGGAAATACACTCCACTGTGGACTCAGAAAACAATACTTAAGATGGCGCTGCCTAACACCTGGAAACACGTTTTTTAAAGTTTCTTTAAACCGTAAGTAATATGCGATTTTGGCTGGATTACAGTGGCTATAGTCTGATAATTACTTATTATAATGGACTAAATGAAGAGAAGCATCAGAGTGGGAGAGTTTACTTCCTCTTTAAGCTCTTTAAAGTGTAGAGGATAGCTGTATGGTATAAGCAGTTTGCCAAAGTAGCTAATCGGATTATAATTAACTAATGGCAGTACCTTGTGTATTAAATATGTAACGTATATTTTGAGCAGGACATCTACAATAAGAGAGCAGAATTGTATTTGTACTCACAGTTAGAATAGCTGGAACTGGTTATTTTTGGAAACAGAAGATGTGTGCTCTTCTATTCATTTCTGCCAAATGTTTTCCAAAGACCTTCATTCTGATTCGACGGAACTGACCCTTACTATGCTTAGGATAGGTAATACCTTTATCATAAAAAAAACCTTGTCTATCCTCAGTGTCCAGGTTTGTTAATTTTTTTTTTTATGCCATTTTTATTGTTATGAGAGTCCGGACAGCCAGGAATATAATCCTAAAACTCCTAACTCAGGGAAAGATGAAGAGTAGAATCAAGAGTAGAACCAGATCGAGCTTCTATTAATTGTATGCATTATTTGAATAGGGCATTTAATTCAATTTGGGGGGACCATAAAAGCTCTCAATGACAAGGCAGAAGACTTCATGACCGCCTTGTATGTTCTTGGATTGTGTATATAATCCAAATCACTTGGAATATCCCAGAAAAACACATGTAGGACATACAAACTCAATGCAAACAGATGCAAACACCTTTTTAGCTGATGAGCAAGGCTCTGTAAAAATGAAAAATAATCACCAAGATTGAGCAGCATGAGACTTGCATCAGTATGAATGACGTCAACTAACAAAGCATCTGATGGGTCTAGTCTGACCTCGATTGGAGTGCCCTGGAAGTATGGCTGAGCCGGGTCCAGTCCTGTAGAAGAAATCAATATATATCATATTTAAGGAAGTCCACTCTACACAAAAGTTTTGAGTTTATAACAGCAGAGGTATCTGGCAAATACATAGTAGTTCTGACTTTAATGAGAAAGGTGAGTTGCAATATATATTCTAATATATTTATCTACGCATTTTCTAGTACACTTTGCATCCTCACCATTTGTGAACCGTGGTAGACCCAGAGGAAGGTGATAAAAATTCTTAAAAACAGACAAATTTCCTTTTTGGATTTGTTCACACTAAATGTACTGCAGAGCAGTTTACAGAAATGCTCTGTATTGCTGTGCCCTGCTGTTCATTGATAATGGTACCCCAACGTACATATACAGTATGACTGCTGAAGGGCACCACAATGCACAGTGTTGTGTAGCATTGCCTTTTGAAAAATAAAGAAGAGCCTATTTTTTTGTGCATTGAGGTATGTTCATAGCCATTTAAACTTAATAGGTTGCCCAATGCAACATGTATTAACACATGTTTCATGGTATAGATAGGCTCTTATAGGAAAAAAACATTATTTTTTTTTAAAAGGATATTAGATAACCAGATACGGTAATTACAATTAACAACTCAACAGCTGTTGTTAGTCTCACCTGTTATTCTACCAATCCCGGGGAGCCTCTTCCCAGCCTCTCCTGCGGTGTGTGCCCCCAGACTGTGCCCAATAAGGTGAACATTGGATGGTAAATAGTTAAAAATGTCCTTGAAAAGGAAAAACAAAACTTAGATATAAGAGTCTATACAAAAACAGAAGCCTAATCAAAAAAAATAATTAAGAAATGTCCATGCAAAATTAATGCATTGTATGTTCTTAGTGCTTATTTCAGAGGTCTTCAAACTTTTCAAACAAAGGGCCAGTTTATTGTCCTTTAGACTTTAAGAGGGTCGGATTTTGGCCAGCGGGGGCAGAAAATGTCCCAGGCTCAGCATCAGTGAGAGCAAATGTGGCCTCAGGGTTGGTGGTCAGGAGGAGTAGTGCCCCTATTAGTAGGTGGAATAGTATCCCATCATTGGTATCAGTGGAAAAAATAGTGCCTCCTTGTTGGTGTCAGTGGTAGGAATAGTGCCCCAAGGGCTGGATAAAAGCTAGCAAAGGGCCACATTTGGCCCTTGGGCCACAGTTTGAAGACCCCTGGCTTATACGATACTGTTTTTTTTGTACCTTTTGTCTTTGGAACAATGAGAATAGAAAAGATTCATGGTCATGATTCATGAAGTCTTTTACCTTTAGAACGTTAATGAAATAGGTCACTTCGGCCCCCACGACACGGATATTATTTGAGGCCTGTGTGTAGAGGGCCATAGAGCCGCCATGCCAATCCACGCAGATACAGTTCACATCCTCCACTTGCAGCATGGCCTGGAATCAGAAAGGTTATGGATTATAAAATTCTGAGAACCTGAGATACCTTAGTGGATTTATTATATATATATCACCAATAGGTCATATAATCAAACAGATTTTATGTGGGGGTACTTTACATGTGTGAATCTTTAAATGCAGAAACTTAAACCCATAAATACTTGAACATATATTGACTCTCTTTATATTATTGGATAAAATGTCTAATGATAGCACCAAACCAAAAACTACAGGACCTATGTATACAACATTTGCTGTACAGATGTTTTAACCATTTGCACAAGCATCACAAATGTTTTTTTGTTTGTAAAATGATTATCTGCTATGATCTTCGGCTCCAGCAGGTGGACAATATGCCATATTTTCCTAAAATATCTCATTTAAGAAAAATGTATTATGGCCCCTGGATGATACTGATACTGACATAGGTGATAATCATATTAAAAATAATATCACAAACATTTGTGGTGCCTGTGAAAATTGTTGACTTCCACTCAATTAATATTTTATAAATGGGCCCCTTGGTGTTAAAAATATATTATTGATAAAAGTTTGTACCAAGAAAACATAAAACAGCCAATGCTTTTCAGGGGCTCAAAGTTCTCCCACTTCTTCAGGGCTACAAAACAAATATGGTCGTAATCTTACAAAATCCTACACTAATCCAATCCCTAATACACATGTAAACAAAATTCATGGTAATAAGAAATAAAATGAATACAGTATGATAAAAATAAATTATTGAATAAAACAGGTCTCATACAGTATAAAAAGCAGATTTCTTGCTAAGACTTAGATTATTTAATCGTAATTTAATAGTTTAAAAAACATGTTGATAAGGAATTGTGTTTGCATGTGTAGTGATGAATTTTAGTGTAATTAGTATAGCATTTTGTATTTTTACATCTATTTTGTTTTTGTTTTGTAAGAAGAAGAAGTGGAACCCCAAAACAAGTTGGAGGTTTTATGTTTTCTTGTTATAAGCTAACCAATATTAAAAGATTTGAATTTTAGTTATTTTTTTTCTAGCATTTTCATTAGACTTTCTATACATGGATTCCAAATTTTGCATTCCCTAGTTAAGGGGCACTCTGTTGGTGCTGAAAGAAGTATCCTTAGGGCCATTGCAACCTATATGAAATTAATTCAATTTTGGCAACCATAAATTAGTGATAAATCCAATCCAGTTCTTCAGCCATACATGTTTTCCTCCTCTAATAAACCATAGCGCATTGGAGTTTGGATCCTGCATTTAACTCAGCCATTGTGCATCTCACAGCTTAGCAAGTCTTGTTGTTCATTCTTTAATTAATACATTTTTTCATTCATTTTAATTTAATTCATTTTGAAATAATATGTTGGTGTGCACATACTTTGGGGCACTTTAAAGGAAACTAAAAGAACACAGGAGGTAACATTTGGATGTTAATGTTCATAGCATAATAGAACTGTATCAGTCACTAAAAGTAACATATACCTGTATGTAACATCATGTGATACTGTATCAAATTTGTAAGCAATATCTCAATATACAAGGGATTGTTAGAATTCTTAACTGGGCCGGCCATTGGATGATCTTTGGCCCACTATTATTGAGATAAAACTGCATTGTCCTCTATTTCTCACATCTAAATTCTATCTCTATCAGAAGGATACCTTGCACATGTCAGACAGCCATTCACCCTCGCCGTTGTCAGTAAATCCATGAATGATAAATCGCGTTACTTTAGTCTTACGGAAATAGGATGCTTTGATGGTTTCGGGTTTAACAGCGCTGATCTCCTGAGCAGAAAAATTGGAAATGTCAGTGGAAATGTATAGAGGCCTTACACAATATTAAGATCAGAACTAAATCTATGGTTTCCAAAATATTTTTTTTGTTGCTAGGTCTAAATGAAATATGTAACTACAAATTATTTGTATTTTAAATGTATCTATTTAAAGCCATCAGGCGGAGCTGTGGGTTCCTCTGCTACATTTACCAGGCTATTCTTAGCTGCTTTGTTGAAGAAAAAAAACTGTTTAGAGAGCTCAATAGGTGAAGCTCAGAATACAGACTAAGCTAGATTATTCAGTGACTCCCCTTCTCCCCCTCTTCTATAGGTCTGCTCTCTATGCCTTTACAATTAACTTTCATTAAAGAAAGATGATCTTAAAGGAGACAGTTACTTCTCTGCTCTCTTAAAAAAGCATAGTCTATAATAAAGGACAAGGACCTGACCTTAACCCAGCTGCACAGATGTGGGAAGAATCAGAATACCAATCTTTGGGTTAGAAATAGGGAAACAGCCATTATTGCGGGAGTTGGATGGTCAAAGGTCCCCTGAAGACCTCCCAGCCTCCAGGGTTACAGCGGAGGGTCAGCAACTGCTATGCTGCGTACACACGACTGGACTTTCCGGTAGACTAGTTCCGACAGGATCAGTCCGTCAGACAATCCGATCGTGTGTGGGCTAGTCTGATCGTTTTTCAAAGAAAAAATCAGACAGACCTAGAAATAGAACATGTTTCAAATCTATCTGACGGACTCAATTCCAACGGACTAAAAATCAGGAAACCGTTCGTCTGTGTGCCAGTCCGATGGACCAAATACGATGCAGGGGAAACTATTGGCTACTGGCTATTGAACTTCCTTGTTTTGTCTTGTTTATGTCATCACATTCAAAACTAACGGACTTTCGAACAGACTTAGTCCGTTCGTGTGTGGCCAAGTGCGTTCATTCGGAAAGTCCGTCGGAACTCCGCAGAAAGTCCTTCGGGAAGACCGTCGGATCTAGTCTGCCGGAAAGTCCGATCATGTGTACGCGGCATTAGAAATCAAGTGAACTCTGACCCCTCTGACACTCAAGCTAAATAGTGCAACTCACACAAATTAAATAAAGCCAAGTAAGGGGGAATATAAACTTTTATAAGGTCAGAGAGATAACCTACATGGAAGGTGTGAAAGGTCAGACAGATCATTTATACTTATAGGCCACTTAACCTGGTAGGCATTGAGGTTGTCTCTGGTGTAGAGCAGGAATCGAGCATTAATCTTTTCCGGAGACCAGGGTAAGCGGGCGATGGGTCTCTGCAGAGTCCAAGCAAAGGGTTTATCATCCGAAAAGCAGCCGAGACGATCATAGCACACCTCACCTAATAGGAATATGAAACATACATGCCTTGTACTGTATAGTCTGTATAAACATTTACACCATATTACACAACAAAATCATAATAGATGTATTATTTATTATATGCTGATCAGGTTTTAAAAGATTTACTCATTCACAGAACACCATGGAACACCCCAAGGAAGGAGGTGGTTGATGGTAGGGGCAGAGAAAGGCACTATGGCTTGTTGATCCCACTATTGTAATAATCAAGATAAATAAGAATCTAATACAAGACTCCGCCCACAAACACTTCATATGATGTTTAAATTTAATTGAAAAAAATTAACCACAAATCTGTTTTTTTACAGATGCTAGTGAGGCATTGTCACAATGGACATGGACAAGAACTGAATGTACATATTTTATGTCACTCCAGGCAGTGCAGACAACAAGATCTATTGTACATGTATTATACTAGATATGGATGAGAACAAACAACTCACTTGATGATACAGATGCCACGATGGACATCACCAGCAAAATCTGGCTCAACATCTGTAGAGCAGGAAGAAACACCACATATTAAATGTACAATAAAGATAAGACAATGCATGTTGCCAGTATTCAGAGATAAAATTGCAATTTTTTTTCAGCTTTTAGAAAAGAAAAAGTTAGTTTTGATAGTCTTAACAGTAATATTAATGATGTTTCACTGGAGGTACATCTGTGGTTGATTGAAAAGCAGGTACAAAAGGGACTAGAGAACAAATCACAAGGTCCAAATAGCTTACACCCATGAGTCCTTAGAGAATTTAGCCTTACTGACTGGAATGGTACCAACTGATGTGGTTTAACTGTAGTTACAAAAACAAAATGGATTGAGATATATTCCAGGAAACTACAGACCAGTCAGCCTAACATCAATAGTATGTAAGGTATTTGAAGGAATGGTTTGTACAGAAATTTGTCTGTGATAATAGTATCATAAGTGACTGCCAGCATAGATTTATTGAGCACCTTTTTTGAGAAATTGGATGGTGGAAGTCTAGCAGATGAGTTTATCTGAATTTTTCTAAGACATTTGATACTGTACCACCTCGTACATATGTCCAGGACCACATCATAGGGTTTCAGGATCATGAGCATATTTTCCCCTGAAAATATGTGTTTAATAAACAGTTGCACAAATATCATACAACATAAAAAATTGAAATTACTATCTTGTTATTCTACAGGCCCTGCACTTTTATAAAATATATCATGTTCTGTGGATTTTAAGTAATTTCACAGCCAGAAATGCTGATTTTTACATGAGAAAAAAATAAAAAAAATTGCTCTAGAGGCAAAGTTGATAATGATACATGCATTGGAATCAAGAGCTGGATTTCAGTGTTTGCTGATGATACCAAAATGTAATTTGAAGTCAATTTGGCACAGGATGAGGCATCAAGGAAGACCTTGATAACATAGATGGTTGGGAAGCTACACGGTAGATGAGGTTCAATATTTAGACATGTAAAGTTGCACTTGGGGGTAAAAAATATACATGAAAATTACACATTAGGAGGGGAGCAACTGGGGGAATCAGTTACGGAAAAGGATCTGGGATTGCTTGTAAATCACAGACTTAGAATTATCATGCAATGCCAGGGGGCAGCTAACAAAGCTAGAAAAATACTGTTATGCTTTAAAAGGGCGTACAATCCAGAGATAGGCATGCTTGGTGCCACATATGCTTCCTCTGTTTGCGTGCTTGTTTATACATTCCTAGCACTGAGACCAAGCTGTCAGTGACAACCACAGGTCTCGTACTAACAATAGGGGCTGGGGGAACTATCACATGATTGCTATGATGGCCTGTGATTGGCTGTCAGAGTGATCATTCACTTTGTATCACCCATAACTGTGTTATTGTTTTGTCTGTGAAGAGAAGAAATAAAAATTTTCTCTAGTGAGGAGGAAAAAATACAATGTATCTTCCTCTATGCTAGAGGAGAAATCTGTACAAAAAAAGAGTTGTTGAAAAAAAAAGTATAAATTAGGGCTTGATGAAAAAAAAGACAAAAAACAAAATGCATACTATTGCTTCTTGGCCTTACTATGTGTACAATGAACAAACAATGCACACATATGTGGTATTGGAGCAATTGTTAGGAGTGGCAGAACTTATTTTGCAGGTTTTGTTGCTGATGGGGCATATTAATTAGAGATGGCCGTGCGGTTCGCCCGACGGTCGGTTCGCTTCAAATTTTGCTCGTTCGCGATTCGCCAAACCGGCGGACTTCTGGTGCTGTTCGTGGTGGACATATGCGTTTACACTGTGAAGAACTTTGACCCATGACACATCCATCAAGGGGTACAGGACAGCCAATTGAGACATTTCAGCACATGGACATACCCCTACCTTATAAGTAGACCTGATCTGGCGGCCATTTTACATTCTGTCTTTTGTCAGTGTAGGGAAAGGAGGCTGAGTGGAGTAGGGACAGTCAGTCTAATCACTAGCTAGCTAATTAGCTATTACTATTAGGTCAACAAAAGTCCTTTTAAGGACTGGTATAGGTGTACAGTATATAGGGTTGTAATATACTTATAATATACTTTTTTTCAAATATAGAAAGTATATTATGGGGCACTGCTGACTGCTGTGCTGCTGAGTGCTGACCGATTCTGCAGCTGTCTTTTATCAGTGTAGGGACTGAGGGAAAGTTTGGTGTTTGGAGCAGGGACAGTCTGCAAATCACTAGATACTAGGTCCACAAAGGTCCTTTTAAGGACTGGTACAGGTGTACAGTATATAGGGTTGTAAACGTATAATATACTTTCTTTCAAATATAGAAAGTATATTATGGTGCACTGCTGACTGCTGTGCTGCTGAGTGCTGACCGATTGTGCTGCTGTCTTTTATCAGTGTAGGGACTGAGGGACAGTTTGGTGTTTAGAGCAGGGACAGTCTGCAAATCACTAGCTACTAGGTCCACAAAGGTCCTTTTAAGGACTGGTATAGGTGTACAGTATATAGGGTTGTACATGTATAATATAGTTTCTTTCAAATACAGAGAGCATATTATACTTCACTGCTGTACTACTGAGTGCTGACCGATTCTGCAGCTGTCTTTTATCAGTGTAGGGACTGAGGGACAGTTTGGTGTTTGGAGCAGGGGCAGTATGCAATTCACTAGCTACTAGCTAGCTACTATTAGGTCCACATAGGTCCTTTTAAGGACTGGTATAGGTGTACTATTTGGTGTGCAGTATATAGGGGTGTAATACACATATAAAATACTTGCAAATATAGAAAGCATAGTATAGTTCATTTCCACTGTGCAGCATTGTGACTGCTGAGCGGTTCTGCAGCGATGCTACAAAGAGTGACAAACGCAATTAGAAAAAAGTATTATAACTGGTGTGATAGACCAGTGGCCCCCAAAAACGACAGATTGAAGCGATGTGTTATATACCTTCTTCCACATACATACTGCACTTCTCTAGAGACTTTTGTCACAGGGTCATTTAAAAAAATGACAGGCAGAGGAAGAGACAGGCCCTTCCGCAAGGGGGGGGGGGGTAGGGGTAGGGCAGGAGCAACAGGCTTGAGCCAAAGTGGCAAATTGCAGAAGGTACATTCCATTACGTCAAAGGACGCACCAGACTTGGTTGAGTGGCTCACTCAGCCTTACTCTTCTACACCCTCCTCATCCCCTCGATCTGCACCCTCTTCTTCACTCTCTGCTGTGTGCACCCCCAAAGTCACTACCACCAACACCACCACCACCATATACCCTCCGCTTGAGTCACAGGAATTATTTTCCGATCCATCACAAGACACTGCCGATGCGGTGTCAGTGCTCTCTATCTCAGTGCTGGTGTCAGTGCTCTCTATCACGGTGCTGGTGTCAGTGCTCTCTATCTTGGTGCTGGTGTCAGTGCTCTCTACCACCGTGCTGGTGTCAGTGCTCTCTATCTCAGTGCTGGTGTACGTGCTCTCTATCACGGTGCTGGTGTGGTGTCAGGGGCTCTCTAGCACGCTGCTGGTGTCAGTGCTGTCTCTCTATCTCGGTGCTGGTGTCAGTGCTCTCTCTCTATCTCAGTGCTGGTGTGGTCTCAGTGCTCTCTATCACAGTGCTGGTGTCAGTGCTCTCACGGTGCTGGTGTCAGTGCTCTCTATCACGTTGCTGGTGTCAGTGCTCTCTATCACGGTGCTGGTGTCAGTGCTCTCTATCTCTGTGCTGGTGTGGTGTCAGTGCTCTCTATCATGGTGCTGGTGTCAGTACTCTCACGGTGCTGGTGTCAGTGCTCTCTATCTCGATGCTGGTGTCAGTGCTCTCTATCACGGTGCTGCCGTCAGTGCTCTCTATCACGGTGCTAGTGTCAGTGCTCTCACAGTGCTGGTGCCAGTGCTCAGTCTCTATCACGGTGCTGGTGTCAGTGCTAAGTCTCTATTGCGGTGCTGGTTTCAGACAGTGAGGGAGATAGCAGCGGAGAAGCCAATAAGCAGGCAGTGCCAGCACCATGGCTGAGGATCAGCACTGGACTGGCACCTCCGGACCACCGAAGTGGAGCCCTGCATAGGTGGGGGTAAGGGCCGGGCAGAGGGAGGGGCTCAAGCACATGTTGGCACACTGGGACATTGGCACAGGACTGCGCTGCCCTGACTGTGGCACTGATCATCTCCTGCACCCCCATCATAGCCTGGCCTGACCTTGCCTCTCTTCCATGGCCTTCATGCGCTCCTGAATTGCCAAAATTTCACAGATAAAAAAAAGAATGCTTGTTGTTGTCGATCCCAGATTCACTTAATACTTTTGTTGTGTCAGTGTCCATGTTGTGGGACTATGTGTGCACAGCTAGTAAGTATTTTGTGGCTGAAAATATGACCTGGAGGTTATTAAGGTTTGCCTGCCATTAAAGTCAATGGAGTCCGCCGCAAACTTGAGGTTCGCAAACTTTTGGTCACGTTCACCGTTCTCGTTTGCGAAACGTCCCGTCGGAAGTTCGTCCATCACTAATGTTAATGGCATAAACTTTTTTTTAGACAGTTTTTCTAATAAAATAAAATCAGGAGATATCCATTTACCACTAAATCAAAGCCAAATCTGTCCTGAAAAAAAAACAAGGTATAATCCATCTGGATAGACAAAGCGGTTGTAATGATATGTGCAGTTATAATAACACATGTTAAAGCTCCAAAACTGGGTTTGGGCGTCAAGATTTGTTTCAAGGTTACATTTTACTAATACTCAGGAAAACATTGTTGAATTAGAAAGAGTTCATCAAAAGGCAACAAAATGAATAAGGGGGATAGAGGAGCTCAGCTATGAAGATCAATTACATTGATTACAGTTCCTCACGCTTAAGAATGGATATGCCTACAATGTACAAATACAGTGCCTTGAAAAAGTATTCATACCCTTTGAAATTTTCCACATTTTGTCATGTTACAACCAAAATGTAAATGTATTTTATTGGGATTTTACGTGATACACCAACACAAAGTGGCACATAATTGTGAAGTGGAAGCAACATGCTAAATGGTTTTCAATGTTTTTTACAAAATAAATATGTGAAAAGTGTGACATGCATTTGTATTCAGCCCCCTTGAGACAATATTTTGTAGAACGTTTGTGCAATTACAGCTGCAAGTCTTTTTGGGGATGTCTCTACCAGCTTTGCATATCTAGAGAGTGAAATTTTTGGCCATTTTTCTTTGCAAAATACGGTAGCTCAAACTCTGTCAGATTGGATGGAAAGCCACAGATTCTCAATTGGATGTAGGTCTGGACTTTGACTAGGCCATTCTAACACATGAATATGCTTTGATCCAAACCATTCCATTGTAGCTCTGGCTGTATATTTAGGGTTGTTGTCCTGCTGAAAGGTGAACCTCCGCCCCAGTCTCAAGTCTTTTGCAGACTCTAACAGATTTTCTTCTAAGATTGCCCTGTATTTGGCTCCATCCATCTTCCCATCAACTCTGACCAGCTTCCCTGTCTCTGCTGAAGAACAGCATCCCCACAACATGATGCTGCCATGTTTCACGGTGGGGAAGGTGTATTCAGGGTGATGTGCAGTGTTAGTTTTCCCCCACACATAGAGTTTTGCTTTTAGGCCAAAAAGTTCCATTTTGGTCTCATCTGACCAGAGCACCTTCTTCCACATGTTTGCTGTGTCCCCCACATGGTTTCTCGCAAACTGCAAACTGGACTTTTTCTTTCAACAATGGCTTTCTCTTGCCACTCTTCCATAAAGGTCAGATTTGTGGAGTGCACGACTAATAGTGGTCCTGTGGACAGATTCTTCCACCTGAGCTCTGGATTTCTACAGCTCCTCCAGAGTTACCATGGACCTCTTGGCTGCTTCTCTGATTAATGCTCTCCTTGCCCGGCCTGTCAGTTTAGGTGGTGGATGGCCATGTCTTGGTGAGTTTGAAGTTCTGCCATACATTTTCAATTTTCGAATGATGGATTGAACAGTGCTTTATGAGATATTCAAAGCTTGGGATATTTTTTTATAACCTAACCCTGATTTAAACTTCTCCACAACTTTACTCCTGACCTATCTGGTGTGTTCCTTGGTCTTCATGGTGCTGTGTGTTTACGGAGGTTCTCTAACAAACCTTTGAGGGCTTCACAGAACAGCTGTATTTATACTGAGATTAAATTACACACAGATGGACTCTAATTAGGTGACTTCTGGACGTAATTGGCTGAATACAAATGCATACCACACTTGTCACATACTTATTTGTAAAAAAATGTGAAAACCATCATTTATCTTCCACTTCACAATTATGTGCCTCTTTGTGTTGGTCTATAACATAAAATCCTAATAAAATACATTTACATTTTTGGTTGTAACATGGCAAAATTTGGAAAATGTCAAGGGGTATAAATACTTTTTCAAGGCACTAAAAATGAAAGGTAACTCCAGTATTGTAATAAACTGTTATGCTAAGGTCCCTGCAAATAATAAATGGCCACAATTTAAGGCTGTGGCTGATTACACAGGACACAGGCAGAACAACAATCTGCCTATGTAAACAAGGCAGATTGTTGTTCTGTCAGAAGCAGGAACACAAATCTTTGCCTTCCCCTAGTCAAAGCATTTCCCCCACAGTGAGTAAGCACAACCTAGGCACACAGTTAACCCTAATATTGACCCCTTCCCAGCCAGTGTCATTAGTACAGTGACAGTGCATTTTTTTAGCACTGATCACTGTATTAGTGTCACTGGTCCCCAAAAAGTGTCAAAGTGTCTGTTAGGTGTCTGATTTGTCTGCCGCAATATCACAGTCCCACTATAAGTTGCTAATCGCCACCATTACTAGTAAATGAATTAAAAAATCCCAAAGTTTGTATACACTATAACTTTTGTGCAAACCAAACAATAAACGCTTATTGGGATTGTTTTCACCAAAAATATGTAGCAGCATATATATTGGCCTAAGTTAATGACATTTTTATTTTTTATTGGATACGTTTTATAGAAAGTAAAAAATATTGTTTTTTTTTTTTTTTAATTGTTGGTCTTTTTTTGTTTATAGTGCAAAAAATAAAAATGCAGAGGTGATTAAATACCACCAAAAGAAAGCTCTATTTGTGGGGAAAAAAGGAGAAAAATCTTATTTGGGTAGAGTGTCACATGACCCTGCAATTGTGAGTTAAAATAACACATTGCCATATTGCAAAAAATGGTTTGGTCAAATATTGCTAAGGTTAAGTGGTTAATGGTTAGAAAAATAGTAACAAAAAAAAAATCTCATGGGAAAATAATAGCTAAGGGAAGAAGGGGAAGAAGGGAGCTATTTGGGGTACACTAAGATTAATAAGGGGTTATATAGGAACAATATTTATTTAACCACTTAAGGACCACCTCACGCCGATATATGCCGGCAGAATGGCACGGCTGGGCACAATCACATACCGGTACATGATTCTTTAAGCAGGCTTCGCGCTCCCGAAATGGTCCGCGGGACCAGTGGACCCGATCGCAGCTGGTGTCCCGCGATTGGGTCACAGAGCTGAAGAACGAGGAGAGGTCTGTGTAAAAAAACCTCTCCACGTGCTTCCCTGTTTGGCTGTCACCGATCGTCTCTTCCCTTTTATAGGGAAGGACGATCAGTGACGTCACATGCCAGGCCACGTGAAGAAGAAGAAGAAGCCACGTGAAGAAAAAATCTGTTAACTGGCTTCTGTTAGAGGGTTAGATTGGTCCCCTTACTGCCCTCCAGTGCTGTTAATCAGTGCCCTCCAGTGACACCTATTAGTGCCCAAGAAAAAGACAACTTCTCTTGTGCTCTGGTGTCTCGATCTTCAAAGTGTGATACCGACAGTTTAAGATGGTAGTGTCAAAAAGGTCTTGCAGCCCTCCTTAGAATATTGGGTATTCAAATACTGGAGAAAAACAAAACGTAGCCGTTTACGTTGGGGTATTCATCAATCAATTTATCTGACATCAAATCTGGATGTGTCGATGTTCAGTGCGATGGATCCAATTGTATTTATTATGCCTTTTATCAATACTCGTTTGTGAGTAGCCATTTTGCTATGTGTTCTGTTTTTAATAAAGCTCTATTTATGGTAATGCACTAGGTCAGTTCACCTATTAGTGCCCACCAGTGCCCATCAGTAGTGCTAACCAATGCCACCTATTAGTGCCCATCAGTGCTGCCAATCTGTGCCCATCAGTGCTGCCAATCAGTGCCCATCAGTGCCTCCTGATCAGCATCCATCAGTGCCACCTATCAGTGTCTATCAGTGCCACCTCTCTATGCCGCCCATCAGTGACCATCAGTGCCACCCATCAGTGCCACCTATCAGTGCCCATCAGTGCCACCTATCAGTACCCATCAGTTCCACCTATCAGAGCCCATCAGTGCTGCCTCATCAGTGCCCATCAGTGAAGGAGAAAAATTATCTGTTTACAAAATTTTTAATATTTTCAGAATATGGAAAAAACATTTTGTTTTGTTTTTTTTCAAAATTTTAAATTTTTTTGTTTGTTTAGCAAAAAATAAAAAACCCAGCTGTGATTAAATACCACCAAATGAAAGCTCTATTTATATGAAGAAAAAAAATTATAAAATTATCATATGGGTACAGTGTTGCATGATCGTACAATTGTCGTTCAAAGTGTGAGAGCACTGAAAGCTGACAATTTGTCTGGGCAGGAAGGGGGTAAAAGCAGGGCCGGCGCTACCACTAGGCAGATTAGGCAACCGCCTAGGGTGCACTGCCGCCTAGGGCACCGGCCGCTGGCTATTTTATTTCCGCACTGTCCTCCACAGAGCCATGTCATATGTCCAGCAACCCCCAGGGCGCTCTCTGACGTCACGTGTGAAGTTGGGGAGGTGTGGGCGGCCGGGCATCCATCGCTCATGCCAGTGAAAAGCAAGGGGCTGGCCGAGGGCAGATAAGCCCGTGACTCGGGAGAAGAGCTCCACCGTGGCACCGCCTCCTCTTTGACCTCGCCCCCTGACCCCGCCTCCCCCAGGAGCAGTGTACCATATGCTTCCAGAGCATGGACTGCTCAAAGTTCCTCTCCACACTCTGATGTGAGGCACGCCGTACGCACGAATCTGGAGGACAGGCTCGCCGCTCGCTGGAGGCACAGAGCTGTCACAGAGGACGGGCAGGAGGCGCAGGCTGCTGCGGGAGCCGCTGGAAATGGACGGATAAAAGCAGGAGACTGGCATCATGGTATGGAAGGTATTGTCCTCATACACACCTGCAGACAGAGACTGGGACAGAGGTGGGACTGCAGGAGCAGGGCTAGGGGTCTCTCATCTCGCCCCAACACCCCCTCACTATCTCAGCCCCCCTCCCTTCTCTCTCAGCCCTCCCCCTTCTCTCTCAGCCCCCCTCTCTCTCAGCCCCCCTTCTCTCTCAGCCCCCCTTCTCTCTCAGCCCTCCCCCTTCTCTCTCAGCCCACCCTTTCTCTCAGCCCCCCCTTCTCTCTCAGCCCCCCCTTCTCTCTCAGCCCCCCCTCTCAGCCCCCCCTTCTCTCTCAGCCCCCCTTCTCTCTCAGCCCCCCTCTCTCTCAGCCCCCCTTCTCTCTCAGCCCCCCCTTCTCTCTCAGCCCCCTCCCCTTCTCTCTCAGCCCCCTCCCCTTCTCTCTCAGCCCCCTCCCCCCCTCTCAGCCCTCCCCCCTCTCTCTCAGCTCCCCCTCTCTCCAAGCTCCCCCTCTCTCAGCCCTCCCCCTTCTCTCTCTCAGCCCTCCCCTTCTCTCTCAGCCCTCCCCCCTCTCTCTCAGCCCTCCCCCTCTCTCTCAGCCCTCCCCCCTTCTCTCTCAGCCCTCCCCCTCTCTCTCAGCCCTCCCCCCTTCTCTCTCAGCTCCCCCTCCCCCTCTCTCTCAGCCCTCCCCCTCTCTCTCAGCCCTCCCCCCTTCTCTCTCAGCCCTCCCCCTTCTCTCTCAACCCCTCCTCTCTCAGCCCTCCCCCCTCTTTCAGCCCTCCCACTTCTCTCTCAGCTCCCCCTCTCTCTAAATCCCCTCCCCCTTTTCTCTCAGCCCTCCCCCTTCTCTCTCAGCTCCCCCTCTCTCTAAGCCCCCCTCCCCCCTCTCTCAGCACCCTCCCCCCTCTCTCAGCCCTCCCCCTCTCTCTCAGCTCCCCCTCTCTCCAAGCCCCCCCCTCTCTCAGCCCTCCCCCTTCTCTCTCTCAGCCCTCCCCTTCTCTCTCAGCCCTCCCCCCTCTCTCTCAGCCCTCCCCCTCTCTCTCAGCCCTCCCCCTTCTCTCTCAGCCCTCCCCCTCTCTCTCAGCCCTCCCCCCTTCTCTCTCAGCTCCCCCTCCCCCTCTCTCTCAGCCCTTCCCCTCTCTCTCAGCCCTCCCCCTTCTCTCTCAGCCCTCCCCCTTCTCTCTCAACCCCTCCTCTCTCAGCCCTCCCCCCCTCTTTCAGCCCTCCCACTTCTCTCTCAGCTCCCCCTCTCTATAAATCCCCTCCCCCTTCTCTCTCAGCCCTCCCCCTTCTCTCTCAGCTCCCCCTCTCTCTAAGCCCCCCTCCCCCCTCTCTCAACCCCCCCCTCTCTCTCAGCCCTCCCCCTTCTCTCTCAGCTCCCCCTCTCTCTAAGCCCCCTCCCTCCTCTCTCAGCCCTCCTCCCCCCTCTCTCAGCCCTCCTCCCCTCTCTCTCAGCCCTCCCCTCTCTCTCAGCCCTCCCTCTTCTCTCTCAGCTCCCCCTCTCTCTAAGCCCCCTCCCCCCTTCTCTCAGCCCTCCCCCTTCTCTCAGCCCTCCCCCTTCACTCAGCCCTCCCCTTCTCTCAGCCCTCCCCTTCTCTCAGCCCTCCCCTTCTCTCAGCCCTCCCCCCTCTCTCAGCCCTCCCCCCTCTCTCTCAGCCCCCCTCCCTTCTCTCTCAGCTCCCCCATTCTCCAAGCCCCCTCCCCTCTCTCCCAGCTCCCCTCTCTCTCAGCCCTCCCCCTCTCTCAGCCCTCCCCCTCTCTCAGCCCTCCCCCTCTCTCAATTCCCCTCCCTTCTCTCTCAGCCCCCCTCTCTCTCTCAGCCTCCTTCTCTCTCTGCGCCCCCCTTCTCTCTCTGCGCCCCCCTTCTCTCTCCGCGCCCCCCCTTCTCTCTCCGCGCCCCCTCCCTTCTCTGTTTGCCCCCTCCCTTCTCTCTTTGCCCCCTCCCTTCTCTCTTTGCCCCCTCCCTTCTCTCTCCACCCCCTCCCTTCTCTCTCCAAGCCCCCTCTCTCTCAGCCCTCCCCCTCTCTCAATCCCCCTTCCTTCTCTCTCAGCTCCCCCTCTCTCCAAGCCCTCAGCCCCTTTCTCTCTCAGCCCTCCCCCTCTTCTCTCCCAGCCCTCCCCCTCCTCTCTCTCCACCCCCTCTCTCCAAGCCCCCCTCCCTTCTCTCTCAGCCCCCCCCTCAGCCCTCCTCCCTCGATCACCCCCCTTCTCTCTCAGCCATCCCCCCTCTCTTAGCCATCCCTATACTCTCAGCCCCCCTCTCTCTCTCAGCCACCCCCATCTCCGCCCCTCTCTCTAAGCCCCCTTCCTTCTCTCCTAGCCCTCCCTTTTCTCTCAGCCCTCTCTCTCAGCCCACCCTATTCTCTCAGCCCCCCTTTCTCCAAGCCCCTCTCTTCTCTCTCAGACCTCCATATTCTCTCAGCCCCCACTCTCTTAACTCCCCTCCCTCTCAGCCCACTTATCACTCTCAGCCCCCTTCTTTAGCCTTCCCTCCATTAGCCAGCCCTTCCTCTCTTAGCCCCCACTCTCTCAACCCCCCTTCTCTCACAGCCTCCCTTCTCTCACAGCCTCCCTCCTACCCCCCTTCTCTCACAGCCTCCCTCTCTCTCAGCCCTGCCTCCTGCCCCCTCTCTCCCCTCCCCCTAATTAGCTGGTCTTGCCTAGGGCACAAAATAGGCTATCACTGACCCTTATCAGGTAGGTAAGTATATGTGTCAGGTAGGTCAGTGTATGTGTAAAGTCACATGTGTTACAGGGGCAAAGTGGGGGGGGGGGGGGCGGCAAAATAAGATTTCGCCTAGGGTGTCAAAAATCCTTGCACCAGCCCTGGGTAAAAGTGCCCAGTAAGCAAGTGGTTAAAAAAAAATCTGTGTTTATACAGCAACTCCAGGGTGTCATTTTGACAGTTGTAAATTGCAGCAAGTGCAAGAATGGGAGCTGCAGCCTGGCAGAAGGGCAGGGCGTATTAAACACATTGTGTACTTTGATTACATTTTTGTATGTGAAGTACACCCAATGTTCCCAGCTGCTTACAGTGCAACACCCACCAAAAACATTCCTGGTTTTGGTTGGGAGGAGTAGAAGGTCAGAATTTCTGTCAAGTTTAACTTCTGTCTGTGTGCCCACTGTAGAGATTTCTACAGCCTTCATACATAGCGCTGGAACAAAATTCTGGCTCCTGGCCCGTCGCTCCTGCCAAGTTCCCCCCAGAGCAAGCACCTTGCAATGGGGGCACCTGAGCAGGCTCGTTCCTGAGCCACAGCCCTGCATGTCCATTTATACACAGAGCCGTGGCTCTGTCCCACCTTGTCTCCTTCCTCATTGGCTCAGGGGCTGTGATTGACAGCAAGAGTAGCTAATGGCTCCTGCTGCTTCTTAGCCAATGTGGAGGGTGAATCCCCAGAGAGCTGAGGCTCTCATGCATATCGATGGAACAAGATGGGGCTCAAGTAAGTATTAGGCAGGCTTGGGGGGGATGCTGCACACTGATAGAATGCATGAAGGTAAAAAAAACCTTCAGACTTTACAAACACTTTAACCACTTAAGCCCCAGACCATTTTGCTGGCCAAAGACCAGAGCACATTTTGTGATGCGGCACTGCGTTGATTTAACTGACAATTGCGCGGTTGGGCTACGTGGCTCCCAGACGTCCTTTTTTCCCAACAAATAGAGCTTTCTTTTGGTAGTATTTGACCACCTATGTGTTTTTTATTTTTTGCGCTATAAACTAGAAATAATATAAATATATAAACTAAAGCGACAATTTTGAAAAAAATCAAATTTTGTTTACTTTTTGCTATAATAAATATCCCCCAAAAATATATAAAAAAACTAATTTCTTCCTCAGTTTAGGCCGATACGTATTCTTCTACATATTTTTGGTAAAAAAAATAAATAAATCGCAACAAGTGTTTATTGATTGGTTTGCTCAAAAGTTAGAGCGTCTACAAAATAGGGGTTCGTTTTATGGCATTTTTATTATTTTTTTTATTTTTTTTACTAGTAATGGTGGCGATCTGCGACATTACGGCAGACACATCGGACAATTTTGACACATTTTTGGGACCATTGTCATTTTTACAGCGATCAGTGCTAAAAAATTGCACTGATTACTGTAAAAATGGCACTGGCAGTGAAGGGCTTAACCACTAGCTGGTTAGGAAGGGGTTAAGTGTGTCCTGGGAAGAGATTCTAACTGTTAGGGGGATGTGTGTGACACAGCACTGATCATAGCTCCCGATCACAGGGAGCTATGATCAGTGACAGTGTAACTAGGCAGAATGGGGAGATGCTTGTTTACATTAGCATTTCCGATTCTTCAGCTCTGTGAGGTGATTGCGTGTATCCCCGTGGACATCAAGTCCGCGGGACCCGCGATCCTACTTATAGAGCTCCCGACGGGGTCTCGTCTGTGATGCTGATGGCGGCATGCACGTGACCATACGCTGGCAAATTCAAAGGGACATACCTGTAAGCCCATTTGCCCAGCCGTGCCATTCTGCCGACATAAATGTACATGCGGCAGTCGGCAAGTGGTTAAGTACTGCAATAAACCTACAAAAAGACACCCCTTGGCTGAGCGTGTGTTTTTTGGTGTACTCTGGATGTGGAATCTGGGCCTGACAGCCTCTGAACATGTCTAAAGAAGACAAGTGGCCACACAATGAAGTTGTATGACAAGCAGTTTAATCTGAAACCGCATAAAGGGTTCTCTACAGTAAGAGCGGTAAGGATGTGGAATACCCATCCACAGTTGGTGTTGTCAGCAGGGAGTGTAGATAAATTCAAGAAACTTTTAAATGTTTTTCTCAGTGAACCAGTGGTGTCAGGAGGGGGGCTGAGGGTGGCTGGAGCCCCGAGTGAGTTCCCAAAATGCCCCAGGTCTCGGGCATGCACAGTTCTGTTATTAGCCCTGAGCGGCGCCACCGACTGGGGACGCAGCGACTATGATGGACGTCCCACTGGTCCAATGCCGGGAACGCAGGACGTGTGAAGTCCATAATATGTGCAGTCTCTAGAAGGCGGGAATTACAATGCGACCGTCCCAACACTGAGAAGAGCCGCACTCAACGCTCAGGCGGGCGGCTCTCCTCTCCTGTCCTGTCATTGCTTTGGCTGCCTAGAGTACCTACTGTCTGCTCTACTGTGATGGGCGCGCTGCACACTACGGCTGAGCTGCAGGAGGAGGTCACGTCACCTGAAGTCTGGTCAGGTAGGTCAGTGCTTGTCAGTGTGGGCCAGTGTATGTCAGGTAGGTCAGTGTATGTTAGATAGGTGAGTGTAATGGTCAGTGTATGTCAGGTAGGTCAGTGTGCGTCAGGTAGGTCAGTGTGCGTCAGGTAGGTCAGTGCACGTCAGGTAGGTCAGTGCACATCAGGTAAGTCAGTGCACATCAGGTAAGTCAGTGCATGTCAGGTAGGTAACACCTCCACCCCCACAACCCTGGTGCTGGGCTCGGACCTCGGGCTGAAGCACCTGTTTTTTTTTGCCACCTAAGAATGCCCCTGCAGTGAACGATAGTGACATAAATACACAAACACATGCAGATTAAACTGGTGTCGTTATTCAACTTTACCAACTAAAACCCAAAATCCTGGAAGTTGATTGATTTCTATGCAGAGCTGCACCATATTTTGCACTCTCTAGTTTTAGTAACTCAATCTCTATGTATCTATGTATTTATGTAAGGGGGACTCTGTTGGGGATTTTTTTTTTTTTTTAGCCTGCAAATATTTGTAAACTAAGCAATGTAGCCATGTGTCCCTCATAGTGAAAAGTTTGCAGACCCCTGGTTTCGACTAAACATACATTAAGGCAGCTGTTCATTTAAAATAAGTTATCGGTAACATAAATAAGCGAAGAACATAAACAATATACAACAATACAATATAAAATAATGATAATAAAATCCCATTTCACTCAATTAAATTCTGTCATTTGTCAGTCAGGAAATTCACGGTTTCTGTAATGTCATCACTCACCTTTGTCACTGATGGCACAGCTGGGTGTCTATGAGACGTGACAAAGGTGAGAGCGCTCATATATAGTGCATTTAAAGGGAGGAGGCAACTTGTGTTTCAGATTTCTCCACCTGGATGACAATTTTCATCTAACTGAAACAAGACTGTCTGGTTTTTATAATCTTCAGCTCTCTTGAACCCCCCTCCCAGGCTGTTTTGTATGGGGAGATACACAATTTCTTCCTATAGAAGTAATAGTGCAGAAATGAACTTTGAATATATCCAAGATGGACAGACTGGCCTTCTTTATCATGCATGTACAGCTTCAAAAGATTAATTTTTTTATATTTTCTGCTTAAAGTCTATGTAAATCTACTCACTAATATAATCTTTAATGTGTTTTCATTGAATTTGTCCTTGGTGATCCTGCCATGAGGGTCCCTGCTTAGGTCCTTCCTGTCCCTCACAGTCGTGCTCCTGTGTTGTCACCCTATCACACAGGCTTTTGATGGGGGCTACAAGGGGCTGTTTCAACTCAAATTACACAGGCATGGTCCACGGGTGTCACTACCAGGAAACCCGCCCTAAGAAACATAAAGCCATGGCTGGAGTAAATGTGGACAGGAAGTAGCTACAACAAAGGCTGAAGGAGATCAGCAGTAAAAAATTGCAAAAACAAGGATTTTACATGCAAACCATAAAAGTTCCACCCACTTTTGTGATTTGGTCTTAAACAAAAGACCACCTCTCCACCACTCATTTTTGGATATTACTTTTTTTTTTGTTCTTCTAACATACCTTTTTAAGAAGTACATAGTGTAGTTCCGATTCATGACGCAGGACATCATATGCTTTTTGTGCGACAAGCCACCCGCTGTCTTCTGGAACAGATGGGCATTCACAAAGTGCTGCGCAACCCACGCATGCGCAGTAGAAAACGAGCAGTGAAGACGAAAGGGAAGCCGAGCAGTGAACACCCACAGTTTATCCAGAGGAAGGTAAAACCCACCAGCAAAGTATGCTCCAATATGCTACAGCAGAGGAAAAAATCCTTCAAGGCAATCATATTTTCCCTGGACAACTTTACCTATAAATGTTAGTAAAGCAATCGACTTATCCTGCCAGAACCACTCTTAGCCCTTGTACACACGGTCGGACATTCCGACAGCAAAATCTGACTGATTTTTTTCAGATGGATTTTGGCTGAAACTGGTGTTGCATACACACGGTCGGACAAAGTTGTCGGAAAATCTGATCGTTCGGAACGTGATGACGTTTGTACATTACGACGGGACTATGTTCAGGCTAGTAGCCAATAGCTTTGGTCTCCTAATTTGATCTGAGCATGCGTGGCACTTTGTCCGATCGGAATTCTCAACAAACAATTGGACAAAGTCCTATCGGATCATGTTGTCGGAAAATTTTATATCCAGCTCTCAAACTTTGTTGGTCAGACATTCTGACGGAAAAAGTCAGATGGAGCACATACACGGTCGGAATATCCGACAACGCGGTCTGATCGGACATTTTCCGTCGGAATTTCCGACCGTGTGTATAAGGGCTTACTGTGAAGAAACCTTTCCGTATTTGGAGATGAAATCTTTTTTCCTCTAGATGTAAAGAGTGCCCTTGTCCTCTGTGATGACCTTAAAGTGAATAACGCAACACCAAGTTCCCGATACGGACCACTTATGTATTTGTACATGTTGATCATATCCCCCTTAATCTCCTCTTCTCAAAAGGGAATAGGTTCAGTTCCTCTAACCTTTCCTCATATCTGAACTTCTCCATGCCTCTTATCAGTTTGGTTGCCCTTCTCCGCACTTTCTCCAGTTCCCCGATATCCTTTTTGAGAAATGGTGGCCAAAACTGAACTGCATATTCCAGATGAGGTCTTACTAATGATTTGTACAGGGGAAAAATGATATCTCTCTCTCTGAGTCCATACCTCTCTTAATACATGAAAGGACTTTGCTCGTTTTGGAAACAGCAGCTTGGTATTGCATGCTATTATTGAGCTTATGATCTACCAAAACCCCCAGATCCTTTTCCACCATTGATTTCCCCCAATTGTACTATCCCTAGTATGTATGATGCATGCATATTCTTAGCCCCCAAATGCATAATTTTACATTTATCAACATTAAACCTCATTTGCCACTTAGTTGCCCAATTAGACAGAGCATTGAGGTCGGTTTGTAAATTGGAGACATCCTGTAAGGACGTTATTTCACTGCATAGCTAAGTGTCATCTGCAAAGACAGAAATGTTACTTTTAATCCCAGACCCAATATAATTTACAAAGATATTAAAAAGTAAGGGTCCCATCACTGAACCTTGGGGTCACCTTATAACCTTAGACCATTCCGAGTACGATTCATTAACCACTACTCTCTGAATTCTGTCTTTTAGCCAGTTTTCTATCTATTTACAAATTGATCTTTCCAATTAAGTAGACTTTACCTTACACATGAGCCATGTGGGGGGAACTGTATTGAACACTTTTGCAAAATCAAAGTATACCATGTCCAAAGCCACCCCTCTGTCCAAAGTTTTACTTACCTCCTCATAAAAAGAAATCAGATTTGTTTAGCAACTTTTGTCTTTCATGAATCCATGCTGTCTGTTGCTTAAAATATTAGAACACGTCTATGTGGTCTTTTATTAAACTCTACATTATCTTCCTGACTATAGAAGTTATACTAGCAGGTCTATAGCTACTTGGCAAAGACTTTGACCCTTTTTTTAAATATGGGCACCACATTGGCCCTGCGCCAATCCAGTGGTGCCTTTCCAGTTATTAAGGAGTCCCTAAAAATGAGAAACAATGGCCTTGAAATGATAGAGCTCAATTGTTTTAGGATCCATGGGTGGATTCCATCTGGTCCAGGTGCTTTATCCACCTTTATTCTGTCTAAAAATTTTCTGGACCATATCCCTTTTGAGCCATTGTGGATCATTTGGGGCTGTGTCGATACCACCCACATTATGGACATGAGCTCCCCCATGCTCCTTTGTATACACAGAGCTGAAGAAAGTATTTAATAAATTTGCCCGCACTTTGTCTCCAGTAACCCACTTATTTTGTAAAGGGCCTACATGCTCAGACCTGACCTTTTTACTATTAATAGATTTGAAGATTTTTGGGGGGTTTGTCTTACTATCTTTTGCAATGTGTCAATCATTTTATTTATTTATAGCCATTTTAACTTTGCCCATGAGTCAGATAGGTTTTATTTTAGACTTTAAAATGTGTTTCAGTGGCCTAATAATCCCCTTTATCAGAGCTTTTATAAGATAAGGAAAATCTTCCTAAACAACTCTAACTATAAATATTCCTGGAAAATGCTCTATGTCAAAAAAAGTGCACTACCAACTGCAGTTGTTTTATGTTTAGACAAATCATGCATCATGTTCTCTGGTGACCATCAATGTACAGGGACATTTCTCTACTGATCACCAATGTGAGTGGGCACTACAGTCTGTCTTAGTTTCCATTTTGACCATTATTATTATTATTATTGAATATCACTGAAAATAATTGTGTCTTTTAGATCAGTGGTCTTTGAACTGCAGCCTATGGGCTGGAATTGGGTCTTTTGCCTTTATGAGTCACTATTTCTCCTTCTAACCCCAACAATGAGGCACCATTCCTCCCATTGACACCAACAGTGGGGCATAAGTCCTTCCACTGACACCAACGAGGCCAAATTCCTTCCACTGATATAAATGATGGAACACCATTCATCCAACTGAAAACAAAGATGGGGCACTATTCCTCCCACTGACACCAATGATGGGGCACTATTCCTCCCACTGACACGAAAACGAGGGTACTACTTCTACCACTGGCACCAATAATGGGACATTATTTCTTTCACTGACTCCAACGATAAGACATTATTCCTCCCACTGACACCCATGATGAGGCGCCATTCCTTCCATTGACACCAATGATGGGGCATAATTTCTTCCACTGTTAGAAATGATGGACCATTATTTCTCCCACTGACATCAATGCAAGGTGGTTGTCACATCCTTCATGTTTTCCTCATCATTGGGCACCAAGCAAGAGTCACATCAGAGGCCTACCCCAGGGTGAGTCCTTCTGGTTATGCTGGGCACTTAATACAGGGTCACTTGTCTTAGACCTGGGGTATCTTGCTTTGTGCCATTCTCATCAATGCCCTGGGAAAACACTGAGGCCGCTGTGGGGGAATACTCAAGCTTAAGGCAGGCCTCCAATGTTATAGATGAACGTACACTATGTACACTTCCACCACAACAGTTCTTCAGTTAACTCTCAGGTCCTCGTGGAAATGTACTGAGCCTTGTCCACATCCACCTGTCCAGCGTTTTCCACTGTAGCATAGTGGGCTATGCCATGCACCCTGCGCAGGCTCCACATGTGCTCTTATATTGTCTTTTGAACCATCTTACCTCTGTGTAGGATGGAAACCTCTGCGGTGTGGATCCACTCCCGGAACTATGGTAGACAGACAACTAGCATAAGGAGTGCCGATAGCACCTCCCTCGCTTCTAAGATAAGATAAGATAAGAGATAAGATAAGATTTATTGTCATTGTAGAAAACAAATTCACAATGAAAGTACATTTCTACTCCACATATTATTCGTACATCACAATTATCAACCATGCATTTACCACACATAATTTAATTATACCAAAAAAAAAATATATATATATATATATATATATATATATATATATATATATATATATATATATATATATATATATATATATATATATTTATGGTGTAGAGCCCTCTGACCGATACGGATAAGGATGAAAGACAAGGATAACATACACTCGCTTACTTGAAATGGACCTGAAAGTGTGCCCTGGTCTAACGTACGGTATACCAAAATAAGGGGGCATACCTTAAAATGAAATGAATATGAAATGGGTGAAATGAGTACTCATATGAGGAGTGTGCTAGAGTAAAGGCCTGATAAAGGGGACGGGTGGGCGGGTATCGCGCACCGGAACCGACGAGGAAGATGGGCGAACGGCTGATTATATATACCACCGGGCTCCACCCATAATTTCAGGCCACCATACTGGCCTTTCTATTTATGGTGTAGAGCCCTCTGACCGATACGGATAAGGATGAAAGATAAGGATAACATACACTCGCTTACTTGAAATGGACCTGAAAGTGTGCCCTGGTCTAACGTACGGTATACCAAAATAAGGGGGCAAAAACACTCAGGTAGGGGATGCATTTTATTGAACCAAGACTGTTACTGGGTAAGTTTGACAAAGGCCTGGGCCATCTCAATCTGCGGATTGGGTACGTAACGGGCAAAACAGGAGGACTTCCATCTACCCAACTTTTTGATAACATGGACCGGGACCCCTTGGCTGGAGGCCGTTGAAGCTGCCCCGATGCGAAATGAATGTCCTGAGTAGTGCGCAGGATTGAGGTGAAGGATGCCCAGGAGTATCCTGACATGCTCCATGAACTGGGCTGCGTTGAGAGGTTTTGAGTGAAAGGGTAGAAGTGGGCCAGTGAGGACAGTAACCGGACACCAGCGGTTGTAGGTCTTATAGAAGTGTATGTCCGTACCTGGGCCAAGCTGCTGTGTCTTGGAAACCGCTAAGTGTAAGATGAAATGGTCCTCGAACCTGACTAGATGGTGCTTGCACAGCATACGTGCCGAGGGGCTACTGCAGGTAAACTCGCCTGGCCGCAAGAAGCCGTAGAAGGCCAGATGTATGGCTGCTTGCAGGACGACACTGACATGGAGACCGAAAGGTGAAGAGGCCAGAATATCTGACATGTCCCTGAACACTTCGCCTGTGATAGGCAGCCGTTTGATGCTGGAAACCGGCCGACGCTTCTGAATGCCGCCCATGAGAGCCCGGACGGCGTGAAAGGTAAATAAGGAGGGCTTGGTAGGGTCCTGGAGGGACGTGAAGTGTTGTACCCCAGCCAAGTACAACCGGATTGTGTTGAAGGACAATGCCAAGTCTGAATGGCAGTAGGAAAGGAAGGCAAGGACTTGTTTGACCCGGGAGGACTCTGTATTGTGAGATGATGCGAAGCGACTAAAGGCCCTCCAGGCCGACTGATAGGCCTTGCGGGTATTGTCTGAGAGGGAGTGATCAATGAGTTGAGTCGCTGCTGACAAGTGTGGGGCTAATCCAAGATCAGTTGAGACCAGTCCGGGATAGCTGCTGATGTTGGTCCGGCTCCGGGCACCTGATCAAAAAATGAAACAAAGTTAAAGCGGGAGAGGGCATCCGCCGCCTGATTAAATTTGCCGGGAACAAAGGAACAATGAAGGTTGAACTGAAACAATAATGAGAGCTGGGTCAGTCGCCGCAGGAAGGACATAATCTGTAGAGACCTGGACCTGCCTTTATTAACAATCTCCGCAGTGGCCAGGTTATCTGTAGAAAAGACCACCGTCTGGCCCGACCAGCTGCGGCCCCAGGTGTGTGCAGCGGCTACAATGGGATATAGCTCAAACAGGGAGGACGTCTCAGTGAAGCCAGGAATAGCCAGTATCTGTGGAGGCCAGGGGGCTGCGAGCCAGAGGTTGCCAAAGATTGCTGCAAAGCCCGTGGAGGCCGCCGCGTCGGTCACCACCCGAGGTGAAAGGGCGGACACGGAGGGGACGAATAGGGACACTCCGTTCCAAGAAGATAGGAATTCCTCCCACATGGCTAGGTCTGCCATAGCCGCGGAATCCAGGCTGAGTACTTGCTCCGGGTCCTGAGAGTGGGATAATAAGGCTAACAGGCGTGACACGAACGAGCGCCCCTGGGGGATGATGCGCATAGCGAAATTAAGCATACCAAGAAGGGACTGAAGTTGTCTCTTGGTACAAGTCCTGGCATGAGTGAAGTCCCTCAGGACCGTCCTGATGCGGGTCAGTTTATCCGGGGGAAGGCTGGCCTGCATAGTGTTAGTGTCTAGGCTGACCCCGAGGAAGGTGATAGCCTGCGACGGACCCTCCACCTTGTGCTCGGCGATGGGGACATTAAGATTATTGAAGACTACCCTCAACTTACCCAGATCTCGTGGAGGAGAGCCGGGTGGCTCTATCAGCAGGAAGTCATCCAGATAATGAATGACTTCCTGACACTGAGCTACGTGTAACAAGATCCAAGCAAGAGCCTGCGCGAAGGTGTCGAAGAGCCAAGGACTACTCTTGGACCCGAACGTGAGTTTAGTGGCAAAGTAGTACCGCTGCCTCCACTTGATTCCATGCCAGCACCAGAGGGACGGATGGATGGGAAGAAGTTTAAAAGCGTTTGAGATGTCGGCCTTGGAAAGCCAGGTACCTGTGCCTGTTTTAAGAATGGCCTGGATGGCCATGTCTACCGATGCATATTTAAGGGAGAACTCCTCAGAGGGAATAAGAGAATTGAGGCTGGGAACCGTAGAGGAATGAGGCGCTGACAAATCATAAACCAATCTGAGTTTATTAGAGAACTTGCCCTTGACAAGCCCAATAGGGCTGACTCGCCAGGTGTTAAAAGGGGGCTGTACAAAAGGGCCGATGACAAAGTCCTGATCTAGCTCAGATTGCAGCAGTTGGTCGATGGCTTGTTCATCCGTGGCTGCTGACCGTAGGTTCTGGCATTCGTGCGTGAAGTGAGGGAGAGAGATAAGTCCAGTGTGAAAACCTTCCGTGAAGCCCTGGACGAGGAAGGCGGACAGTGAGGGGGTAGGGTGACTGGAAAGGTAGACACTAAGCCATGAAACATTGAGCCGGCTTAGTCAAGACCTTTTGAGCTGCTTGATCTCACACATGAGCCGGGGGTGAGCTCTATGACACTGGGTGCACACATGGAGCAGCCTACACTGACTGAAATTACACGACCCACTGTTGTAGTTGTTGCAGATCGGAGCACCGCCCATGGTCTTAACTGGGCGCCCTAGCTTATCGGTCTGTGGCGGGCGAGCTGGTGCTTGCAGGCCCTGAGCGGTACCCGAGGTAGATGGACCGTCGAAGGGCGGGGCTGCCACTGAGGTAGCGCACCAGGCCGCAGTATGTGTTGCTGACTGGCAGATTGCACACAGAGGGGACCGTAGCCCCGCGAAGTGGCGGCAGAACAGTTCGGTGTCCATGGTGCTCCAGTCCGTAGGGGTCTGGAACTGGGAGAGCCTGGCGGCTGCTTTAGCGGAGAAGGAGCGGTGGTAGTCATAGAATGAAAACCCGCCGTACTTGTACCCCAGGTCAACTACCACATGGAGGTACCGATCCAGCTCCTCCCTCCTGCCAGGGGAGGCTGAGCAAATGATGTCCCTCATCATGCCGAAGGCCAAGGTAAACTCGGTGATAGAGAGTTTCCTGTCTAGTCTGGGATCCTTGGCTTTGAGGACCACTGATACGTCCCCCCAAGTATACGCCTTATTCTCTGCCAGCTCGTGAATCGAGATCAGAAGAGAAGCCAAATTGACGTCTTTGCCCTCTAAGATGTCCTTCCTGATGTTTGCTGACACCAAATGAGACGGGTACACTATTGGTGCACCTCCGGAGATACCTGCGGGAGGACTAACAACTGGCTGGGATGCTGGTACTGGCGGAGAAACAGAGGGGTGGGTCTCGAGGAGGGCCACTCGGCCCTGCAGATCTGACATCGAGGTTGTGAGGGACGACACCAGGGAGTGGAGCTGCGAGATAGAGGAGGCGATGGAGCCCAATGAGGCCTGCTGAGCAGAAGCCTCCACCACCGCGGGGGGAGGAAACAGGAGCCGGAAAAGCTCTGCCTTTCTGGCTGTTGCTGGAAAGGGCACACCCCTGCATCTCAGCTCGGCTGTCAGCCTGGGAATGGTCCATGCTCTGAAGGCCCTTTGGCTGCCATTTTCTGAAACGGATGGAGACAATGGAGCCGTGAGGTCCTCGCTGTCAGCCTGGGACATGGTGGCAGAACGTGGGTCTGATGAGGCTACAAGCCCTCTGATCCGGGTTTTCTCCTAATACGGACCTACAAGGGGCGACATGGATTATAACTGGTTGGAGACTCCTAAAGAAATACCTGTTTTAAAGAAGGATGCTTTGCTGAAGGGCGTTTTCCCACTAGATGATTATGCTTACCTAAGGAGGCACCGTCCGACCAGGTGCAGGCTGGACCTACTGAACTCGACTGACCTGAGGAGATGAAGGTGAAGTTTTTGTTTGAGACTCCCACCTAACGAAGGCTAGCTAACAGTGGAGGTGAGACTTCAGACATGAGATGAAAATGACACAAATGAAAGAAACAGATGAAATTTTTTCTCTTCTCTTCCCCCCTACCCCCTTTTATTATATATATATATATTTTTTTTTTTTTTTCGAATACTTTTTTCTTTTTTTTTTTTTTCCTCTTTTTTTTTTTTTTTTATCGCGAAATGAGGTTGACGAGCAAGGGCCCCCCGATAAGAATCCAACATTGAAGAATCAACTGGACTAGAAGCGGGAAGCGATACGTGACCGTGATATGACTAAATCTGCCATGACAGAGATCCGAATCGCCATGCCACAAACTTGCGACCGAGCACGAAACGGAAACTGGAGCATGTACTGAAATGAGGCCATTCCTGGGGCACGCCGGGACGAATTGGTCCATGAATGTGAATTATTCGTACCGGAACGTGATAGGTGAAATGAAATGAAACCCATGACAAAGACTGGAATCAGAAGACGAGCCCATGCACCTAACAGATGAATCCTGTCTTTGGAGCATGTACTGAAATGAGGCGTAGCAGCTGGGCACACCGGGACGAATCGGTGCATCCAATAAATGCAACAAGATTCGAATCGGAGAGTAATAAGTGACAGAAATGATATCCCATGACAGAGACAGGAATCAACGACTGGACTGATGGTAGCAACAAAGAATCCGTCTCTGGCGCATGTACTGAAATGAGGCGTAGCAGCTGGGCACACCAGAACGAATCGGTGCATAAATAATATGCGACAGGATTCGAATTGGAGTGTAATAAGTGACAGAAATGATGTCCCATGACGGAGACAGGATTCAACGACTGAACTGTAGGTTTACCAAAGAATCCGTCTCTGGAGCATGTACCGAAATGAGGCGTAGCAGCTGGGCGCACCAGGACGAATCGGTGCATAGAGGAATGCGACAGGATTCGAATTGGAGCGTAATAAGTGACAGTGCGTGAACCTGCGAGTGATTCAGTCTCTGGAGCATGTACAGAAATGAGGCCGAACCCTGGGGCACTTCAAAGCGAATCGGTGCACCGGAGGTGCGACAGGATTCGCGCCGGAGCGCGACTAGTGACAGAAATGATTTGAAACAGTAGAAATGACTGGGACTGAAATGATTGAAACGAGATGAAATGAGACACATAACATAACTGCGTGAATGAAGAGACATATTCGAACTGGAGCAGACCAAGCGAAACGTGCGGACTGTTTGCCTTGTCGTAACAAGCAGTCGGCTGTGAGTCGAACGATTGGACCGCTACAAATAGAAATGCTCGGGCAGTCGAACGGTTTCGAATGCCGTACCTGCGAATGAATCGCCTGACGTGGCGTAATCGAACGTGTCGAACGATGATAACGACTACATCGAAAGTAGAATACAGTGACATGCGTACGAGGCCACCGAAAACATTCGATATGAAAGAACCGAGCGGCTCGTGAGTACAAGCATGATGACGGTACATCGAAAACATAATGAAAAGAGGGTGCCGAAGCCCTACCTGCGACAGCCGGCCCGAGGCGTAGCGACAAATTCGATGGGTACGACGACACTCCGACGGCGAAACCTACGGACGCTGAAGGACGAGACGGTTTGTCAAAAAATTGGAGACGAATAACGCGGGAACTGACGAACAGGCTCACTGCGTCTGGTCTGGATAGTCGGCCCTTGATATCTGACGTATCAGGTATCGCGCACCGGAACCGACGAGGAAGATGGGCGAACGGCTGATTATATATACCACCGGGCTCCACCCATAATTTCAGGCCACCATACTGGCCTTTCTATATATATATATATATACAAGTGTCCCCATATTATAAAAGTATAAAAAGTGTCCTTGTATTAAAAACGTAACAAAACAATAAAATAAGACCTCTTTCATTTAATTCCTGCATTGATAGCCTTAATAGCCCTGGCAAAGAAGCTCTCTTTAACCACTTGCCGGCCGCCCTCTAACAGAAACATGGCGGCAAAGTGGTTTCAAAATCCTGACCGGACATCATATGAAGTGATCAGGATTTTGAGCCGCTCTGCGCCCCTGGGGGCGCGCATCGTGGCGATTGATGTTGCGGGGTGTCAGTCTGACACCCGCAACTACGATCTCGGTAGAGTCTCTGACGGAGACTCTTTACCACGTGATCAGCAGTGTCCAATCATGGCTGATCACAGTGTAAGTAGGAAGAGCCAGTGATCGGCTTTTCCTCACTCGCGTCTGTCAGACGCGAGTAGAGGACAGCCGATCGGCTGCTCCTCTGATGGGGGGGGGGGTCTGTGCTAATCCATTATCAGCACAGCCCCCCCCCCCCCCAAGGATGCCCACACTGGACCACCAGGGACGCCACCAGACCACCAGGGATGCCCAGCAAAAGGTATGCCACCCTAGACCACCAGGGATTCCAGTCAGTGCCCACAATGGATGCCAATCAGTGCCCACAATGGATGCCAATCAGTGCCCACAATGGGCATCACTGATTGGCATGCATTATTGTTTGTCACTGATTGGCATCCATTAGTACAGTATAATACAATACAATGCCACCTATCAGTGCCCATCTGTGCCGCCTATCAGTGCCCATCCATGCCACCTATCAGTGACCATCCATACCCATCTGTGCCACCTATCCATGCCCATCTGTGCCGCCTATCCATGCCCATCTGTACCGCCTATCCATGCCCATCCGTACCGCCTATCCATGCCAATCCGTGCCAGCTATCAATGCCAATTTGTGCCACCTATCAGTGCCCATCTGTGTCGCCCATCAGTGCCACCTATCAGTGCCCATCAGTGCCGCCTATCAGTGCCCATCAGTACCGCCTATAAGTGCCACATATCAGTGTCCATCAATGCCACCTCATCAGTGCCATTTCATTGGTGCCACCTCATCAGTGCCACCTTATCAGTGCAGCCCCATCAGTGCCCATCAGTGAAGGAGAAAACTTACTTATTTACAAAGTTTTGAAACTGAAACAAAAAAAACATATTTTTTTTCAAAATTTTCTGACTTTTTTTATTTGTTTAGCAAAAAATACAAACCTTAGAGGTGATCAAATACCACCAAAAGAAAGCTCTATTTGTGGGGAAAAAATTATAAAAATGTAATTTGGGTACAGTGTAGCATGACTGCGCAATTGTCATTTAAAGTGCGACATCGCTGAAAGCTCAAAATTGGTCTGGGCAGGAAGGTGTTTAAGTGCCCGGTATTGAAGTGGTTAAATATATTTGTCCTTGTTTTAATCACCCTAAAACCTCTCCCAGATGGCAATAGTTCAAAGAAATGACAACCAGGATGAGTCTGGTCTCTCACTTTTTTTCCTGCTCTACAAAGGCTACGAGTCTTGTATATTTCTTATAGAGAAACAAGTTCACACCCTACAATTTTCTGTTCGAACCACTCTCTTTAGGGCATTTTTATCTGCCTGTATACAACTAGGATACCAAACTAGAATACAATACGTTAATGTTAATGTGTAGTCCCAAAAAATATAAACGCGGTTAAGATTTCTTAATAATGCCTTTAACGTTGATTGTTCGCGATAAGTTTTCAGAAATGCATGTCCCCAAAAATGTAAAGGTAAAGACCCGTGTCTTTATTAAAAAGCGGTGCTGGTTCAGGTCTGTTCCTTCTGAAATCTACAATCAGTTCCTTTGTTTTCCCTGTGTTTAGGATCAGGGTATTTGCTGTATAACATTCCACTATCCTCAACCTCTCTCCTGTATTGCTCCTCATCATCTCAGTGATACAACCGATTATGGTAGTGTCATTGTCAAACTTAACTATACTATTGGTCTCATAATAGTAGGTGCAGTCATATGTGTGCAGCGCATAGTGAAAGGGACTTAACACACAAGTGCTCCAGTACTTATTTCTCGTTTGGAAGAAATAAACAAATCCAATTTGTCCACCTGTGAGCGATGGACCAAAAAATCCCTTATCCAAAAACAAATAAAGGGTGGCAAATCCAATTTTTGATTTTTTTGCTAGAAGTCACCTATAACAGGTATACACTACAGACAGGCTGCTGTTAAACTTCCCTAGGTAACCACTTGGGTCTTCACCCTGCTCTAACTCCACACTGCTGTCTTTATACCCTACTGTGTCTTATACCCACTTAGTAGACAATGTGTGCCGGTTACTTACATTAAACCCCTTTCAGTAACTTCAGACCGGGCAGGACAAGATTTCAAAACTTTACTTGGAAAAGTGCAAAAGGCATTTAAAAAGTCCAACATTCAATGGCATAGTTCTTCCCTAATTCCCTAATCCTAACTACAGGATTGAACTGTCCTGCAAAGATAATGTTCATGTAAATGCAGAGTCCTTTAGAGGCTTGTTCCAGGGCTGGTGTCTTTAGGGCTAACCCCCAGATCAGATAGCTTTATATGCAGACAGGAGAAAACTACAACCTTCTTGCAGGGAAGCTCTTAAGACCCTCCGAGAAGCTCTCTTGGAACAACTCTGGGAGCAACATCAATCCTCTGGGCTCTTTCTCTATTTTTATGGGCCCCCCTGGGCTCTTTCTCTGAGTCTAGGGAGTCTAGGACCATGGTACCTTTTATATCCCACAGGACCAGTGGGTCAGACCCAAAGATAGCCCACCAAAATCAAGCAACTGGGAAAGGCATTAACCCTTACCCTCTAGGGGCAGCACCTAACTGGTTATTTTTGACCTGCTTACATGTTCTTCCACCATTATAAAAAAAAGCAATGTGTTTAATGATTGGTGCAACTAAAGTATGATTAGGATAATTGTTCCCCTAACTTAAAAATGATGTCAGTCAAATTCAGACTTGCTGTCTATACACACGGTCGGACATTCCGACAACAAAATCTGTTGGATTTTGTCAGAAACTGGTGTTGCATACACACGGTCAGACAAAGTTGTCGGAAAATACGATCATTTGGAAGGTGATGACCTTATTTCGTTACGATGGGACTACGTTCAGGCTAGTAGCCAATAGCTTTGGTCTAGGAATTTGATCTGAGCATGCGTGCCACTTTGTCCGATCGGAATTCTCTACAAACAATCAGACAAAGTCCGATCGGATCATGTTGTTGGAAAATTTTATATCCAGCTCTCAAACTTTGTTGGTCGGATGAAGTCCGATGAAGCCCACACACGGTCGGATTATCCGTCAACATGGTCCGATCGGACATTTTCCATCAAATGTCCAACCGTGTATACAAGGGCTAAAACTGAATTGCAACAGTAGAGCTCTCAATTATTTGTTTTCATCTCAATGCAGTTTTTATTATTGCCGAGGATTTTATTCAAGTGAGCCTAAAGACTGTGCTTAATTAATGTGCTCAAATTGTGAAATGCTCTACAAGAGAAAAACTTACACTTGACTATGTTCATTACTCCAGAAAATATGCATATATAGAGTCACACCTTTTTCACATGTAGGCCAGTCAGATCACCTTTGTTCTTCATTCTAGCATATAGTCGCCTCAGCAGAAAAACAAATTATGAAGATCTTAAAAAATTGGCCTGAGGGAGCATTCTCTCAGTTGCAGGATCGCTTTGCACATGCCAATAGGGAAATATTTGAACAACAGATTTTAGACACTAAATAAACTGTATTGTGTTATGTAAAAGACTGTGTATAATATAGCTAGCACTAACCAGAGGAGTGCCATTAAAGGCAGAGGAGGATGGATAACCACTTTACAGGCAAGGACCCTCAACAGTTGTAGAATATTAATGTTTGTGAAGTGGAAATGATTATTGCACCATCCCTAAAATATACAAAAAAAAAGGAAAAGCAGCTACACTGAATGTGACAAAAATTCAAACAGTAATAAGGGTAAATGCGTAGCACTAAAGCAGAAGGGATGTCATAAAACCATAAGGACTATCAGACTGTAAAATTCTAGAGTAGATAGCCCCCAATAGGGCTTGGTACTCTACTCCCCATAATGCTTTTAGTTCAGTTAGTTTAGCTTTTATGTTGGTTTTTATCAATTAAAACCTACCTTTTTTGACCTGCACCATCGGAGCCCCTATTTTTCTTTCTTTTTTATGCCCTGTGGATGAAAGTGTTTTTGGGTTCCACTACTGGTCCTATTACCCTTATAAGGGTTTGCATGTATTACCTTCCATTTGTCATCCGTGAATTTCCCGTTTGATGTCTCTGGCGGTTTCAACCATCTCCAAGACTGTGACGTCCTTAAGATACCAGCTGCAGCAGTTCAGTTGTCCTATTCGTGGTCCACATCTTATGAAGAAGAGTGGGGTGCACCCCAAATCTTCCGGGATACCAGAGGTCCAGCCATTGCCCTCCTGTCATATGGAATTGTTCATGCTTGGTTGACTCGTTGTGGCAGATGGGTCCAACAGTTCTGGTAAGCGTGCATAAACTATATCATCTATTCTGAAGAAATTTACAGTCTGATGGTCCTTATGCTAGTGTGGCATCCCTTCTGCGGTTCACTTGTTTACAATGCACACATTTATTTCACTATAAAACGTGCTGTGTATGTGGATGATCTTTATGAGCAATATTAATATTTTACTGGCAGAGAAACTGAATTGTTACTTTGCTTGTTATGAAATGAAACATTCCTTTAAAGATAGATTGTTTGTCAGTGCAAGGCTCGATTAACGTAGGGGCTATTGGAGATGCAGCTCCAAACTCTACCCTAATATAGGCCCAGCAGGAGCAGACTAACCATTTGGGCTCTCGGGCACAGCCCAAGGGCCTGTGGTCAGTAGGGTATCCCATGAGAGGCTCCTGGTACTTCCTACAGCAGGGGTAATCTGACAGCCGGGGGTGACTGGTGCGACAGGGGAGTGCAATTACAAGCACCAATCTCCTTGTATGGCTCTCCATGAAACAGCTGAAAGCCGCTTTTCCACCTCTCCCTCCCATGGCTTTCAGCTTCTTCATGAAGATCCATAGAGGGAGATCCGTGCTTGTAATTGCACCCCCACCTCATCAATCACCCCCTGACTCTCCATCACGTGCGCTCCCCCCCCGCAGCGCTGCCACCTTCCCTCCTCTCCCTCCGGCTGCTGTGTGGGATGTGACAGAATGGAGAGTGGGGAAGGGGCCGGTAAATATAACATTTACCGGCCCCTTCTTTGTCTGAATGAACAGAATCAGTGATTTGTTAATTTGTTTATTTCCATAAAAAGGCCACCATAATCCTCAACACTAGGCCTATGATGCTCTTAATCTGGCCCTGTGTCAGTGTCTTGTACAATACACTAAGGAAAAGCCATAGATGATGCAACCTGTGGTTGCAGGAAAGAAAATCCCTCCTGCAGGGCTATTGTGTTCTGCCAGCAGGGAGCCTTCCCTGCTAGCAGAACACAATGAATACTGCTGATGGCTATAGTCGCCAATAGTAATCACATGCAAAAAATCCAACAGGCTGGTTGTACTGAAGTCAATTGATGGATCCACTTCAGTACAACCAGCCTGCCTATAGACAGATTAAATCTCAGCTGATCCCTGCTGAACTTGCCACGATTCAATCCATATATGGCTTGCTTAACTCTTCAGGAACATGAAGACAATTGCTAGAACCTTTAAACTGTTCCAAACACAAGCTATTATTCCATCTTACCTAAAAATCAGCCATCATCATTTATTTTCCCAAAAAGCCAGTTATTGACAGTATTAGCTTTCGCTGTTCACACTTACTTCAGGAATTATGAAGTGCTTTGAGAGACTAGTTTCACAGTATATAAAAGTCCAACTTGGATCCACATTAGTTTGCTTAAAGTGCTAACAGTTCCATGGAAGTTGCCATCACCATAGCCCTTCATACTATGCTCAGCCATTTAGAACACCCGGGGAGCTTTGCAAGAATGTTATTTGTAGTTTATAGCTCAGCCTTTAACACAATTATACTGGACATATAAGTGGACACAATTTTGATTTAGGCCTCAATCTACAGATCTGCATTTGCACCTTTCAACTTGAGAGGAAAAAATCTCTGCCCTCTGATTAGGTGGTGCTTGACGATTGGCATATTTAAGAAGTGATGCAGGCAGGCTGCTGGCGTGATGATGAGTGTGTGCCGGTGTGTGCTGGGATCATCAGGCCAAAGGATCTTGTCATTGGCATGAGCCTGACTTAGTGAAAACCTCAAAGAATTGACTGAAAATGGTAACAGCAACTGTTAGATGGCAATTATGCTGCATAATTGTGGTCTGATCCTATTGTTAGTTTTCAGGGATCACATAGAGGTGGACAGAGTAGGCTTTATATATAGGAATTTTATGAGCTTAGATTTGGATAGATTGAAGTTGAGGATGTTTAGTAATATGTCCATTAGTAGTCCATTAGTGATATGCAAAGACATTGATGGGGCGAGCCTATGGATAGAAAGATAGATTAGAATGTGGTCAACATTGAACTGTTTTGGAAGCCGTGAGAGGTTATCAGCTGACCCACGGAGGAGGTGTAGATAGAGAATAGAAGAGATCCAAGGTTGGAGTTGTAAGTGACACTAAGGATTCAATGAGATAGGTAAGAGGAGAACCAAGAAAGAGCAGAGTAACAGAGAACAAGATAATAACGTTTTTTTAGGAGGAGGGAGTGATCAACTGTATCAAAGGCAGCGGAGAGGTCCAAGCGTAAGAATACAGAATATTGACCAGCTGTTTTAGCTGTTAGTAAGTCATTACTGAATTTAAAGACAGCAGTTTCTGTGGAGTATTGTGGGCAAATACAGACTGAAAGGGCTCAAGAAGGTTGTTATCAGTGGGGTGGTAGCTCATGTGGTTGTAGACTAGGGGTTCTTGAAGTTTGGCTGTAAACAGTAGCAAGGAAATTAGTCTTGAGTTGTTAAGATTGGTGGGTTCCAGTGAGGAACTTTAAGGTATTTGAGTGACCACTGCATGTTTTAGAGGGTTGGGGAAGATGCCAGTAGAGAGGGGCAGATTGAATATGTGAGTTATAGCGTGCAGGGTAGAGCTGGAGGGTGATTGTAGTAGTTGTGAGGGATCAGGGTCCAGGGGACAGGTGGTTAGGTGGGTGCTAGAAAAAACTTTAGTAACCTCCTCTATGGTAGCAGGGTTAAAAGAGGTAAGTATTGAGTCCGCAAGTGAACATGGAATAAAAGGTGGAGGAGATATCTGTACAGTGGAAATCGCATCACAAATTACATCAATCAAAATAAATTTTGCCACTTTCTCTTTAAATGTTTCAGACTTCTCATTCTCCACCCCCAACAGAACAGCTGTCTGAAGACAATTGTGAGTGCTTTATGTGTTAATGTCAATATCAATGTTTGTTCAGAGACTGCCATTGGGCTGGAGACTATCTGTTATCCCAATGTCACAGTGACTGCCATCCTTGTCATCATTGTGTCATGATGCCCCCCCAATATTTTTATTTTCTTTTCCCCATTTCTTTAGCGTGACTCAATTCCCATTATAGGGGAGTCTATGATGGACATGGTCTTAGGCAACTAATTGATTATGTTCTCCACATACGTTCATGCGCCATTATATGTTACCATTGCCCTGAAGGCCCCCACACATTGATTTCCTCTCTACTTTGGATGCCTAACTAATAGGGATGAGCTTCGAGTACAAAACAAACTCATGTTCGACTCGAACATTGCCTGTTCACCTGTTTGGAAAACAGGGTGTTCGCAGCAAATTCGAAAAGCCACAGAACACCCTGTACAAGTCTATGGGAGAAATCTAAAGTGCTAATTTTAAAGGCTAATATGCAAGTTATTGTCCTAAAAAGTAGTTGGGGACCTGGGTCCTGCTCCAGGGGACATGTATCAATGCAAAAAAAAGGTTTAAAAGCGTCCGTTTTTTTTGGGAGCACTGATTTTAATCATGCTTAAAGTGAAACAATAAAAGTGTAATATCCCTTTAAATTTTGTACCTGGGGGGTGTCTATAGTATGCCTGTAAAGGGGCGCATGTTTCCCGTGCTTAGAACTGTCCCTGCACAAAGTGTAATTTCTGCAGGAAAAAAAGTAATTTAAAATCACTCGCAGCTATAAATCCATTATAGCTGCGAGTGATATTAAATTACTTTTTGTCCGCTCCCCGTAATACAGAGAACAGTCATTGAAAGTCATTGATAAAAAAAAAGCGTGGGGTTCCCCCAAATTCAATTACTAGGCCCTTCAGGTCTGGTATTAATATTTACCCCGCCTCAAATTAAAAAAAAATGACGTGGGGTTCCCCCTAAATATCCATACCAGACCCTTTATCCGAGCATGCAACCTGGCAGGCCACAGGAAAAGAGGGAGGACGAGAGAGCATCCCCCTTCCTGAACCATACCAGGCCACAAGCCCTCAACATTGGGAGGATGCTTTGCGGGTCTGTGAACCCTCAAAGCACCTTGTCCCCATGTTGATGAGGACAAGGGCCTCATCCCCACAACCCTGGCCGGTGGTTGTGGGTGCGGCCGGGGACTTATCAGAATCTGGAAGCCCCGTTTAACAAGGGGACCCCCAGATCCCCCCCCTGTTTGAAATGGTAAGGGGGTACAAAAGTACCCCTACCATTTCACAAAGAAAGTGTAAAAGAATGTTAAAAAAGACACACACACTGTTGAAAAAGTCCTTTATTGAATATAAAAAAATTAAAAAAAGATTCCAGCGGTGGTAATCCACTCTTGCTATCCAGCGACAGATGAACATCTCTCCGGGGTCCAGCAATGGCTGATCTGATCCAGCGACGGGTATTCTCTCCCTCCAGCGCAGCGCATCCATCCATCCTCTGTCTCCACTGGCGGAAACACTGCGGGGATCCCGGCAGCCTAACATTTCTAATATGAGGAGGGCGGGACCACCCGTCACCTGACCCCGCCCCCCTCTGAGGCAAGTGGGAAAGCCTGGCTTCCCCAATGACATGTGGGTGACCCTGCCCCCTCTGATGTAACGGCGTTACCCCGCGCTTTTTTTTTTATCAATGACTGTTCTCTGTATTACGGGGAGCCGACAATTCATTATAGCCGCAAGTGATTATAAATGACTTTTTTTCCTGCAGAAATAACACTTTGTGCAGGGACAGTTCTAAGCACGGGAAACATGCGCCCCTTTACAGGCATACTATACACACCCCCAGGTACGAAATTTAAAGGAATATTACACTTTTATTGTTTCGCATTATTAAAATCACTGCTCCCCAAAAAACGGACGCTTTTAAAACTTTTTCTTGCGTTGATACATGTCCACTGGGGAAGGACCCAGGTCCCCAAACACTTTTTAGGACAATAACTTGCATATTAGCCTTTAAAATTAGAACTTTAGATTTTGAAAGTTCGAGTCCCATAAACTTTAATAGGGTTCTAAAGTTCACATGAAGTTTAGGTCTGTTCGCAGGTTCTGGTCCGAACCGAACCGGGGGGTGTTCGGGCTCATCCTTACTAACTAATAGTGCACTTGCTTTTTTCATATTTTTTTGTACCATATTTTGGATTTAATATATTTCATTATTTTTGTAAACATTTTGTAAATTGCTAATAAAGACAGATTGCAAAATCCCTGGGATTGACATGAATACATGACATGGTACCAAAAACTTCATTACGAACTTGTGAAACTGTTTCACCTTTCTTCGAATTTTTTTCCATCAACAAACAACTCCTTGTAAATGAACCAGTGGGAACACCCATCATTGTGCTTCGGTAAATAAACTTTTATGTTTAATCAATCATGGTTATAAGAGAGCTGAACAAACTCTGTACTGTGTACGTGCAACGACCAGTGATGGGTTTTCACATATTTTTCATAGGTCATGGTGCAAAGCCTGCTAGTTTTCCTTACTTTTTTTAACATTACAAAAATTACACTTAGACAAAAAATGTCCCAGGTCACTGGCCTGCCTGGGGATGAGACCACAGGTCATTGGTCACCCTGTCTCTATCTTACGAGGGAAGAGAAATTAAAGCATATCTCTGGTCATTATGCAAAATCATGTGTAGCGCTCACAAAGAAACCCCTATTTTCTCAGGTCCCTTGTTCCCAGAGCCCATGACTAGGTAAGTAGCACCATGCTATCTGGAAAAGCAAGGCTGAAAGGGGGATATTTATAGTGACCAGTCCTTGCTGCCAGACAGCACTGTTGACCAGGGACTACACAACTATTAATTTCTTCATTGTATTTCAATTATTTCTACACTATTCCTAATAATTTTAATGATCTTGAACTTGTTGGAAAAGTACAAACTTATAAACTGACTATATATATATATATATATATATATATATATATATATATATATATATATATATATATATATATATATATATATATATATGTAATGTATTCAATGATATGAGAGGAAGTACCTTCTGTATCTAAATGTGTACCTGTTTGTGTTCTCTTGCTGTTTTCTGTCTACATGATGTAAAGCCATGATAAAGATATCCTTCACAAAAGTAAAGGTGTTCTGCTGTACACAAGAAGTTTCCAGCCCATGATTTCAACACTCTGCACATCAGAACATTGTAAAATTACACACACACTTTCCTTGTATTCTGTGACACTTGGGGGTTATTTGTGAAAAGCAAATGCATTTTGCACTACAAGTGCACTGAAAATCTGAGGGGTAGATCTGAAATGAGGGGAAGCTCTGCTGATTTTCTCATCCAATGCTAAAATGCTAAAATGCTGTTTCCTGAAAGGCTCCATGGCAGCATACGTGTGGGTAGCCCCGCCTCCACGATTACCCAATAGGACCCAACTCCCATAAATCTTTGCTCCTGGCTACTATCAGTGTTCCTTTTTTGTCCTCCCCAGTAGGACGAGATGGTTTCTTTCCCGGAAACAAAACTTCACGACGATCGATTGGCTGATTGACTGAGAATTTTTCCTCCGATAGGCCCCCGACTGTTAAGCAGGGTATGGAGTGTATTTGCAGAGTAGCGCTGAAGAAAGGATTTCCTACATGAAGTGCGCGCGGTCTGTGTCCCGTTGCTATGGGTGACCATTATCTGCTTGGAGGTGCGGCGTGTGTGTCCCAGTCCATTCGGCCAGGTGATCATTGGTCGAGTGGTGAGCCTTTTGTGTATCCATGGCAGCAATGTATTTGTGTGTTTGCCCTTTTAGTTTGTCTAATTCGGTCTTCTCTATGCCGTTTGCGGACGCTTCCGCGTTACAGCAAACCTCTCTCTCCTACTTCCGGGTTACGCAGGCGTTCTGCGCATGTGCGAACCCGATGTGAAACCGAGGCTTGGTTCCCGCACATGCGCGCGAGCGCCTCGCGTCTGACGTCGGCAATGACATCACGGATGCCACTTTTAAAAATCTTTGGAAGCTGTCAGAACCCTGGGAATGTTTGCAGTGGTCGCAGCGACTTCCCGGGGCTGACAGTTCGGCGGTTTAAGGTAAGAGCATGTCCCTTAGGCTAGGGAAGTGCTTACTCTTAAAAAAAATAAAAATAAAAAATGCATTTTTATTTTCTCTTTGGTTTGCAGTATTTCTTAATCTGTTGGTTTGTTTGGAATATGGACGCCTTACTGCCTCCTAGTGGCCAGCCCGCTCATGTTAGGTAGGTTGCTAGCATTCATGTTTTTTATATAATGGAGAGAGTTTGGCATAGGTAGGATTGACTGTGTGTCTTTTTCTCTGTCTGTTTTGTCTTTACAGCCCTTCTGGGTCTGATCCACAGCATAATGCCTCTAGACGCAGTGGATCATCAAGAACACACCATCATAAATCCTCCTCAAGGTCTAGCCAGCATAGGTCAAGGTCTGAACAGCGTGACAAAAATTATTCTCACACCCCTGCTGCTCACTCCAGCAGGCATCTGGAAAAATCATGCTGGGGGTGCAGGATGCCTGTTCCATCAGACAAATCCCGATGGGATCACTGCTTCTCCAAAGCTGCAGATGAAAGGGATGGTGCAGACCAGCGTTTGGAGTCATTAGTAAGATGGGTTGTGAAGGAATCCCTGCAGGAGAGGGATGCTCTACAGTTGTGTGAATCCCCGTCAGATTTATTGGCTCCTCCAACCGGAGAGAACCCATTGCAGGAGACATGGGAGTCCTCTCAACCAAGTCGCCTATCTGTGCCTATCTCAGACAGTGAATCTGACTGTGAGGATCCTGGTTTAGGATTTGACTATGGACTGGTGCCTTCATTGGTCAAAGTAGTGAGAGAAGCTCTGAAGTGGGAAGACCCTATTACTTCCCCACCAAAGCAGAGAAAATTCTTTAAACAGCTCAATAAGGAGCGACAATATTTTCCTTTCCTTTCAGAGTTGGGTGACATTATAACTGAGGAATGGAGCAAGATGGATAAAAAGGGTTCCATGCAGTCAAAAATCCTGAAGTTATACCCTTTTAAAGAAGAGGATGTGAAACACCTGGAGTCAGCTCCACTGGTGGATGCAGCGCTCATGCGTTTGGTGAGATATGTAACCCTCCCTTTAGAAGATACGGTATATTTTAAAGATCCTTTGGAAAGGCGGATCGACTCAGACCTAAAAAGGATCTACCTGACTTCTGGAATGGCTTGCAAACCAGTGTTTGCAATGGCAGCGGTATCTAAGGCCATAGAATCCTGGGCTGATATTGTAGAAGAATTCCTGAGGAGTATTTCTATCGAAACAGCCAAAGACTCCCCTATTCAAGAAATCAGAATGGTGTCTGCCTTTTTGGGGGAGGCATCTATTGATGTTATTCGCCTGATATCTCGGGATATGTTAGTAGCGGTCTCAGCACGCCGTGCGTTATGGCTCCGTCCATGGCTGGCGGATCCAGCATCCAAACAGGCCTGGTGCCGTATTCCTTTTGAGGGGACATCTTTGTTTGGTAACAAGCTGGGTACTGCCATATCCCGGGCTACAGGTGGGAAATCTGGGTTTCTTCCCAGGACAGACGTCTTCAAAATCAAAAGCGTCCATTTCCTAGAAGACAAGGCCCTGATCATGCCAGGGAGGCGCGTAGCTATAGACCTGGTCGAGAATTCTCAAGGTCATGGAGATCCAGGCAGTCTTCTTTTAAAAATATCTCAAAAGGGAGTTCGTCCGGCAAGCAGGATTCCGCTAATACCTTTTGATATTGGGCCTGCTCAAACTTGTCAGGTGGGGGCTCGTCTTCTCCACTTCAGGCATGTTTGGGCGGCCTCAATTCGGGATTTTTGGACAGTAAAAACAGTTTCCTCAGGTCACAAGTGGGGTTTTATCAGCACCCCAAGGCTAAGATTCATTCCCACAACTCTTCCAGAATCAGAAGAGAAGAAACAAGTCCTATTGACCTACGTGAACTCTTTACTGGATCAAGGCGCAGCCGTACCCGTTCCAGAAGAAGAACATGGAGAGGGCATGTATTCCCCTCTGTTTATGGTTCAAAAGAAAAACGGCACATGGAGACCAGTAATAGATTTGACCCATCTCAATTCCTTCATTCAGAAAGAGAAGTTCAAGATGGAATCTCTGCTTACCATCCAGCAGTCAGTGCATCTGGGGGACTGGATGAAATCAGTCAACTTGAAGGATGCTTACTTCCATGTGCCCGTGGCAAAAGAGTTTCAACAGTACCTTCGCTATGCGGTAGGCAATCAACATCTTCAATTTACATGTCTTCCCTTTGGGTTAACAACGTCCCCATGGGTCTTCGCCAAAGTTCTTTTGGCAGTTGTGGCCTTTCTCAGAATCAAAGGTGTTCATCTCCACCACTATCTCGACGACCTACTTCTGCTATCTCAGAACAGAGAGCAGCTCTTGGAGCACAAAGACCTAGTCATCTCCACTCTGCAAGAGTTCAGGTGGCTTCTGAACCTAGAAAAGAGTCACCTAGATCCAACTCAGTCTCTCGTTTTTCTAGGGGCACAGTTCAACACGGTGGAAGGTACTATCGCCCTTCCAGAAGAGAAGGTTGGAGTCATAAGAGACAGGATTCATGCAGCCCTTGCGTCATCCCATCTCTCGGCTCTCCAATGTCTGAAAGTGATTGGCACAATGTCAGCCACCATTCCCATGGTAAAGTGGGCCCAGTGGCACACTCGTCCCTTTCAGAAGGGGTTTCTACAACAGTGGGACTTATCCAGCCAGACACAGTGCATATTCCTCACTCCAGCCATGAGGACGTCTGGTGGCTGCAGGGGAAGAACCTGCGCAACCACCATTCGATCATTCCCATCTCATGGGTCACGGTAACTTCAGATGCCAGCAACCGAGGATGGGGTGCTCACTGCCTTTCGGATGTTGCTCAGGGCAGGTGGAAATTTCCATCACAAAGAGTCGTCTCCAATGTTCTGGAGTTGAGGGCGGCCTTCCAGGCACTTCGGTCATTCCACCATCTGATAGCGAATGCCTCGGTCATGCTAAGGTTGGACAACACAACCGCGGTGGCTTACGTAAAGAAGCAAGGGGGAACTCGCAGCTGGTCTCTGTTACAGGAGGTGGAGACGATAATGAACTGGGCTCAGAAGAATTTGTCCAACCTTTCTGCGGTCTACATCCCAGGGGTGCAGAATGTTCAGATGGACTTCCTATCGCGTGTCGAGTTGGACAACAACGAATGGTCGCTACACAAGGAAGTATTCGATTGGCTTCTGACCTTAGGATTGTCCCTGGAGGTCGACTTGTTTGCTTCCCCGTGCAATCAGAAGCTTCCCAAATATTACTCAAGGTTCAGGGATCCTCAGGCATTTGGGATAGATGCCCTCACAGAACATTGGAAGTTTCAGACAGCTTATGCCTTCCCTCCAGTTCCGGTGATCCTGCAGTTCCTTCGGAGGCTCAGGACAGAGAAGGTGGAGATTCTTGCAGTGATTCCATTCTGGCCCAACAGGCCTTGGTTCCCTCTACTACTGCTCCTCAGTTATCAAGAGCCGGTTCCCCTGCCTCTCAGGCCGGATTTGCTATCTCAAGGCACAAGGTTACATCCATGCCCATCATGTCTACACCTCAGGGTATGGTTTTTGAGAGGGAAAGGCTAGAAGCTCTTGGTTGTCCGGAAGAAGCTATTCCAACCCTTCTCAATTCCAGACGGGGGAGTACTAACAGAGTATATGAGCGCATATGGTCCAAGTTTTCAGCCAATATGTCCCCCAGAGAAAATTCTTGTAGTTCTCCAACAGTACAAGACATACTAAGCTTTCTCCAAACAGGCCTTGATTTACCTTTAGCTATTTCAGCCTTTACGGGTATTTCCTGGGCGAATCATGCACTGGTACGACAATTCTTCAAGGGAGCTATCAGGCTCAGACCCCAAAGAAAACCAAGGTTTCCTAAATGGGACCTCCCTTTAGTGCTGGATTTTCTCTCGAACCTTGGAAAGGATCCTAGAGAGCCTCTGTCCGTAAGGGATCTCACTCTCAAGACTATCTTCTTGGTAGCTATAACCTCAGCCAAGAGAGTTTCAGAGATTAGGAATCTAGGTTCGGAGGAACCTTTTCTGACTTTTTTTCCAGACAGGGCAGTATTGATTCCCATGTTGGGATCGAATCCCAAAGTAACCGCGGTCTTCCATGAGAATCAGGAAATTGTGCTTCCCACTTTCAAAAACTCAGAGAGTCAGGATGTTCATGCTCTGGACGTAGGACACGCACTAAAGCAATATTTGGAAGTCACAGCTCCTTTTAGGCAAACAAAATTTCTTTTTGTTCTCCCTCATGGCAAGAATAAAGGATTGCGAGCTTCGGCTAGATCTATCTCTACCTAGATAGTTCAGATCATTCAGAGGGCCTACAGAGCAAAGGGCATGGATCCTCCTGAGGCACTAACGGCTCATTCAACACGGAGTATCTCAACATCGTGGGCAGCTTCTCGACATGTTGCGCCTGAAGTTATTTCCAGAGCGGCCTCTTGGTCTTCCATTAATACTTTTGTTTCTCATTATTGTGTAGAGCCAGCGGCTCTGTCTTCTGTTAATTTCAGTTTGCAAGTTTTGTCGGTTGACAATGCTAAATAAACTTTTGTTCTTTGCTCGACATTTTGCCCACCCGGGTGTGTTTGGCGAGTTATTTCCCACACGTATGCTGCCATGGAGCCTTTCAGGAAAACTTAAAATTTATATCAAATACTTACAGTAATTTTCCTTTCCTGATAGACTCCATGGCAGCAGGAGTTCCCTCCCAAATGTCTGGAGTAGGCTAGTTACGGAACACTGATAGTAGCCAGGAGCAAAGATTTATGGGAGTTGGGTCCTATTGGGTAATCGTGGAGGCGGGGCTACCCACACGTATGCTGCCATGGAGCCTATCAGGAAAGGAAAATTACGGTAAGTATTTGATATAAATTTTCAGTTTTTTTTTTTATTTTCCTTGCATGTCCCCCTCAGATCTACAGCGATTTCACTTCCAAGGCCACTTTCAGTGCACTTTCAAGTACACTTGCAGTGCACTTGTAGTGCAAAGTGGATTTGCCTTTAGTAAATAATCCCCATAGTCATTATACTCTGTAGGTAGGCACTGCTGTGTCACACATTTCACAGAGCCTGCCTTCTGAACCATAGAGGTGCTGAGAGGAGGAATCTCAGGAGGTGTAGTTAGTACAGGAATCACTGCTTGCAGGCAGCAAGGTACCATGGGATATGTAGTCCTTAGTTGAAGTTGTGGGAAGAGATGGAAGCAGTCACAACTTGAAAGAAGATTGTTGAAGTAACCTTAGATTGCACATTAAAACCACAATGTAGCTCAACCAAAATAAAAATTGTAAAAAGCACAGTGATGCTGATGTGCATGCTGACGTTAATGCTGTGGCGTTATCCTGCCATAAAAAGTGTATATAAGTGTACCTAAACATAAAAAAATGCAATAAATTGCAGCTTACCAGTGCTTAGATGTGGTGGCTGCGTTGTTATTCTTTTCTAGGCTTTTTTCTCTTTTTTTTCAGCCGGTGATCCAGCATAATAAAAACATTTCCTGTGGCTACACTCACTCCCTCACTGAATCTATGGAGGATTAACATTGTCCACCTGTGGAGAGGGTAGTGTTAGAAGGACTATCACATTTGAATGAACTTTACATTACAGACTAACTAATTAAGGCCAAACTCCAACTAGGGCACGATTCACACAGATGCGACAATCGCTCTGACTTTAGAGCACTTGTCACATCAGAAGTCAAACCCCATTCTGTGCAATGGAACCTGAGTCGCACCAACTTAGAAAAGTGTTCCTGCACTATTTTTGGTACAACTTTGGTACAACTTGCATTGACCTCTGTCATAGAAGTTGCATGCAAGTTGTGCCAAAGCCATGCTGGGGTCCGACTTTAATGTCACGGTCAGTGTAACCCCGGGTTAACACTTTGTAAGCATTTCCAGAAACTTTTTTGTTTTCCTTTTGGGTTAGTGTTTTACCTGAATGATTAAAGGCTGCCCATTATAAGCACCCCTGTCAAAAAAATGGTGGAAAATGAAAAAGATATAAGAAAATGATATAAGAAAATTAAAAGTAAATAAATCAAAAAGAACTAAGATTTGGAACACCATCAAGGAAATAGAAAAGAAGAAAGAAATAATCATAGCAAATCATAGCAACTCTGTTCTTAAATCAGTGGGAAGACGAAGTCTTTTTTGACTAAATAAATCAAAACATCTATGTTATCACTTTTTCAGGAAACTGAAGTAAACAAAGTATTGACTCGATTTGCAAGTATACAAAAATAATGGATATTTAAATACTAGGACGTTTTTCAAGACCACAGATGGAAATTGATACATTCCAACTAGCAGTTGCACCATCCACAGTGGATTAGTAATATACCAAAAGGGCAACTAATGCGTCTACATAGAAATTGCAGTAACCCAACCGATTATGATGAACAATCAAATACAATGATCAACAGATTTGTAGAAAAAGGGTATAACAAAAAAGAACTATTGGCATTAAAAGAAAAAGTAAAGAAAAATGGACAGAAATGCCCTGATAGAAGGAAAGTCAGAAAATAACAAAAAGAAAAAGAACAAAAATATTGACATGGCCTTTCTGACAGGGTTCAGCAGACAGCATAAGGCCTTAGAAACAATCATAAAAAAACATTGGCCAATTCTGTAATCCGACAAAAGTTCCATACTGCCTGATAACCAAGCTTCATCTACAGAAAAGCACCGTCTCTAAGAAACAAATTGGAACATAATGCTCTAGACCCACCAAAACAGATTAAACTATTCAAAAATATAAAAGGATTTTACAAATGCGGGAAGTGCCTAGCCTGTAGGATTAGCAAAAAAACAAATAAAAAGATAATGGAAGCGAATCTAACATCAAAGAATTAATAACTATGCAAGTGTCACAATCCCCCTTGGAAATACACTTACCAGATAATACTGGGTTATACACCTGTCTGTCAATATATGATGTCTGCTCACTGCATACACTCTGTCAGAAGATAGTGGGTTATACACTTGACTTGCAATGGATGTTGTCAACTCTCTGCATGTAATCCATCTAGGTGTTTGCTCGTCACAAGCAGAGAACAAACATACACATATCGCAATCCAGTACTAAAAAGGTATTTAATATAGGTTTCCTTAAAGTGAAGTTCTACCCCAAAAAAACAGAAATGTATTAATGTGCTTAAAAAAAAAAAAAAAAAAAATTTGGAGCAAATTATTGTTTTTTTATTTTTTTTACTCACCTCTAAATGCCTGTTGCTAGGGGGTCCCTTCGGTGCCTGGGCTCCTGACGTCACTTCCCTCGGTGCAGGAAGGGAGATCACCTCTCCCCCCTCCCTCTTGTCAATCATCTGGGACACGTGACAGGTCCCCAGTGATTGCGCGGCCAGTGATGGCACTCGGGCGCAGCTCACGTATGCGCAGTGGGTGCCTGACTGTGAAGCCACAAGCGGGGCTTCGATCCCCCGCAGCGCTGGACTCCAGAACAGGTAAGTGTCCGATTATTAAAAGTCAGCAACTGCAGTATTTGTAGCTGCTGACTTTTAATTATTTTTCTTAAGTGAGAACCCCTCTTTAAGATTGCACACTTACAATTTAATTCAAAATAAAAGAGCATGTAACAACAATGTATCACAAGTCAATATCTCCTAACTACCTCTCACCACTCCTGCAGTGTTCCCGGGTAAGGCAAGCAGGAAAGCCGATGATGTGTGGTCAAGCCCACACTAGTTTTGTGATTGCTTCGTCAGAGGGCATCTGAGTACTGTATACATGTACTAAAAATTGGCCAGTTCAGTAGGAACCTGCCAAAACAGTCTGTTCAACAAAAGCTGGTCTAATGAATGGCTTCTGTCAGACGGTCATGCTAGAAAACCAGCATTCCATCAGTGCTTGCAACCAATAGCTACAGGGCTGATCTGTGTATTCTGGCAGGGGAGCCCGCACTCACAGAATACAATAGAACAGTAGGGGAGATTCCTGCATCCACATTGCTTATGTTGATTACGGAAACCTGGGAGGTTTTTTTTCATTCAAGCTGCTGCTTGAACGGAAAAAAAAAGCTTGCGGTGTATTCTCTGTGCCACTGACACTGTTGCTGGATAGCTTGGTGCAACAGCCACCAATCACTAGAGCCACAACCACAGCCACAGACGATCCCACCACAGACAGGGTGCAGACAGATGATCTCTCTATACACTCCTCCATCTCCTGCTACAAGTAGGAGAAGCAGACACATTTGCTTTGAGCGCCCAACAGTGCATTCTGGGAGGTGTAGTGTCTGCAAAGCGCAGGCACCAGCGGGCCAAGTCTAGTGTGTGGTGAACTATAACTCCCGTCATGCAAGGTTGAGTCTGCGAGCCAGGCCTTCTCATCCACATCAGTGCCTGACCTCACAAATGTGCTTCTGGAAGAATGGTCAAACATTCCCATAGACCAGGGCCGGACTGGCCTACCGGGATACCGGGAGATTTCCCGGTAGGCAGCCTGCCCTGGGGCCGCTTTGCGGCTGCACTGCTCCCCTCTCTCCTGATCCTGTGTGTCACGGAGCTGGGTCTGTGTTCGGTGGCCCCTCTGTAACATGGTCCCACCCCCCTAGACCGGCTCGTGCGATAGTAGATAGAATCAGTGTTCCGCCTATCACACAAGCTGGTCTAGGGGGGCGGGACTGTGTTACAGCGTTGCCGCCGAACACAGACCCAGCTCTGTGATCCACAGGAGGAGATGCCACCCTGTGTGCCTGGATAGGGGGGTGGCATATAGAGGAGATGAGCTTTCTATATGCCTCCATGCAGCCACTGAATGCTTGCAGGAGGGAGAGGAGGAGAATCAAGCATTCAGCGGCTGCATGGAGGAATATAGAAAGCTCATATCCTCTATATGCCCTGCTTCTCCTCCTATCCAACTACTTTTATTGCCCCCCCCCAGTTCTCCTTGTGCTCCCTGGCGCCCCCCCCCAGTGCTCTCCTCCTCCATGACACTCTCCAGCCCCCCCCCCCACAGTTTTCTCAACCCCTGTTCTTTCTGCCCCCCCTGCTCTCCAGCTCTCCCCATTCTTCTCTAGCCACCATCCCAGTGCTCTCCACTCCCCCTAGTGCTCTCCACCCCTGTTCTTTCTCCCACCCCCCAGTGCTCTCCAGCTCTCCCCATCACTCTCCATCCCCCACCCCAGTGCTCTCCACCCCCAACAGTGCTCTCCAGCCCCCCGTGCTCCCCACCCCTGTTCTTAATGCACCCCTGGCGCTCTCAAGCTCCACACATTGCTCTCCTGCCCCCCCAGTGCTCTCTGCCCCCAGTGCACTCTCAAGCTCCCCCCCAGCACTCTCCGTTCCCCACCCCTGTACTCTCCACTCCCCCGTGCATTTTTCCCCCACCCATGTGCTCTCCAACCCTAGCAGTGCTCTCTGACCCCATAGTGCTCTCCAGTCCCCCCGTGCTTTCCACCCCTGTTCTTTCTGGCCCCATTGGTGCTCTCAAGCTTCCCCCATTGCTCTCCACTCCCCCCTGCTCTTTGTACCCCCCAGTGCTCTCCAGCCCTGTTTTTCTGCCCCCCAGTACTCTCAAGCTCCCCCTCAGTGCTCTTCACCACCCCATACTCTTAGCCCGCCCCCAGTGCTCTTCACCACCCCACATTCTTAGCCCCCCCCCCCCAGTGCTCTAAGCTTCCCGTGCCCTACACCCCTGTTATTTTTTCCCCCACCATTGCTCTCAAGTTTCCCCCCCCAGCACTCTCCACTCCCCCCTGCTCTTTGCCCCCACCCATGTGCTCTCTAGCCCCGCCAGTACTCTCTGCTCCCCCTTATCTCCAGCTCCCACCCAGTGCGCTCCACTTCCCCAGGACCAGAGGCCAGGCTGACTGGGGCCGGAAAATGAGGACGGCTGAAGGTGCAGGTGGCCAGGGACCACTTAATCTCAAAGCAAACCGATCCTCTGGAAGGAGCACCGTCCCCATCCAAAACTAGAACAGACCCTGCCTGCTGCTGCCCGTCATGGATATCCTGCTGACATGCAAGGTACTGTACCAAGCATCAACAGCACACCTTCTCATAGACAGGGACTGCAGACTGGGACATGGGGCACAGGAGAGGCTGCAATGATGGGCACAGTGAGGCTGAATTTGTGGACACAGTGAGGCTGCATTCATGGGCACAGTCAGACTGCATTCATGGCACAGTAAAGCTGTATTTGATGGGCAAAGTGAGGCTGCATTGATGGGCATGGTGAGGCTGCAATGATGGCCACAGTAAGGCTGCAATGGTGGGCACAATGAGGCCGCGTTCATGGGCACAGTGAGACTGCATTCACGGGCAGAGTAAAGCTGCATTTGATGAGCACAGTGAGGCTGAATTGATGGGCACAGTGAGGCTGCATTTGATGGGCACAGTGAGGCTGCATTTGATGGGCACTGGTGAGGCTGCATTGAGCTCTTGTATCATGTTTGCAGTCTCTGACCATTTCCTGTATTAGGTCTGTAGTCTCTGACCATTTCCTGTATCATATCTGCAGTCTCTGAGGGAGTCTGGAGAGGAGTCAAGAGTGGGAGCGCCGCCAGGATGGGGGTCATGGGTGAAGTCAGACTTGTGTGTACTGTGGAGAGGAGACTATAGGATAAAACCAGAGCACCAAGCTGGAGCCGACTGACTGAGTCCTGCACGTTGCACCTGAGAGGAGGTCAGTGACAGCACTGCCAGGCCAGTCTGAGGGGGGGGGGGGTCACTGATGTAAGGGGGGGGAGTGAATATGATGATGGCACTGATATAAAGGGTTTCCCCCTTTTATCAGTAACCCACCCCCTTTACCCTAGTGTATTCTTTCTGTGGAAGGTGGTCCCTCCCCACGTTCTGAGTTCCTGGGGTCTCCCTTGATGATTGCTAACTTTTAACTGGGATTTGCATATATATATATATATATATATATATATATATATATATATATATATATAAGCAAATTCCAGTTAAAAGTTAAAAATATATATAAAGCCCTAAGTGATTTCACATCTGTCTTATCTATATATAATACACTCTTCAAATGTGCTTTAAAATGTATGGTTTTCCCTTTTATGAACAAGAAAATATTGACATTATTCTGTTGCACTGGTATAATAATGCTATGGGGCTGGTATGACATTTTTTCCAGGGCTGGATTTTATTCCCAGCCCGGCCCTGCCATAGACACACTCCTAAACCTTGTGGACAGCCTTCCCAGAAGAGTTGAAGCTGTTATAGCTGCAAAGGGTGGGCCAACTCAATATTGAACCTTACGGACTAAGACTGGGATGCCATTAAAGTTCATGTGTGTGTAAAGGCAGTGATTGTTTGCTATGCACAGCTGCTCTAGGTTTTTTCTGCTTTAATAAATTCTACCCAATAAGTATTCATCAATACATGTGAGAAAATAATTATCTTTTCTGAAGATTGTGCCTGCATAGTTCTAAATGATTTCAGTCCAGAAGCTGTTTGGCACTTTTCTCGCTTTTCTCGCTTTTCTTGCTCCATGGTCTATTTTTCCCTTAATGCACTCCAGGGTTTGACTCCATAGGTCAGGGTTAAGGTCAGTGACATCTTGACGTAGCTGCTTGAATGATTTAGGATTCCTGTATCCACAGCACCAGGAGTGGAAGTGAGAGCAATAATTTGAGGGCCATCAATCACGGGTAACTCTAAACTGATGACCTATAAAGCCTTTTAAAATACATTTTTGCCTACAGACAATTTTGTGAACCATAAATTTTGCCTTTCGTGGACACCCACAATTTTAAGGCTTAACATGATTTGTATCTATTTACTTGACGCAACTCCATCTTTTATCTTTTTCCAGAAATTGTGCATTATTCTGTTTATGTGCACTAAGATTTATTATAGTGTATTTTTTATGGAAAACAAGTGTTTGATACTTATTGCGCAAATATCGCATGACATAAGCAAAATTGTAACTGCCACCATATTGTTCTACATGGCTACTGCTTTCAAAAACATATACCATAATTGTTTAGAGTATTTAAGTAATTTTCTAGTGAAAATACAGATTTTAATGTGTAAAATAATTTTTTCATGTTTTAAAAAAACTTTTTATTTATTCATTTAAAAAGTGGTTAAAATTTCACAAGATAGATGCACTGTTTTAATAAGCAGGAGGGGGAATCTTAAACCAACTATCTACCACTGTGGTTACAAGTGGGAACCACTTGTCTACCATAAACATGCCAAGGTATGTTTATGATAGACAAGTGGTTAAAACAAGCTCACAGCTGCTGCACATGTGAGATATCATTGTGAATCCTGTGAGAGCAATAACTCTGGGGCCACAATTAATGGTTAACTCTAAACTGATAACCTGTAAAGTCTTTTAAAGATTCGCCTATAGAGAATTATTATTATTTTTTTCTTATCCAATATTAAGACTTGACATATTTAGTATCTATTTACTTGCCAAGGCTCAATCTTTTATGAGTATAATATTGTGTTTGTTTGTGCTAAAATTCATTTTTGTGTATTTGTTTCCTGAACGTATGCATTTGATAAATAACTGTGCATAGGTTGTGCGACTTAAAAAATTGCAACTACCACCATTTTATTCTCCGTGACCTCCACTTGCAGAAAATGTATACTTTTTTGGGGGGTTCACAGTAATTTCCAGCAAAAAAATGCAGGTTTTAACATGAAATAAAAAAAACAAAGGCAAGTGATTGAATTAACCCTGGAACCTGCATACATCAGATACATCAATAACTAAAGGGAAATTGAAGGTTGTTTCCAATTATTACACATTCAGAGTTATAATGCTGTTTAACACAGTAAACCAATTGCACCTAGTACATCTTGTATTGAGTACTTATTGACTTCTTCACAGCTGATCCCTTGGATGGGAGAGTAACATCATTTACGCATGTCTTGTGTTCAGTTATTCATGGGGTAAACTGGTAGAAAAGAGCCATCTTCTGGTCGGGTCAAAATTAATGCGATTTCAACAATTTGCATGGACTGAGGACCCATGAGACTTCTGCCTTCATGGTGGAGGCACTGTCACAGAAAGAGTATCTGAACATAAAGAACATCCCATTATTGATATTGTTAATTTGTATTGTCATTACATTTATCCACTAAGTTTGTTCTGTGGTTTTAAAAAGTATATCTTATGCTAAGAAGTAATTAAAGTAGAAGTAAAGGCAAAAATTAACTCTAAAGCTACTCCCACCCTATTCTAAGTCTAATCTATCTAGCCCTGTAAAGAAAAGATCGCTATACTTGCCTATTTTGAAGCCGATGTGCTCCGGTCTCCAGTGTGCAGGAAAAGACGACTACGGCTGGGAAATACCTGGGAGGTGACATCCCCCATAGAGTTACTATGGGGCTTCCATTGTCAGTTGCCTCTCCTACACTCTGAAGTCTCTGCTAACAACTCAACATGGAACATGGACTAAAGCAGCTTTCTTGAGAGTACATCATGGGACACAGGAGCTTCATTACATAGTGGGTTATATAGGCACCTCTGGTGATTGGACACTGGTTAACCCCAATTAAGGAGAATTCCTCCCCTATATAACCCCTCCCATATGGGAGGCACCTCAGTTTTGTAGCAAAGCAATAAGAAACCACGTAAAACCCAAGAGGGGCGGGAGCCCTGTGTCCCGTGATGTACTCTCAAGAAAAGGATTTTACAGGTAAGCTGTATATAAAAATCCTATTTTCTTGATCATACATCACGGGACACAGGAGCTTCATTACATAGTGGGATGTCCCAAAGCAATGCTCAGATTGAGGGGAGGGAGACACAGATCATAATTATAGACCGCCAGGGACCGGAGGACCTAAACTGCAGCCTGCAGTACACTGCGCCCAAAGGCAATATCCTCTTGCCCTCTAACATCCACCTGATAGAATCTGGTGAATGTGTGGACTGATGACCAAGTTGCAGCCTTACAGATCTGAGCCAGGGAGGCCTGGTGATGCACTGCCCAAGAAGCACTTACAGCCCTAGTAGAGTGCGCTTTCACTTGAAAAGGAGGAATCTTCCCCTTTACACTATAGGCCTGAGAAATAACCTGTCTAATCCACCTTGAGTTTTCCTAATCTGAGCAGTTGCTTGAAGATATATACTGATTGCTCTAACCACATCCAAAGTGTGCAAAGATTCTTCTTCTGCGGACTGTGGGTCCGGAAAAAAGGATGGTAGGATTATGTCTTGATTCAAATGGAATCCCGAAACCACCTTAGGTAGAAAGGACCTGTTGGGACGCATGACCACCCGGTCCTTATGAATAATTAGATAGGGCTCCTTGCTGGAAAGAGCTGCTAGCTCTGATACTCTTCTAGCCGTAGATATGGCTACCAAGAAGACCAATTTTTTGGTCAGGAGAACTAATGAAGCCAGATGCAAAGGTTCAAATGGTTGCCCCTGCAAAGCCGAGAGAACCAAATTCAGATCCCATGGGCATACCGGAGGTTTGACTGGCGGTCTTATCCGCATGGCCCCCTGGATGAAAGCCCGCACCAGGGAATGCGATGCAAGTGGCTTCTGAAAAAACACTGACAGGGCCGAAATCTGCACCTTGATAGTGCTTATGGCCAAATTCATTTCTAGGCATGACTGGAGAAAGGCCAAGATCCTTACTTTCTAGGATGCCATTTCCTGAGTTCACACCAGGAAACATATGCCCTCCAGATTTTGTAATAAATAAGCCTGGAGGCCGGCTTTCTGGCATTGACCAGAGTAGAAAGGACTGGCCTCGAAAGGCCACGGTCTCTCAGAATGTGGGTCTCAGCAGCCAAACCATCAAATTCAGACTGCGTGAAGCAGGATGGTAAATTGGACCCTGTGAGAGCTGATCTGGCCGGAGAGGGAGGATCCATGGCCTGCCTACTGCCAACTTCATGATCTCTGCGTACCACGGTCGCCTGGGCCAAGCCGGGGCCACCAAAAGGACCGATTTTGTCTCCCTCTTGACTCTTACCAGGAACCGCGACAGAAGGGGGGGGCAAGCACATAGTTTGTTGAGTTCTTTTTTAGATAATTGTGCAAAATGCAGCAGGAAAGCACTATATGATTCAGTGTATATTCCGCCATGTGGATTAGAGTCAAAAATAGGCGGAAACGGCTGGCCATTATCCCAAAATTGTTCTCCACTACTCTGCTGGTTTCTGCCAGCCTGTAATTAAAAACCATCTGGTCCGGGGTAAGGGTCCTCATCGGGGATGGCCGCAGAAGATGGTCCCCCAGCGCAAATGCTTCATCCGTGACGAAGACGAAGGGGAGTCCTTCCACATTCTCCTCCGGAGGTGGCAAGCCCAAACTGGCACTCTGGAGATGACAGTAGAACACCGTCTGGTCGATCACTCCACCATCCGGCCATTTTTCCCCATGTCCACATACAGGAACTTGTAGGTAGCTGACACCACCGCCAACATCACTATACTATTATACCCTTTGTAATTATAATAGTACGACCCTGAGTTGAGGGGTGGGACGACGTGGATGTGTTTCTCATCAATTGCACCTCCGCAATTGGGAAAGTCCCAACGGGTGGCAAAGTGGAAGGCTACACTCTGCCATTCCTGTGGCGTTGAAGAAAACTGTGGAGTCAAGAATTTTTTTTTGTCATTTTGCACATCAACATTGCAAGTAGATTAGGCACAAACATTTTTGGCCAACATAAGTTGTGACAGAGCGAGGCTCTGTCCCTATGAAATTAGAGGTAAAGGAGACACAGAGTTTGCATATCTGCGGACTGCAGGACTACAGAGTGTAGAGTTTAAATGGAGAAAACTGCTCTGTCAGTTTTCTCCAGGTTTTGCTAGCTCCAGATGGGATTCTGTAGTTTGGAGATCCCTGAGAGTTATGGGTGGGACGGGATCTCCAACCCTGTGTCCGGGTCTTGAGGCTAGCGAGCAGGGTGTGTGCCCAGCTGCACACAGCCCATATAACGAGGGGATTTGTGTAGGATGGTGGTGTGTGAGCAGCTTGCTGCTTGAAGCTGTGCATGTCCAAAGCTGTGTGAAGGACTTGAAGCTGTGTGCGTCCAAGGAGCCGTGTGCTGTGTGTCGAAGGGTTGGAAGCTGTGTGCGTCCAAGCAGTTTGTTGGACGGGGCAAGTACCTATAGCAGCAGTACTGCTGAAGAGTAGCCAGGTGGGCTAGCATTTTCGTTCTGATTTTGCTGTATTTAATTTAAGCTTGGACCCCTGCGTGGGATTACTGGATGGACTAATATTTTGTTTTCTTCTAATAAACGTGGGCTACCAGGCCCTTAACCACACACGCCTGACTGATGTGGACTAAAAAATGCATCTACCAATTGAGCTAATCACCCCAATGTCACAAGTGGTGCTCGAATGCGGGCATGTAGACGGTGGAATCCGGGTCCTTGGACTGTGTTGCATGCGGGTTGTGTGCCTGTGAAGGAAGAATCAAACATCAGATTTTTTATTTTTTTTTCTCTGCTGAGAACTGTTACAAGCTGCTGTGTGCATGTGATTGCAAGGATGGGACGGTCAAAGCAAAAAAAGGAAGCAATCCTTGCTAAAGCCAGGGAGCGGCTATTGTGGCTAGAGGGTATTTCACCACATGCCCCAGCCACACCAGAGAATTTGTCTGAGTCTGACATCGCTGTGATCTGGGGTAAATCGATCATGTCACCCCGAGTTAAAGGAGAAGTGAAAGAGGATGTTGTTCCTGGCAGCCTGAGCCCAAAGGTGCCACAGCATGACACAAGGAGGCCTCTGCGCTGCATTAGTTGTAGTGAGTGGGGACATGCTGTTGCCCATTGCCCCTTGTCACAGGAATGTTTGTGGAATAACCAAGCTGGATGGGAGGTTGATGAATTCTGGAGCTCATCTACTAATGATTGTGATCAGCTGTGTCCTCAGAAGTGGTATCCAATGGCAACGAGTGAGAGCCAGTCATGGAGGAGATGCCAAGAAGTGAGCTCAGCATGGCCTGAGAAGATGTCTCCACCTTGTAGGACCAGTAAAAAGGGGCCAGTGACATGTGAGACAGCGAATGAATGGTTCAAGCGGAATCGCAAAGAGTCGGGTGCACTGCAAGGGGCTGAGATCTTGGCCTCTGACTATGTGCAACCCATGCTGCCTACAGAGGAGGTGGGAGACTTCCTTGTAAGATTTGAAAAAGTTCCTGTAAAGAGAAAATGGCCTAGGGACCGGTGGCCAAAACTGCTGCAAACCTTACTGCGGATAGAGTTCCGGTCGGTTTACCATTTGATGGATGGGGACCAGGATGACTACAGCAAGTTTAAAGAGGAAATCCTTCTTAGAGGAGAGTTCCATCGTATCACGGGCCACCAGCAATGCTCCAGGACGGGAGAAGTGTCGCCGGAAGACCTAGGATTTGGAAATCCAGAGAAACGTAAAGTTTTCTGTCATGGCCGCTTAGGCAAAGGGGTCAGTCCCGAAAGGAGAGTACATCAGCCTGAATCCTGCATGAGTTATAGCCAACCAGCTTTGGAGCGCAAGTCTGCAGTTACCCCTATCAACAAGGATCTTGTGTTACCTACAGGGGGCGTCAGTGGGTTCAGAAAGGCTGCAGTTTTGCTCCATGGCCACATGGGGGAGTCAGCCTATAGAGACACCACACCAGTGAGACAACGCACTCAAGTGAAGGCTATGACATCAGCTGCAGGAACTGGTAAGACTGTTTCAGTTTATGATGCTGAACCCAGTGAAGTGGGAGTATGTCCAGTGGGGAGATCTGCAGTACAAATGGACATAGACTTTCTGCATTGTGCTACCCAGAGCAGTGGGGAGGCGCAGCGTAAAGCCCAACTAGACGCAGGGCTAAAGACTGAAAAGGACATGGGGACTCTGCATATGCCTGCTATGATCCAGCAGATGGCTGGGAAAATTGAGCTAGGGGTGACCAAAACAGTGCTGGTACCATGTTCCCTAGTGACAGCTGCTGCAGGGTTGCCCAGGGAAACTTCCAAGGAGCTTGCAGTGTTGGAGCAGAGAGTTTCCCAGGTCAGCTATGGAGCTGCCCAAATAGGCAAAAGTGCCCCTTTACAGAGAGCGGGTGCTGTGAAGAGTTGCTCAGAGGTTATGGTGGCTCATAGACAACCCACAAAAGCAGTAGCTATGTCAACACATAATGAGAATATTGATGGTCATGCTGACAATAGTGTTGGCCAATGTGATGTGATTGGTGATTATAATGCTGAAAAATGTGTTTCCTGTAATGTTACGACTGAGCCACACAGTGAGAGAGTGTGGGCGCAGCCCCACAACACTACGTGTAGCCCAGTAGGCAAGGGGTTAATTCAGCCTGCAAAAGTTGAGGGTACAAAGCTGAATGTGTCTGTAGTGCCACCAGAAAAAGGTGTTCAAAATGGTGTGCTGCACCAAGCTTTAGGTGAAGCATCACCCCAATGCAACGTTGATAAAAGTGTGGTGTTACAAAATGATGTATATAGAAGTGAGGAATGTGCAGTTAAAGCTAATGAATCCCAGGTTTCTGTGTGGCTTTCTACAGCAGGTGATGCAACGCTGTGGAACACCCATGGTGGAGCCACAATGGACTGGGACAGCTGGGCCAAACAATTGCTAGCCATGCTGGGTAAGGCTAACTTAAGTAACAAGGGTGTGGACACAACTGCTATGCCAGACAGGGGGATCGCAGAGCCGCTGGTGGTTGAGGGCGTCCTGGTCCCTGCAAAGGTTGCTGCCCTCCCCTCTGCAGAAACAGTTCAGGGCACTGGCATCGCAGATGTGTTGTCCACAGCTCCACAGCTAAATGATATTGAGTATCAAAATGATAGTGTGACTTGTAATGACCTGCAGAGGCTCACCAACACTGGTGCAGAATGGATAAGTGTGAGACATGTGTCTGACAGCTCTCCAGGGGAACAACAGGCCGTGGTGATGAGTACCTCCAAGGAGGATGAGGTCTCTTCAAATGTCTCACCCTCTCAACCTGCAGTCGCTGAGCCCCTCCATGTCTTGGACAGGGTAGAAGACTCTAGAAAGTTCTGGTGTTTAGACATGGGATGTTTAGAGATGACCGAAACCTTACTGGAAATGCTAGAGTTAGTAAAAATTAACTCGCTGTATACTTGGGTATCTCCACCGCAGTTGGACCAGGTGGTGCTGCGTAGCACCAATGGGTGGAGCCAGGTGGTACAGGCAGTGCTGGGAAACCATGACCAACAGTGGAATTGGTGGGACCAATGGTTAACCATTTGGCACAGGATCTCCAGATTCTCTGTGAGCGTACTTCTAGTTATTGATTGGTATGGAAGGCACGCGAGAGAACTGCTTGAGATATCAGAGGTCTCTCCGTCTGGGGCGGTGACTAGAAAAATCTCTGCTGGTGTGGTCCGAGGTGCGGCAGAGAAGTGGTCAGTAGAGGGCGCAGATACTGCCTTACCCGCTAGGCCTCATGAGAAGGAAGGGCCCAGAATGGACTCAGCAGTAGCAGAGATGCTTTCTGTCACTGGCCCAGGGGCACAAGTTAAGGTGCCCGGAGACACTATGGGAGAAAGTGTTAATGTTGGTTGCCGTAACAATGTAATGTGTACACCTGGAAAAAATGGTTTATGCTTGGGTCAGGGTAGTTTGTTAGAACAGGTACCCATGGAGTGTTTGACAATGGGTGAGGTGGAGCTGTGCTATGGTCCCGTCGGACGTAGTCCCTCCTCAGATCTTCTTCTAACAAACACTGAATTGGAAAGCACTGATGATATGGAAAGCTGTGATCTGTTAAGAGTTCGTTCTGTAAACAATGATTTGGTTGCAGTGGGTACCAAGAAAAACTGTTTTGAACATGAAATACCGATGGTGAAGGGTAAAATGGGTATTTGTAAGTTGAAAGGAGGGCTCAAGGAAGGCAGAGTTCCCCCAAGAAAAGTGAATAAGCCCAGGGACCCCAAAAGAAGAGGAAGGCTGAGTATAGGACAATATAGGAACCTGTTAAGATCCAGGGGGGAATGTTCCTGGAAGCGCACCCGGAAAAAGGGTTGGGCCTACGTGGCTGACAGCCAGCACAGAGGTGTCCCAACCATCATGATGGGTGCTGGTGTTCCTCCCTCTGGATCGAAACAAAGGGGGGGGATATGTGACAGAGCGAGGCTCTGTCCCTATGAAATTAGAGGTAAAGGAGACAGAGTTTGCATATCTGCGGACTGCAGGACTACAGAGTGTAGAGTTTAAATGGAGAAAACTGCTCTGTCAGTTTTCTCCAGGTTTTGCTAGCTCCAGATGGGATTCTGTAGTTTGGAGATCCCTGAGAGTTATGGGTGGGACGGGATCTCCAACCCTGTGTCCGGGTCTTGAGGCTAGCGAGCAGGGTGTGTGCCCAGCTGCACACAGTCCATATAACGAGGGGATTTGTGTAGGATGGTGGTGTGTGAGCAGCTTGCTGCTTGAAGCTGTGCATGTCCAAAGCTGTGTGAAGGACTTGAAGCTGTGTGCGTCCAAGGAGCCGTGTGCTGTGTGTCGAAGGGTTGGAAGCTGTGTGCGTCCAAGCAGTTTGTTGGACGGGGCAAGTACCTATAGCAGCAGTACTGCTGAAGAGTAGCCAGGTGGGCTAGCATTTTCGTTCTGATTTTGCTGTATTTAATTTAAGCTTGGACCCCTGCGTGGGATTACTGGATGGACTAATATTTTGTTTTCTTCTAATAAACGTGGGCTACCAGGCCCTTAACCATACACGCCTGACTGATGTGGACTAAAAAATGCATCTACCAATTGAGCTAATCACCCCAATGTCACAAAGTATAACATTTTTGAAATTAGTATTTAACCACTTAATAACCAGTCCATAGCCAAATGGCGGCTACAGGGTGGCCTCCCAGAATTCTGCTCTTGCGCGCCCCCTGGGGAGGACCCGGCGCATCACGGATCAACGGCTAATCACGGCCGTTTAACACGGGATCGCTTCGTCAAATGACGGAGCGATCACATGTAAACAAACCGGCGTGATTTCCGGTTCCTCCCTCCCCTCTCCGTCCAGTGTGAGCGGAGAGGGGAGAGATCATGGCAGCGGCACTGTGGGCTGCATGTGTAGTGCCCACAGCTGCTCAGTGAGAGATCCATCCATCCATCAATGCTCACCCATCCATACTCTGCATACTCAGCCATACCCAGCCATACTCTGCATACCCAGCCATACCCAGCCATACTCTACATACTCTGCATACCCATCCACACTCTGCATACCCATCCATACTCTACATACCCAGCCATACTCTGCATACTCATCCATATTCTGCATACCCATCCATACTCTGCATACCCATCCATACTCTGCATACCCAGCCATACTCTGCATACTCTGCATACCCATCCATACTCTGCATACCCAGCCATACTCTGCATACTCTGCATACCCAGCCATACTCTGCATACCCAGCCATACTCTGCATACCCATCTATACTATGCAAACCCATCCATACTCTGCATACCCATCCATACTCTGCATACCCATCCATACTCTGCATACCCATCCATACTCGCCATACTCATCCATATTCTGCATACCCAGCCATACTCTGCATACTCTGCATACCCATCCATACTCTACATACCCAGCTATACTCTGCATACTCTGCATACCCATCCATACTCTGCATACCCATCTATACTCTGCATACCCAGCCATACTCTGCATATTCTGCATACCCAGCCATACTCTGCATACCCAGCCATTCTCTACATACTCTGCATACCCATCCATACTCTGCATGCTCTGAATACCCAGCCATACTCTGCATACCCAGCCATACTCTGCATACTCTGCATACCCAGCCGTACTCTGCATACCCAGCCATACCCAGCCATATTCTACATACTCTACATACCCAGCCATACTCTGCATACCCATCCATACTCTGCATACCCAGCCATACTCTGCATACCCAGCCATACTCTGCATACCCAGCCATACTCTGCATACCCATCCATACTCTGCATACCCATCCATCCATACTTTGCATACCCATTCATCAATCCATCCTCAGCAATACTCATCCATCCATCCATGCTCAGCCATACCCATCCATACTCAGCCGTACCCAGCCCTACTCAGCCGTACCCAGCCATACTCAGCCATACTCAGCCATACTCAGCAATACCCAGCCATACCCAGCCATACTCAACCATACCCAGCCATACTCAATAGTACCCGGCCATCCCATCTATACCCATCCATACTCAGCCGTACCAATCCATACTCAGCCGTACCCGGCCATATTCATTCATGCTCAGCCATCCACGGGTCATCCATCTCCATTAATGCTCATCTATCCCCAATCATGCTCATCCATGCCACATCCATGCCACTACAGTGCCTCACAAAAGTAAAACTTATGAAACTTATGTCCCTAGAACACCTGACGGTGCTCGCTGCATGTTGGTCCTCTGTATGTGACCACGCTGTGGAAAAGTCTCACATGTGGTATTGCTGTACTAAGGAGGAGTAGGAGAATCTATTTTGGGGTGTAATTTTTGCCATGTACATGTTATGTGTTAGAAATATTGTGTAAATGGACAACATTGTGTAAAAATAAAATGTGTTTTCATTTTCTTTACACATTTTCCAAAAACTTGTAGAAAAAATGACATGTTCAAAAGACTCGATATGCCTCATAGATTATACATTGGGTTGTTTTCTTTCCAAAATGGGGTCATTTTTGGGGCATTTCCATTGTCCTGGTACTCCAGGGCCTTCAAAAATGTAAGAGGTAGTCAATAAATTATATGTGTAATTTATGCTCCAAGAATGCCTGATGGTGCTCCCTGCATGTTGGGCCTCTGTATGTGGCCACGCTATGTAAAAGTCTCACATATGTGGTATTGCCATACTCAGGAGGAGTAGTAAAATGTGTTTTGGGGTGTAATCTGTGCTTACATATGCTGTGTGTGAGAAATAACCTGCTAATATAACAATTTTGTAAAAAAAAAAAAAAAGACAAGAAAATCTTGATTTTACAAAGAATTGTGGGAAAAAATTACAACTTCAAAAAACTCACCATGCATCTTACTAAATACCTTGGAATGTCTACTTTCCAAAAAGGGGTCATTTGGGGGGTATTTCTACTTTCCTGGCTTGTTAGGGTTTCAAGAAATGAGATAGGCCGTCAGTACTTCAGGTGTGATCAATTTTCAGAGATTGGCACCATAGCTTTTGGACTCTATAACTTTCACAAAGACCAAATAATATAAACCGATTTGGGTTATTTTTACCAAAGATATGTAGTGGTAACATTTTTGGCCAAAATATATGAAGAAAAATTACTAATTTGCAAAATTTTATAACAGAAACAAAGAAAAATGCATTTTTTTACAGAATGTTCGGTCTTTTTTCTTTTATAGTGTAAAAAAAAAAACAGCGGTGATTAAATACCACCAAAGAAAGCTCTATTTGTGTGAAAAAAATGACAAAAATGTCAAATAGGTACAGTGTTGCATGACTGAGTAATTGTCATTCAAAATGTGAGAGCACCAAGTGCCCAGTGGTCAAGTGGTTAAAGACAAAAGTATGAGGCCCACTTATCAGATTCCTCACCCCATCTGATGGCCCATTGCAAAAATTTAGGGGGGGGGGAGATGTTTTGGACAGGTAACCCTCTCCACTTCATTGACAGCTGAATGCATAAATAATGTGTGTTAACTTTGGCCAGACCCTCCTCACTTACATTATTGGCAGCCCACTGGACAGGTAAGAAGTGTCATAATAAAAAAATACAAAAATGCACACTGAACAAATGGAAGCAAATTTTTACATTCTGCCATTACCTATCAAAATAATAATAGGTGAAACAAACTTTAAACAGTAGTATTTGAAAGTATTCAGGCAGGCCCTTGCACTACATGCTTTGGTGAATTCATCCATAAATCTGACCACAAAAGAGGTAGGTATAGAGTGTATGGGTTGGCAAAGTCAGCAGATAGAGGATTGCTATCAGCTGACTTAGCGGTTGGGGGGAGGGGGGTCCCAAATGAGTTTTGGCCACCAAAAATAAGCCTCTGGCACTCTGCATGAATTTAAGGACACACATAACATTTGTACACATTTTAGGGGGTGTTTAGGGTAAAGCACTACTATGGAGCTGACAAAATACATTGATAAGTGTCTAGGCTATAGGTGTATATGTGCCCAGGAAAGCATGCTGGGGAGGTAAGTGAAGGCAAATATGCATGAAGGACAAAAAGGGAACTTTAAAGCTTCCAGCATGCATAAGGACAAAGGGGCACAGCATTTACAGCATATTGCAATCATGGTAATTAGGGAATGATGAAAGAAAATACAATACATTAGAAGAAAAAAAGGAGAAAACTTACCTAATATAGTGCTTCTGCAGGACCTGAATTATGGCAGAACAGATCAGGAATAATGATCCCCAGAGCCTGGGGGGAGATGCCTGTGGAGAACTTGAGGTCCTGCAGGTTTCTCCCAGTCGCCAAGTACCGCAACGTGTCATCTACCCTCTGCTCCTGCATGATGGCTTGCCGAATGAAGGTATCCTGCCTGCTGCTATAAGGGGTCAACAAAGCCAACAGACGGTGAAAAATGGGGTCCGTCATCCTGAGATAATCCCCAAGATCATCAGGATTAGTCTCCTGGATCTCATGAAGCAAAGGCATGTACTGGAGCAACCAATTCTTGCTCCATGAACTCCTCCTTGCCCTGTTCATGGACTGGGCTTGTGTCAAAGCTAAAAGCCCAACAACAACGAGTACGTACACGCAACATGGCTTCAAAATGGTCGGCTGGTTAGAACGGACTAACGGAAAGCACTGAAAAACAGCCAGGCCTGAAAGAATGAACTGAAAATCAGCAATGCGCGGACAAGAACACACTGAATATCCAATACAGTACTACTATAAATAGCATGCACTGACAAACAAATGCGAACTGACTACACGCACTGAAAAGCAGATACGAGCCAACAAGCAAAAACTGAAGAGCAGTAACGATCTGAACCACAAGTCTGAAAAGCGCGAATCGTCTCTAACCAAACTTCTACTAACACACGATAAATACGAGATCAGCAGAAGGAGCCCAAATGGTGCCGCACGTGGTGCTGAACTTCCCTTTTATAGTCCCGTCATACGCGTTGTACGTCACTGCGTTCTTGATGATCGGAATTTCTGACAACTTTGTGCGACTGTATGTATGCAAGACAAGTTTGAGCAAACATCCATCGGAAAAATCCGATGGATTTTGTTGACGGAATGTCCGACCGTGTGTATAAGTGTTCATAAGTTGGTGCTTTTTTCAGTTTTTTTTCTCCCAGAGAAGACGGATGTGGTGCGTGTGACCTCTCTAAATGTTAAAGGACTTCATGTCCCAAAAAAATGGAGGATGCTCCTCAAAGCGCTCACGGACTGATGTGGAGTTTGTGCAAGAAACTCATTTTAGGGCAGGTGGACTTCCTTTCCTTCAGAACAGATTCTTCCCCTGTGTATATCTTGCCTCTAATCAAGAAGCAAAAACTAAAGGAGTTTCCATTCTGATTTATAGTCGAATTCCTTGGTCTCTCACGGACAAATGCTCTGACACAAGTGGCCAGTATCTTTTTATTAAAGGATTAAGGTTGCGTTAGCTACCATATATGCACAAAATGTACATCAAGATGCCTTTCTTGGTAAAGTCCTTTCAAAGTTAATGGAGTGGGATTTTAACTTTCCTCTGTACCTTAGAGTAGATACCTCTTCTGGTACATCCTCTGTTTCTACCAGCCTCGGGAAACGATCCTGCAGACTTTACATGAACTGCAGCTGGTGGACGTTTGGCGTACCTTGCATGCGGGGGAGAGAGATTATACTTTCTTTTCTAAGCCTCATTGATCATTTTATCGTATTGACTATTTTTGGTCCCCCACCAATTACTCTGCTCATTTCTAGATATCTCTATAGGACATATAACATGGTCTGACCATGCTCCAGTTACATGCTGTCTTTCTCTGTCTGGCTCCCCGGACTGGTGCTGGCACTTGAATGAAAGCTTATTGCAGACTCCTGAAATTCAGGCCTTCCACATTAAGGCCTGATTGCAGTTCCCTTCTAGTAAGCAGCCATCCATGGAGGAATGCACAAGGTGGAAACGGTGATGGTGTAGACAGTCAAATCTTGCTTCCTAAAATGTCTCTGTGGTGGATTGGACATTACTGTTGACACCTCTACCTCTCTTGCTTTTGTGTTTATGGACAATTATATGCATGCTATCAGTGGAACCATAGTTTCATTTGTAATGTGACCAGATGTGTATATAGAAAACGTGATGCTTATCTGAATCACTTTTTGCATATATAGATCCATGTATGATTAACCATTGATCCACACGTGAGGTCAGAGTGATGTTTACGGTTAGGATAAACATTCATAGCGCTGTTAGTATCTGATTTTTAATTAGCCACCTTGTCTGTTCTGTGTTTCATTACTGAATAAAATTCAGCAAAACCCTGATATTTTGGGGCTACAAGTAGGAGATCACAATTATAAAGTTTCAGCTTATGCAGACGGCCTGCTCTTTTCGATGCCTAACCCGTGTGTTTCATTGCCTAACCTTATGAAGGAGATTGAATGGTATGGAGTTCTATCAAATGAAAAAAAAAATAACACTAAATCTGAGGCCATGGGAGTTGCGTTGCCTTGTTCTGTGTACAGTACTATACAAATTTTTTTTTTTCAATACTTTATTTTTTTTTGCAAAGGGAAAAAGACACATGGTATAATTCAGAGACCGCCTGTAGATAATGGGTTCAAAAAGACTTACAAAACAATACAGAAGAGGATGTCATTACATCTGAATTAATGCACTTGTAGTCTTGACTGTTCATTAGGGATGAGCTTGGTGTTCGAGTTGAACACACGTTGTTCACCCGTTCGGCGAAGCCAGAACTCTGTGGGCCAATCGTGCCAAATTCGTGTGGTGCTCACGGCCCGCAATGCACTGCGCCATCGCAGTGCATTGCTGGCTCATGATTGGCCAAGCATACACTGTGACCCCGCATGCTTGGCCAATCACAGCGCTGGCAGCGAGGAGAGCCATGATTAGTTGTCACAGGCTGTTTAGTACACGCCCCACACTATATAAGGCCGCCAGCGCAGTGGCCTTGTGTAGTGTTCCGGCGTCTGCAGGAGTTAGTGGGTGTTGTGTGCCTTCAGCGCAGTATACACCTTGAAGAATACTATTTAAATCTAATATTCTGTATCTCAGAGGCGTTTCCGAATCAATAGCATTGATAGTCAAACTGACTTAAAAGAAAGTGTGAGTTTATTTGTCACACAGTTGGCATCATAAATACAATGTAAAAAGTATAATAGTTCAGTTCAGTGTAGGTAAAAATATATGAAACAGAATAATTATAAAGCTGTAATAAGCTTATGAAAGCATGTGTGCTTCAATGGTTGCTGTCTTGCTGTCTTGTGTGTCCTTCAAGAAGCAACAGGAAATTACGTTCTTAGACTTCTGGCAGAATTCAGCTATCCCAAGTGATCAGTGTCTGTGTGAATATGTCAGTATCATATCTTTAGTGGGTGTGTGTGTGTGTGGGTGTCTGAGTATGAGTGAGTGCCCGTGTGAGTGTCTGCGAGAGCTCCTTCAATCTGGAAGCATAGGCTTAAATATTACATGTGAACGTCATAACCTCACAAACTTAGAACCTTGTATGGCACACATTCATGTCATAATATGAACACATATTTGCAACTTTACATTAAGTAACTATGTACTAATATGTATTAACATGACTGAGACTTCTCTAAACTTATTTTAACAAGATATAATCCACTAGGTATCATTGCTTTAGCTACGTAGACACATGTCTATTTTTGTCTTCTCATGACATTCTGTACCAAGATACCATATATGTCATACTCAAATTGGCTACATCAGAAACGTATTACTAACTCAGCTTTAGATGAGGATATGTTTCACTGAACACTTGATCAAGGTCATTCACACATACTATTTATTATGATTAATCATAAAACCAAATATGTTTTGCAAGCTTGCCATAAATATATTATAACACCTATAAGTGCCGAATTATGAATTTTAAATAATATTCTAACAATCCCCCCTGAATTATGATTAATCCTATCAAATTGATTTGATACATTCATAACATCATACATGTCCCATTTACTCATCCTTGTATCAAATGATCGGACACAATATTCCTCAGAACTGAAGAAGCTAGAAATAACTGTCATTCTAAATGATATTCTCTTTACTTTTAACTCTTCTTAGATCTATCTATTCAAAATCTTAAAATAATGGTATAGGTTTTTTGTTTTTTTAAAGTATAACATAATCATGACTCATATCAATAATTATTAATAATAATAATAATAATTATTAAAATAAATACAATAATATATTTCCATATTTGTGCTAAAATAATATTTTAGCTCTTTGGAAATATACTTTACACTCTAAAACTTGGCATAACTTTCCATAGTTCTATTAAGAGTGATATGTTTGCTAAATTATGAACAAAATATGTTCTACTAATTAGAATGATTGTGCAGTTGTAACCTAAAAATATTCAATATATGAATAAGGAAAAAATAAATAAAAATAATAATGATTATCCTAACTTAATATGAACATTACTATCAGAATAATTGGATTATCAAAAATGTATATGTGGATAAATGTTTCAGTCCTAAATTGTTTATCTATAGTAGATAAAGTTTCTTCTGATTCATTTTTTTCTTCATGAAATGTCTTTAAAATTTCTTCTTCAAGTTCTGTTAGGTTAGAAAAACCTTGTTGAATAAGATAAAACATTCATAAATATGAAGTATAAATCTTTTGTCCAATATTCTTTCCGATAAGATCTCTTCTTTAACTTTGAATTTCCTGATATTCTCTTTGCTCTTCATAGGAGCTTGTTATCCTCCATATTTATTTGATTTTAGATGCCATATCTGTAAAAGAGATGCAGTATCATTAATTAGGCATAAAATATTTACATTAAATTCTTGTAACTTTTTCTTTATTTTTTCAACAAAATGTTAAAACATTGTAGGAAATAACTTTGTGAATTCCTTAAACTATATGTAAAATAATACTATCTTGTATTTCCTTCAAAAGAGAACTTCTGTATGACAATGTACTGTCCTTATCCTGTCTAAAATGGCCTCAACTATAAAACATATGTACTGTGAAGTTTGGGTATGACAGGATGCAACATTTCTTTTTAGTCATGATACAAATCCATATTTTCACAAACAAAGGTTTTATATCACCCAGAGACAACAATGGACTATGCCTTTGTTCTCATTTCTAAAAGATTAAAAATATGCGTAAGTGTATTCTGTGTTGAAGCTTTTATTCTAGTGTTAGAATGTTCTGCAGTAACAAGTACTGATTCTATGTCCTTCTCTGTTCTTATGCTGGAAACCTGAGATGAAGACTTCTCAGATACAGCTGTATAAACATGTGCTGGTGTACATTTCTGAAGATGTCTTCCTTTTACATCTATCTGAATATGTTTGCCTGATAAAGCTCTGAACCATAGAGGATATGTTTTACGACATTCTTTAAAACTATCTTCCTCAAAAATATCTTTTAGTGAGCAGTCAGGTGTCTGTACAATGATTTTGTTTGATTTTACTATGCTCTCTGTAGCTTTAATTGCATAGTAAACACTTAGCAGTTGCTTTACACCTGACTCAAAAGTCTTTTCCAAAAATGATAAAACTCTGGAGAAATAGGTAATTATTTTCTCCTTACCTTTTAGTAATCGAGACAATGTTACTGAGATGGCATTCTCAGATACATGAGTTTTCAATAAAAAAAAATATTATAGAACAAACCTCTACTGTATTTAATGCTGAAGCATTCTGCAAATCTTTTTTCAACAGTTCAAAGGCATTTTTCTCCTTTGGACCCCATTGGTCAACTATATTACCTTTATTTCTAAAAAGGTTATAGAGTGGATTAACTTTTTCTGCGAAACAGTGTACAAACTCTTTGCAAAGATTCATTTTATGCAAAAATGTATGCAATGCCTTATGAGTTGTTGGAGTTGGAATTGCAGTGATATCTCTAACTGTTTCTTGCAACAATTGTCTCTTTCCTTGACTAATTTGCATGTGAAGGAATTTCACTTGACTTTTCATCAGCTGAACTTTCGTTGTGTTTAATTTTAAACCTTCAGCTTGTATCATCATAAACAACTCAGACAAAAGAGTAATATGTTCATCGATATTCTGAGTACTCAGCAAAATCGTATCCACGTGCTGACAAATGCAGTCTGGCCTAGAAAATTTTGAAAGTATTTTTGCTATAGTTTCATGAACTATACCATCACCAATACCTAGGCCAGGTATTAATCGAGTGAACGTATAAGTCTCTTTTCTGAATGTGAATGCAAATTTGTACTGACAACTATTCGTTAAAGGAATGGAAAAATGGCTATTAGCGATTTCTAGTACAGAGAACACTTTGTCCTCAGCATTCAAATTTAACTTGATATTAGATTTATCAGGAAGAACTGGGTTCTAGTGATGTGTTTATTCAATGTCCGCAAGTCAACTGATAAAGAATATGAATTATCAGTATTTTTGATAGGCCAAATACAGTTATTTACCACTGATTTAGCTTTCTTTACAATTCCAAGTTGTACAAACTCTTGAATAATGGCAGAAAGTGGACCAATTGATTCTAGTGGTAACTCATACTGACTAAGGGGTTCTGGATCTTTTCCCTCAATATTCAATTCAGTATTTTTCAAAGTTCCAATATCTTTTAAAAACTTTGACCACAAACTTTGAAAACTTTGTACCACTTCCTTTAAAGCACAATTACCATCAACATCAGGCCACTTTTGTTCTGTAGACTTATTGGTAATGGAACCAACATTACTGTATACAGATGGATCGATAAGCACTGATTTGGGCCTAGATGGATCTTTCCAAATACTTTTATTTGCCAAATCAATCACCCACTTTTGTTCATTGATTACATCAATGCCGAGTATATTTTCTGCTTTGTGACAGACCCAAATGTTAATTTTAGTTTTCACTAACCCAGGTACCTCAAATGTTACATTAGATACCTGTCTAGCAGTGGAATTACCTGTAATATTAAAACCCACTATATTGCACATAGGAGAATTAGGTTTCACAGGTATGTTTTCTCTGGTAAGGCTAATCTCAGATCCACTATCAATGAGACAATTAATACTTTTACCATTCAGCAAACATTGTATATATGGTCTACCATTCTCGTCCAAAATAATTGGTGCTACATATTGTAATGGCAGAGAAATTGAATGGCGATGTGATTCTATTTTTGGCAATGGCAATAAACCTTCTCTTTCAGTGACAGTGTTGTCTGAACTGCTGTTAACAGTCAAATTACTGATCTGTTTGACTTCTGTGGCATAAGGCAATTCAGTCAAAATGTTATCTTGACATGAAAAAACAGGTTGTACAAAGGCTGATTTTTTATTCTCCATATCTTTAGTTTTTATTTGTGAATCTCTCTTAAATTTACAGCAATGTTTTCTCATATGATCAGATCTATGACAGTAAAGACACGTGATAGGCTCTCGTTGCCTCATTTTTCTGCACCTGTCCTTGTCATTCCTGCTATGACCTGTCGTTTCTGACATGTCTGCAGCCTGACTATTTTTGTCACATTGAATTATAGCTACCTCATGTGTGAGATTGCTTTGATTCAATTGCCTCCTAATTTTATCAATGAAACTTACTACATCATTTAAATTTTGACGTTCCTGTGCTATGACTACTGAAGTTGGGTCAATGTATTTAAAATTTTTTATGAAAGCTATTTTTAAACCTGGGTCATTGTCATTATCTACTCCAAAAATCATTTCATAAACCTTACAAAATTTTATTTTAGACTTCCGGTTCCGGCGCCGCATGAGCTAGCAGCGCACCCGCCTAGCTCCCGCTCCAGAGCCCCTCAAACCGGCTTCTAAATTCAGCCAAAAGCGGCCCCAGTGCCCCATCCAGGCTCCGGGTGACCCCCCCCGCGATCCACGCTTCATGGACCGCTTCCTCGAAAAGACGGGTCCCCGTTCATACGCGGCCGCAGCGGCGCTCGCGGACCGCCCGCAAATCGAGCCCCCGGCTTCGGCCTACCAGGCTCCGGCGCAGGCCGCGACACCTCCTCAGGCACCAGCTTCTGACCGGCCGGACACAGACATGGAGGTAAGCGGGGTCAACACCACATCACCCCCAGCCACCACAGGCCCACCACATCACCATGGGCAAGCCGCTCAGCCTCCCCACAGCCTGGCCAGCGACCCTCACCTCACTCCCTCAGTTGATGATGGACATACTAGCCGCATTGCTCAGGCTGTGGCGGCCTTGCTATCCCCTATGATTACAGCTTCTGTGGAAAAAGCTGTGCAAGCGGGGATGCAACAACTCAAGGCCCAAATCGCACAGCATGCTACCAGACTTGATGATCTTGAACATAGGATATCAGAAGTGGAGGATGATCAGTATCACTCTCAAGCCACTGAGAGGTCTCAAGAAAAAGCGCTTCAATATGTCTTCCAAAAGTTGGACGACTTAGAGAACAGATCCAGACGCTCCAATCTGCGTTTCGTTGGCATCCCTGAGTCGCTCCCCAACGCCAACCTAGGCGACTTCTGTGCGAAGCGCGTCCCGGAGGCCCTGGGCCTTGCAGGCCCCTTCATGGTGGAAAGGGCCCACCGCATAGGATCCTTCAACCCAGAACGCAAGTCTCCTCGGCCTATCATAGCCAAATATTTGAATTACGCTGACAAAGCCGCAGTTCTCCAAGCATTCCGGCAATCCCCCTCTGTGCAAATCGATGGGGTCAAGATTTTAATCTTCGCAGACTACTCTATCGAAGTTTCAAAAAAGCGGAAAGCTTTCCAACCCATCTGCTCTGAACTGTTTAAATTACAAATTAAGTTCTCCTTGGCATACCCTGCTGTGCTCCGCCTCAAATCCCCCAAGGGAGAGCAGCTCTCATTCCAAGACCCTTCTGAAGCGGAAGCTTTTCTACGTTCACTTCGCCCGGATTCCTCTCCGGCTACTCCCTCCAAATCTTCCGCATCTCTCCGTGCCTTGGACCAGAGAAGCCCAAGAAAGGACTCCCCTAAACGCTTCCGTGCTTCGGATCCGGAGCATCCTCGGCATCGCAACTTTCCCCGCTGAAAATCCTCTTTTCATTTTTACATCAGTTTGACGTGTTATTTTTTTTTGTCCCCCCTCCTTCTTCCCGGTTTGCTGGCATCGATATGCCCAGTGTCAGCCTTTTACTCCTCGTGCTCGGGGTGTGTTGTCCACCTTCCCTTCATTTCCGCCTTTGAACTCTACCTCATTGCACACCGGGAGCTGACACTATGCCGGCCCAGAAGGATCCTGATGTTAGTCGCAACGCGCTTCGTTCAGCAACTGAACTTCTCTTCTTCAACAGCACACCCACGTATATGGTCAACTAACCAGGTTGTCTTTGTTTTCTCATTACGCATCTACTCAAATCTTACTGTTGATCTGTTATTTAAATTTATGGTTTAAGATTTCTGTATTGTGCCGGCTTTGTTCCTTTGTTCCTCCACCCGGCTCTAGGATCTTGCATGCCTCCACTGTGTATCAACGCGTCCCCATGCTATTTACTTTTCCCAACGCTGGGTCGTTTACCCCTAGCCCGGCGGGCTTTAAGCAAAAACCTTGGCACTGCCCGCGTTTTCTCCTCTGATTTTAATGGGGCTCTGCCGGGGAGTGTTCCTCCCACCTATACACAGTGAACTCATGCGGAAAAAAGAGAAGTACACGCTTTGGTTTATATGTTTGGTTATTACCCTTTTCTTATTTTTGTTTAAATCCCCATCCCCCTTTTCTATCCCCCTCCCCTGGTTCATTCCCTGTGACTTAATGGGTTCTCCCCTCTACCAGTCCAGAATCCCTGGTCCTCACTTCCTGTCTTGTATCACCGATACCCCCGGACTAGGCAGTTTACATAATCTCAGGCTCCTGTATGCTACATCCTGCTGCCCACACCCACTGATTGAGCTCCACTTAGAGTAGTCTCCTGGAATGTCAAGGGTCTCCGTTCTCCCCAAAAGAGAATGAAGATTCTTCGCCACCTTAAGAGGCTCAAAGCAGACATTGCCCTTTTACAGGAGACTCACCTACTCGCATCAGATTTTCCACGTTTACAGAAGATCTGGGTGGGGTCAGTCCTCGGAGCCGAATCAGTGGGTCGGAAGGCTGGGGTTTTGCTTTTAATCCACAAAAACCTCCCTTGCACTGTTCTTTCCACTTTTTCGGATGATTCAGGACGCTTTTTCACTGCAGAGGTGCGGATAGGCACTAAAGAATTGTTCATTTCCAATGTTTACGCCCCCAATAATCCTACTAAACATTTTTACTCTGAACTTTCGGTGTGGCTACTTAAATTCACCCGCCTGCCCCATTTGGTAGGGGGTGACTTTAATGATGTTATGCATTCCTCGATCGATAGATCCTCCCCAAAACAACGCCCGCAAGATGCCACCTTGATGACTCCTTCCATCTTTGCCTCCACTATGGACTCCCTACACATGACAGACCTTTGGCGCCTTAGTCACCCAACCGACAAAGAATTCACGTTCTACTCTAACCCCCATAAATCCCTTGCCCGCCTTGACCATTTCTTTGGGACCGACGACCTCATTCCTTTGGTTTCTGAGACTGAAATTCACGATATAGCGGTTTCTGATCATGCCCCTGTAGTTGTCTTACTAGACAGACTGGATCTTCCCCCACATCCCAACATGTGGCGTTTTCCAGCTTTTTTAGCTGATAATGCAGATTTTTTGAAGTTTTTGGATAAGGCCTGGCTGGAATACTCTTCCGCGAACGCCTCGCATACGGCGGATCCGAACCTTTTTTGGGATGCGGGGAAAGCGTACCTTAGAGGCCGGATAATTTGCTACGCCACATCCTTCAAACGTAATGCTCTTAAACGATACAAATTGGCCAGTGCTAGACTACATACTGCCCAAAGGCAGCTCTCGTCCTCTAACTCAGCCACTCATCACGACGAGTGGGTTTCAGCCAAAGCAGCTTTTGATACTTGGGCCGACGCTGTCGAACGATCGAAAAAAGCTCACTTGGATGCTACCCTTCACAAGTTCGGCAATAAGGCAGGGAAACTCCTCTCCCGACTCTGTAAAGGGGCCCATCGCCCCACTCACATCACCTCCCTTCGCGACCACACGGGACAGACACATTCCTCCCCCCAGGCTATAAACGAGACCATGTTAAAATACTATACTGATCTCTATGCTCCAGATCCTATAGTCCGAGAAAAAGCTCAGGCCTTCCTTGACAAAGTGATGCTCCCCACTTTAACTACACAACAATTAGAGACCCTTAACGCCCCTATTACCCTCTCTGAAATTGAATCCACCATTCGCCACTTACATTCCAACAAGGCTCCAGGCCCTGATGGCTATACTAGTGAATTTTACAAAAACCTCATTCACACCGTAGCGCCCACCCTCCTTTCTGTTTATTCTTCCATCTGGGCAGGGGGTTCTTACCTTCCTTCCGGGAACCAAGCGGTCATTAAGCTCCTCTCTAAGAAAGGTAAGGATCCGTTACAACCCGGCTCCTACAGACCCATCTCCCTCCTAAATTTGGATGTGAAAATTCTCTCAAAAATTGTTGCTTCCAGGCTAGCTGATATTCTTCCCCATCTAATTCACCCAGCCCAGTCGGGCTTTGTCAAAGGTCGGACAGCCACTCTAAATATACGAAAAGTTCTGCTCGCCCTTGAATCGGCCAAACAGAATCCTTCTGGTTCATATGCTATCATTACCCTAGACGCTGAGAAAGCATTCGACAACGTTAGCTTTGACTGGTTATCTATGACCCTGTCCAAATTAGGTTTCTCAGGCCCCTTCAGTCACCTTATAACCTCAATGTACTCCTCTCCAACCGCCCGTCTGGTAGCAGCAGGTCTCCTTTCCCCTGATTTCCCATTACACAAAGGCACCAGGCAGGGTTGCCCCCTCTCCCCTCTACTTTTTAATTTAGCCTTGGAACCCCTTTCTAGATATCTATCTTTTTCAGCTCCTCTACAGGGCATAGAGATTGGAGGAGTGGAACTCCGCTCATCTCTATTCGCTGATGACATCCTTATTTTCACCTCCAACCCCTCCCTTGATATTTCCACCATCAAAAATACCTTTGACGAATTTAGATTGTGTTCTGGTTTGCGCATTAATTATTCTAAGAGTGAAATTTTACCCATTGGATCTCTTTCCACCCCACCCTGGGCAAGCGGCTCCTTATTCTCGGTTGCTCCCTCCTACATCACCTACCTGGGTATTAAGATTGGTAAAATGCCTTCCTCCCTGTATCAGCTTAATTATCCTCCCTTGTTTACTAAGTTATCTCAAGAGTTACTTAACTGGATGGATCTGCCTCTCTCGCTCCTGGGTAGGTGCCATTTGGTAAAAATGGTCAGTTTTGCCAGACTTTTGTATCCCCTGCAAACCCTTCCTCTTCTGCTCAAACACAAGGATGTTACCTCTTTGGAATCCGCTATTTCTAAATTTTTATGGCACGGCAAAAGACCACGCATTGCTTTTAAGAAGTTGCACCTTCCCAGGGGCGATGGGGGTATAAGTCTGCCTAACATTAGGTTGTATAACTTAGCCTGTTTACTTAGAACTAGCCTGGACTGGATTACGCACTCGTCCAGATACTCTAATTTTGAATTGGAATCCGCTATGGCTCGCCCTTTCTCATTATCAGCCTTGTTACATAGCCGCTGGAAATCCGTACCCCTCCCTCACCAACATAATCTAGTCTTCAGAGATACAGCTATAGCATGGAGAGAATCTAGAAAATTGGCCGGTCTTACGCCTTTCCTTTCTTTACACCTACCTATCCAAGGAAACCCCTGCTTCACTCCAGGACTACACTGTCAAGCCTTCTCAGAATGGTCAGAACGGGGTCTGTCCTTGTTCTCGTCTCTATGCGACCCCTACAATGGTAAACCGCTCCCCTTTCAGAAAGTGATGGACACATTCCTGATTCCTTCCTCCCATTTCTTTCATTACCAACAATGTCTCAGCTTCATCACGCAGACTTGTAAGGAAGCATCTCGTCGTTTTCAACCAAGCTTTCTAGATCAGCTGATACGTAACGACTCCTTCAAAATTTCAGATATCTACAAGCCGCTCTTGCAAAGATCACGGACACCCGCATCAACCTCTTCTATTGCAAACTGGTCATCTGCTTTCCCGGACTCAAATCTTATTCACAAAATTTTGCTCGGTCTCAATAAAGTCCACAAACTGACGCCCAACGAAACTTGGAGGGAATCCCAGCTCAAGATTGCCCACAGGGCCTACATTCCCTTTTTATCCTCCACATCGAAACCAGATGGGGCAGTCTGCCCACAGTGTCATCTTCCGAAGCCTCCTCTCGCTCATCGCTTTTGGTCTTGTCCTGTCATCTCCTCCTTTTGGGACCAGGTACTAGCATTTATTTTTGATGTAACTCTGCTGAAACTACCCAAAGACCCCTTTCTCCTGATCTTTGGCTATTGGGATCCCATCCTGTTACCGTGGTCCATCTCAGCAGGCAACAGATCTGTCTCAGGATCTCCCCCCACCCGAGCCACGGTAGACTGGACCCTATTGTGCCTACTGCTGGCCCGCCGCCTCATACTACGCTTCTGGCTCCTGCCTTCTGGCCCCCCAGCCTCCCAACTTCGAACAGACCTTCTTTCTCTCCTACGCACAGAGAGGCTCGTCACGGACTTCTCGCACGGCAAACAAAAAGCTGACTTCCTTGCTAAATGGAATTTGTTTATGACCACCAATCTGTCAGTACAGGACCAATGCGAAGTGGAACAACTCTCTTTCGTCTACAAGGACCCGCTCCCCTCCTGATTTCAATGCGAGTCTCTTATCCCGAAGCTGCCTTCCACACCCCCCCCCCATTCCATTCACGTCACATCTCAACTTTTCCTCAGTTGTACCTCTTGCCAGGACATTTTACTCCGAACTTTAACATTGAACCCCCCCCCCCCCCCCTTACACCCCCTCCCCCCCCCCCCCCGTCCTTAGCCCCCCCCTGTCATCCCATTCCCTTATATTTTGTTTTCTATCAACATTTTGCTCTGTAACTTGTGATTAGGTATTTTGCCCCTGGGGCACTGGCTTTATTAGCATTACTTGCATTATTTAAGATCTTAGAAGGTCTCTGATCCATCCAGTGTGGTCTTCATTGTTTAGTTCGTTTGCAACTTAACTGTCTTGGGTCTCTCCTTTTATTTTGTCTTATGCTTCTTCTTTTTCTTTATGTATGCCTTATGGTTCTCTGGTACCCCAGGGTGTGACCTGGTTATGTATCTTGCATTTAATAATTGTGCCTAATCGTATGTATTTCTTTTTTGTATTTTCCTTATCTTTTCCAATAAAAATTTATAAAAAAAAAAAAAAAAAAAAAAAAAAAAAAAAAAAAAATTTTATTTTAAACCCAAATGGATCTTCTTCTACAGTAGTCTGTAATAGATCTAACATTTCTATGGTCGGTATTTGCTCACCGGTCATACATAGCAATAATTGTCGTAGTCTATCTGTCACATCATTTTGTTTTTCCTGACCTTCGTCATCAATAACAGTTGAATTAATTGGTTTAGCAAAATTAACAGGAACCCACAACTGAAATATGTAATTGCGCTGATCATTTGACAGATTAAAACGATCCGCAAACATTTCAAATAAATCCCAATTAGAAAATACAGTTGCTTCAATGTCATAAATTGGAAAATCTTTTAAAACTTTCATAAGTTGGTCATATATTTGCAACTTTAGTTTTGCAGTTCTACATAATAAGTTTTTATGTTTCATTTCTACTTCATTAGTAGCATCAACATTCTCCATATCCGAATTTTCCGGAATATAAGAAGGTAGCTTAGACTTGGATAGTCTTTTTGTCATCTGTAGTTATTACAGCAACCTGTCTACTGTCATTTTGTAACTCTAGCAAATTCATTTTTTTAGATTCTAATTGTTCTTCAAGATTCTCTATGTAATTACAAAAAATCTCACAGTTTGGACAACTAAAGGAATCTTGGGACACATTTTCATGTATTCCTGTGTTCTGTACATTGTTAGTTTCTGTCTGCTTTAGTGTACACACATTTTTGGCAGGTAAAATATTAATAATCATCTTATTAAATATTCTCACTAGGTTCAAAATGTTCGATATCTTTTTACGCTCTTTCATAACAGTAAATTTATTTTTCTCTATCTGCAAATTGGCTTGTAAACATTCATTGTACATATATGCCCATAAGTTACTGTCTTTTGGATAAAAAGACACATCTTTAAACTCTAGTTTGCTTTCTCTCGCTATATCATCAATAAAATCCATAACTTTTACTCACCGTATTTAGAAGAATTTGGGTTAAGGTATCCCCGCGCTGTCGTCAAGGGCCTAAACTATTTAAAAGGATAGGTTGCAGCAAACTACCGACAGGGGTATGAACCCTAACCCCCAGATAATAAAATGAAAATCAAACAGATGGTGTTGCGCTACCTGAACTAGATATACATATAAAGAGCCTAATACTGGAAGAAATAAAATCTAGCTATAAATCGACTAGCCTATCTTAAATAAAAATTAAGGTGCCTTGTGCTATGAAGAGAGAAAAAAAAAAAAAAAAAACAGATAGTAACCAGTGTATTATAAAACTTAAATTCCAGAAATCATGTGTTTATATATCAACATAAGTAACTCTAAGCAAAAAGGGGAAAATATTCCATAAAGTGCAAATGTCTTATATTAAAACGTGCAATTCATAGTGCATGATTACAAAAAGTTGGTAAAATACAGTCTTTAGTGAAATTAAATGAAGTGCCAGTGATTATTAGTTCCGTAATCTTCTTAAAAAAATTTAAATATGTATATAAGACAGTCTATATATAAGCTGAAATAGGTGCTCAGTGACTTGTTCAGTGCTTCTTAAAAAGGAAAACAGGTGCCAGCAATCGTGTTGTAATTTCTGTGTCTCCAGTATACACGGCACACTAGGTAAAATGGCCCCTTACCTTACTGCTGTAAGGTAAACAGCAAATCAAGCAGCAAAAACAAGGGTCCAGGGATTCTATCCCAATTCCTAGCAGGTGGATATTGGTCCCCTCAGGTAGGTATTTTTCCTCTCAGATAGTTTCCATATAGATCTTTGGCTTCAGTATAACTCCCAGAGGTCTCATAGGAAAGATAGAGGTACACTCGGATGGTGAAGTACGTTCGTAAAATTTATTATAACGATATATAAAAAGAGGTACTCACAAACATACGATAAAATACAGCTTTAAAAACGGACGAGCATTCCGCTCGTGTATGCGAACGTCACTTCCGGTATCCTCGCTCCGACGCGTATCGTCACTAGTCACGTGACTTCATCAGGGAATGGGATACTCTAGCACGGAAGTGTCTTTTATATGCACGTGTATGGCGGCCATTTTAGTGAAGTCTCCCATAAGATAGCATTGGCACAGCCATCTTTTTGGAGTCTTCCATAAGCTAGCATGGTGCAGCCATCTTTTAGGAGTCAATCTACACCCAGCATCATTTTCCACATATCTAAGCTACACCCGCGGCCATTTTTCGTTGGTCCCGGTTAGTAGCCATTTCCCCATAGCTCGCCCATGGGTTATATCTGCAGTGATGTTTTTATATATAATGGTGGGAGTTTCTATCGGGTTCTTTTATTCCATTAAATGTCATATACAAATTTGTTCGCAGTTCCATTGGTTCACATCAAATTTCTATCGGGGGACAGCGGGGGAGAGGGAGGGGGGGAGGGGGGAAGGGGAAGGGGGGGAGAGGTGGGGGGAGGGGGGGGGAAAGAGATGGGAGGGGAATTAGGTGGTCATAGGAGATATAAGTGAACTCGATATTAGGTATCAACCTATACAAAGGTTATTTATCAAATGTCATAGATCACGTTAGCATTATAACCCCATATTTTACACTAAAAATATCTAAAACCGTTCTTTAAAATTAGTATATATAAATTTATAAAACAAGTGGTGAGGTAACATTTTATCTCATGGCTGATATATATTAGCACTATATTTCCCCTAAATATAATGCCCCTTAACTAGTTCGCCAATCCCCAGCTGATCCATTATTTGTCTTTATCCTGTAGTTTTAAATATTAGGGTGTCCAAAACCGGATTAAGGTAGTATGGACTAGTGGTCCAGAGCTAGTTCATTATAGCCATATATATATGTTATTTATCCTGACTTTTTGGGTATCTAAGACCAAATTAGGATAACATGGGAAGTGGAAAGTTCTCCCATTATTGTCGTTTTGTCAGGAACCGGAAATGGCGTTCAAGATGGACCCAAAATGGTTCATTTATACTATCACAATACATAAAATAGTTTTACAAACATGTGAATTAAATATATTATATAAAATGAGTATTGCAAGATCATTACATTAGAACAAGTATCAAATCTAAAAACAAGTTAAAAGATATAAAAATAGGTAAAAAATATATATTTTTTAGAAATCGCTGATAAAACAGTTTAAGTCGAAATCAATGTTCAAGCCTTGGGGGGTAAATGTGTCCAAAATAAAAATCCACTTAGATTCTGCTTGGCTGAGTGTCCTAACTTTGTGGCCCCCCCTCCAGTGTTTCTTATATGGTTCTATACCCCAAAAGGTCAAATGAGTAGGGTCTTTATTGTGGTGGGTACTGAAGTGTCTGGATACACTATGCTTATCAAAGCCGCTAATAATGTTCTATTTTTGTCTTCTCATGACATTCTGTACCAAGATACCACTACACCTATAAGTGCCGAATTATGAATTTTGAATAATATTCTAACACACCTGCATCTACCTATATTGCTGTTCTCTAATTGAGACGTCTGCAGGAGTTAGTTGATGTTGTGTGCCTCCAGCGCAGTATACACCTGTAGCTACCTATATTGCTGTTCTCTAATTGAGCCATCTGCAGGAGTTAGTGGGTGTTGTGTGCTTCCAGCGCAGTATTCACCTGTATCTATCTATATTGCTGTTCTCTAATTGAGCCATCTGCAGGAGTTAGTGGGTGTTGTGTGCTTCCAGCGCAGTATACACCTGTATCTATCTATATTGCTGTTCTCTAATTAAGCCATCTGTAGGAGTTAGTGGGTGTTGTGTGCCTCCAGCACAGGACAATATACACCTGTATCTACCCTTTATGGCAGGTGTTCTATAATAAAGGCATCTGCAGGAGTTAGTGGGTGTTGTGTGCCTCCAGCAGAGCACAGTATACACCAGTATCTACCCTTTAATTGCTGGTGTTCTATAATAAAGGCATCTGCAGGAGTTAGTGGGTGTTGTGTGCCTCCAGCACAGCACAGTACAGTATACACCTGTATCTACACCTGTATCTACCCTTTATTGCTGGTGTTCTCTCATACAGGCATCTGCAAGAGTAAGTGGGTGTTGTGTGCCTCCACACCAGCATACACCTGTATCTACCCAGCACAATATACACTACCCAATTGCTGGTTTTCCCATCTTCCTGCAGGCCATTACCATGTCTGGAAGGCCACCAAGGAGAGGCAGACAGGCACGAGCCAATAAAAGAGGGCAAGCAGGCTCTGTGTCTAGAGACAACAGTGCTGGTCGTGGATGCGGTGCATCGTCATCAGCACGTGGCCATGGGACACGCTTGTCCTTATTTTCGGCAGATGGACGCGTTGAGCCGCATCATGCCGAAGACTTGGTAGAGTGGATGACCAAGCCCTCCTCATCCTCCTCAATCTTTCTCACCCAGGCTCAGGGTACTAGCAAAGCAGCTGCCAACGCATCCTCTTCCCTCGTCTCAATGTCATCATCAGTCACTCCTTCCCTAGACCCACCATGTCCTCCTGAGAAGTCCCCCGAACTGTTTGAGCACAGTATTGGGTACATGCTCCAGGAGGATGCCCAGTGTTTTGTAGGCTCTGATGATGATACTCAGCTAGAGGAAGGCAGTAGCATGAGCGCAGAGAGAGGGGATGCTCAAGAAGGACAGCAATCTAGCAGTCATGTTCCACAAGCTGCAGCATACTGCCAGGTTTGCTCCAGTGATGAAGAGGGAGGGGATGATGAGGTCACTGACTCCACGTGGGTGCCTGGTAGGAGAGAGGGGAAGGAGGAGGAGAAGGCACATCTCCAACGAAGCAGGATGCCCTCGGGGGGCCAGCTTAGGGGCAGCACACTGACTGAATCACACCTGCAGAGCTCTGCCTGTGCAGGGCGCTGCCTCTGCACGTTATTCTAAAAGTTCTTTGGTGTGGGCCTTTTTTGAGACGAGTGCATCAGATCGCACCGCTGCTATTTGCAACATATGTCTCAAGCGTATCTCGTGTGGCCAAAACATCAGCCACTTGGGCACCACATGCTTGACCAGACATATGTTGACCTGCCATGCAGCTCGTTGGCAAGCCTACCTCAAAGACCCACACCAAAGAACAAAGCGGACCTCTCCTTGCTCCTCATCAACTGGGATCTCCAACCCCACTAGACCTTCAGTCCTCTCTGAAACCTGCACTGAGAGGAATAAAGTTGTAGAATTAGGTGTGTCACAGCCAAGTGCTTCCGGGCACTCTGCTAGCAGTACACCCACGTCTGATTGTAGCAGGAAAATTTCCCTGCCCAGCTGCTGGACCATAGAAAGAAGTTCACTCCCAGCCATCCACATGTCCAGCGGTTGAATGCAAGCTTGGCTAAATTGCTGCCTTTTCAGTTGGTAGACTCAGCCCCCTTCCGTGAGTTTGTGCAATGTGCGGTTCCTCGGTGGCAGGTCCCCAAACACCACTTTTTCTCACGGAAGGCGATTCCGGCTCTCTACCGGCATGTGGAAGGCAATGTCCTTGCCTTGCTGGCCAGGGCGATCAGCAGTAAGGTGCATATTACTGCTGACTCATGGTCCAGCAGGCATGGACAGGGACGTTACCTGTCTTTCACGGCCCATTGGGTCACTCTTCTGGCAGCTGGGAAGGATGCAGGACAAGGCGCAGTAGTGTTGGAGGTTGTTCTGCCACCACGCCTCCAAAATGCTACTACTGGTTGTGACACACCTCTCTCCACCCCCTCCTCTTCTTCTTCCTCCATGGCCTCTTCCAGTGCTCTGTCCTCGGAACCAGCGGTGCTCCATAGGCGTTCAAGGGGCTATGCAAGTACGCAGGCAAAACTATGCCATGCCACGCTTGCGCTGGTTTGTTTGGGGGACAGGAGCCACACTGGGGCAGATATTTTGTCAGCTCTGCAGGGGCAGGCCGAGAGGTGGTTGGTGCAACGCCAGCTTAAGCCCGGATTGGTGGTTTGCGACAATGGCACCAACCTCCTCTCCACCCTCCGACAGGGACAACTGACCTATGTGCCCTGTGTGGCTCATGTCCTTAACCTGGTGGTGCAGCGGTTCTTGGGCAGGTACCCGGGCTTAGAGGATGTCCTGAAGCAGGCCAGGAAAGTCTGTGTGCATTTCCACCGATCATTTAATGCCAGTGCTCGGCTGGCTGAGCTCCAAAAGGAGTTGAACCTGCCCAAGAACCGCCTTATATGTTATATGCCCACCAGGCGGAACTCAACGTTGGCCATGCTGGAGCGGCTGCACATGCAGCAGAGGGCCATCAATGAGTACCTGTGCGACTACGGCACCAGGATGGGGTAAGGGGAGCTCGGTTTTTTCTCACCACACCAGTGGGGCATGATCAGGGATGCATGCACTGTCCTGTCACCATTTGAGGAGGCCACAAGGATGGTGAGCAGTGACAGTGCATGCATCAGTGACACTGTACCTCTTGTCCACCTGTTGGAGCATACGCTGCGTGGAATAATGGACAGGGCACTTGAGGCAGAACAGAGGCAGGAAGAGGCGGACTTCCTTGCCTCTCAAGGCCCCCTTTATCCAGACAGTGTTCCTGCTGTCCCACCCATCACACAGAAAGAGGAGGAGGAGGAGGATGATTGTGTCAGCATGGAGGTGGAGGCTGGCACTCAGCATCAGCAGCAGCAGTCTTGTAGGGATGATTTACAGTCCCAAGAAACCTGTGGACTTCTATGTGGCTGGGAGGAGGTGGCTGCGGATCATGTTGTCCTTAGTGACTCAGAGGACTCCGGACCGAATGCCTCAGCTAACCTACCCTGCATGGCCTCCCTGATCCTGCAAAGCCTGCAGAAGGATCCTCATATTCTTCGGATCAAGGAGAGGGACCATTACTGGCTGACAACTCTCCTTGATCCACGGTACAAGGGTAAGGTTGCCGACCTTATCTTGCCATCGCAGAGGGAGCAGAGGATGAGACATCTTGGGGAGGCCTTGCAGAAAGGTCTGTGCAACGTGTTCCCAGAGACTGGGAGGTTACAAACTCCTGGTCCTGGACAACGTTTTGCTGAGGCTTCGGTCAGAAGGAGCGGTGGAGAAGGTGGCCATCTGACCGATACGTTCAGACAATTTTTTAGTCCGCAGCCCCAAGGTATGATCGGTTCCAGCAACCATCACCAGCATCTGATTTACATGGTGCAGGAATACCTAGGGGCAAGGTCAGACTTGGACACCTTTCCCACCAAAAATCCTCTGCCTCACTGGATCTTCAGGATGGATCACTGGCCAGAGCTTGCACAGTATGCAATTGAGCTACTGGCCTGTCCTGCATCCAGTGTTCTTTCAGAACGCACCTTCAGTGCTGCTGGTGGCTTTGTAACCGATCACAGGGTGCACCTGTCCACCGACTCAGTTGATCGACTGACCTTCATAAAGATGAATCAGTCTTGGATCACCACTAGCTACCTGTCTGTCTAGCTGACTGTCCTGTTATGTTGACTGTCTATCCTCTTCCTCCTCTGCTGATATCTTAGAAGAACATTTTTGGTTCTGGGTGATGCCACCAGCCCAATTTTTCAGCCCGTTTAACAGGGGCGTGTAATTACAATTTTTGATGCAATGCTTTGCAGCAGGGCTCATTCCTGCACTCCAAATAGAGTAAATGGGAGAGGTTGCAGTGTCGTGGCACCAGCACCAGTGCCTAAGGCCCAATTTTTCAGCCCCTGCTTAACAGGGGTGTGTAATTACAATTTTTGATGCAATGCTTTGCAGCAGGGCTCATTCCTGCACTCCAAATAGAGTATATGGGAGAGGTTGCAGTGTCGTAGCACCAGTGCCTAAGGCCCAATTTTTCAGCCCCTGTTTAATAGGGGCATGCAATTACAATTTTTGATGCAATGCTTTGCATCAGGGCTCATTCCTGCACTCCAACTAGAGTATCTGGGAGAGGTTGCAGTGTTGTGGCACCAGAAAGCAGTGCCTAAGGCACAATTTTTCAGCCCCTGTTTAACAGGGGCATGTAATTACAATTCTTGATATAATATTTCACAGCAGGGCCCGTTCCTGTGCCCACCGAGAGTAACTGTTAGGACTTATAGTGTTGTGGCACCAGCACCACCACCACAACCACCAAAGGCCCAATTTTACTACCACTGTTCAACAATGGCATGTAATTACAATTCTTGATCTAATCATTCACAGCAGGGCGCTCCAGCAAGAATCATTTTGAGGGCTTACAGTGTTGTGGCAACACCAACACCTTAGGCCCCCAATTCTGCAGAGCATATAGGACAGGCCCCTATTTTCAAACATCCAACTTACAAAAGTCTCTTACTTGCAAACGAAAGGAGACCACAAAAAGTGAGAGGAAAAAAGACGGACGGTAAAACAAAGTATACAGGGGTGATATCCCTTCCCTATGTTTTCCTAAAAGCTTAAAAATTAATTTTTTGACCTTTTTTTCACTTTAAAAATGTACCAGTTCAAAATTACAAACAGATTTACCAGTACCAGTTCAAAATTACAAACAGATTACTACAAACCTACAAAGCCCTGCCTTGTATACTGCTCTTTTGAGTATATAGGGCCTTTCCTTTTTTTATTTGGGTACGGGGTTCCCCGTACAAGACCCAAAGGGGCTAGTAATGAGCAGGGGGGCCTACCTATGCCATTTTTCTCAATGATTTTCATCCGCATTGCCGGAACCAGATATTACATTAAAACCACAAGCAGTTTTAAATGACTTTTTTTCCGTTAAATGCCATTTTGTGCAGAGACTGTTCTAAGCACGGGAAACACGTGGCACTTCACAGGCATACTATAGACACCCCCCAGGCACGATATTTAAAGGAGTATTTCACTTTTTTTTCACTTTAATCATCATTAAAATCAGTGCTCCCGAAAAACTTCAGTTTTTAAAAACATTTTAGGCATTGACCCATGTCCCCTGGGCCAGGAGCCAGGTCCCCAATCCCTTTTAGGACAATATCTTGCATATTAGCCATTACAATTAGCACTTTTTTTTTCGAACGTTCAAGTCCCATAGACTTCAATGGGGTTCTAAAGTTCACACAAATTTTCGGTCCGTTCGAATGTTCTGGTGCAAACCGAACTGGGGGGTGTTCGGCTCATCCCTATTGGTGATATCTTAACTACACTGGTCAAGTGAGGCCCGCGACGGAAAGAACAAAGAACAAGTAGTGCAGAGTCGGACATGTCAAGGTGGAAAGTGAAAGGGTTAAGTGAGAGGTGCAATGAATGGGAGGGGACAGGATGTGGAAATGTTTGGAGCGGGGGAGAAACTGTATAAAAGGGGAGGGGGAACAGTTCAGGAAGTGAAACAGAAGGAGGTAGTTTTTCCCACCCACCCTCTCTGTTTTTTTTGTTGTCTTTGTGTGTTGTTTGTTTTCTTTTATTACAGATCAATGGATTCAAGACGTCATAGCAGCCCTGTAGCGGTGGTGTCCTTGGTCTTTGATGGTGGCAGATAACATATGTGATGGAAGTGGTCGGGGGCTCATCGGTGGTATGGGCCCCTCTGGGGCATTCCAGTGGAACGGGATGCTGGAATACGGTTATGGTTGCACTGCGGGAAAGGGAGTGTCTCCAAGCTGTTATACGGCTGGAGGCCTGGTATGGTATAAAGGTCCTGAAGTGTATTGGTATAAAATGTTAAATGGGGGCACTGTCAAAGATTTGTATGTTAAAAAGTTGCCGTTACAAATGTTATTTGGAAAATTATTTAAGTTTTGGTTAATAAAAAAGGCTGCTATGGCCATTTAAACTCCAAACTTATGTGTGGGCTTATCATTGGTGGGGTAAGGGAAAGTGGCTGGGGTTAGACTTGTGCACAATGTTCGTTATGTTTATGTTAATACGTTTTCGGATGATTCGTTATTATTCGTAGAGTATCGAATTCATTCGTTCGTATTAGTTGAAATTCGCTATTTATGTATGTATAGACATTCGTGATGATTCGTAGTTTGGAAAGTCGTTTGTTTATTGAATCTTTTAACACACACGATGACAACGTCTCTTCTCCTCGGCTCAAATACAATACAACACCCTTCTAACTCAGTTCTCAGGAATGCACTTTGCCAGTAATCCAACCTCCGGCACAAAATTAATTAGCTGATTGGACTATAAGATTTACTTTGAGCTGATCTTTTGTTTCATTAGATCTTTAAAGAATTACCGAATCATGTCGAATTCATTCGTTATATTTCTTTCGTATTCGTTGTTTTTTTATTCGGACATTTGGATGCATCCGAATGTCCGAAAGATGCAAAATTAAGGCCGAATTTCAATTCGTTACGAAACGAATTGCACAAGCCTAGTTGGGGTAAGGTATGGTTAAAAATGTTGGATGGGACAAGTTGATGATATCTTAACTACACTGGTCAGGAGGGAGAATCTTTCATTTTCAGTCAGTGTACCCTTGGGAATGGCCTCAATCGCCATCACCTCCAGGCAACGGATATCTTTATTATGTGCCTGTAGGAAATGACGAGGAATGCTATGGTCATCATGGCTTTTTTGCATGAACCTACAATGTACACCTATGCATTTTTGCATGGTGGGTTTTGTGCGTCCTACGTATAGTAGGTTGCACAGGCACCTAAGAACATAAATCACTAATTCTGTTGAGCAGGTGATGAATTGTTTGATATGAAAAGTATTGCCTTTGTCATCTGTAAAGGTGGAGCGTCCATGCGATATGAATTGCCATGTGAGGCATCCCTTTTCCTACATTGGAATACCCCTGTTCTATTGTCAAAATAGTATCTGATGTCTGAAATGGGTCTATTGTTGGTGGTCTATAACTTGCTTGTTTTTTTTTATAGTACGTGCTCTCGGAAAGGGGACTTGTGTGGCATGTGGTAGAACTGGGGCTAACTTCTGGTCAAATGTTAAAATATTAAAGTGTTTACGGATACCCGCCTAAATAGACACATACAAAACCGGATACACCCGGATCAGTCAGGGTTTATTCCCAATAGGTCAACCAGCGTAAATATTAGGCGAGTTTTCTTAAATATGCAGATTCCAACAGATGAGGAGGGTTCACGGACCGTGTTAGCCCTTGACACAGCCAAGGCCTTCGACACCCTAGAATAGGATTATTTATGGAGAGTACTCGAGAGTTTTGGCTTTGGTCCTTTATTTATTAGGTGGGTGAAAATACTTTATAGTGAACCATGTGCAAAGGTAAAGATCAACAATGAATACTCACTCTTTTTGGCTGGAGAGAGGAACAAGGCAGGGATGTCCCCTGTCCCCTTTAATATTTGCCCTTGCGATTGAACCCCTGGCAATAAAGACTAGATCAATGACCGAGGTACAAGGATTTCGGAGACAATTGCAGGAGGGCAAAATATCGTTGTTTGCAGATGACGTTCTTTTTTTTTTTAGGTGATGTCCAGTCCTCACTGAAAACTGTGATACAAATGGTCAGAGAGTTTGAACGGGCTTCTGGTCTGGTTGTCAATTGGGAAAAATCCGCTTTATTGCCGGTTAACCCTCTTGGCAACCAGTCCTGTGTAGACATCCCCAAATTAAAAATAGTGGGAAAATTAAAGTATTTGGGCATCTGGATTGACAACAACTTAAATCAATATCTCAGGGACAATATAAGTCCATTGTTGCTTAAATGAAATCAAAAAGGAGACACTTGGAGCCGTCTCCCTCTGTCAGTAACCAGACGCTGCAACCTAATAAAGATGATTTGGTTACCTCAGATTTTATATCTTTTCCATAACTCCCCAGTTTGGATAGACCATAAATGGTTTAAACGAATAGAATCACTGTTTCGAGATCTGATATGGAAGAAGGGGCAGCCTAGGATCAGCTTACAAACTATGCAGTTACCATTAAAAGAGGGGGGAGTAGCGGTTCCACATCCCAGGACATATTTTCTTGCATCCCAGCTCCAGCACTTGGGGGGTTGTGGAGATCATGAGGGTGGAAATCCCAATAGGAGATTAATGTTAATGGGGTCAACACATAATTCTCTACTTGAGGTCCTGGAGGCAGAGTCATTCTCCCATAAGTGCCCGAAGTTTAAATTGATTAAAAAAGTCTGGCAGATAGCAAAGCTTTTGCTGGGGTATAAGGGGATATCAGAATATGCTCCTTTATGGAACAATAACAAACTGCCAGAACTAAGGAATATAGAGAAACCAGTTGAATGGGAACGGCAGGGTATTAGACGTTTAGGACAGCTATATGACGGCAGTATCTTGAAAGCTTTTTCAGATTTAAAACAAGAATTCAATATACCAAATAGCCCCTTTTATAAGTACTTACAACTTAGGCACTAGATTCAAGCCCAGTTCAGGTCACAAATAATCAAATGGATCCAGCTTCTGACCTTGACTAGTATAATTAATTCAGATTATCTAAAGGCCTAATCTCTAAAATATATACCAGTTTGGAAGCTAGAACAATAAGCAGAGCAGGACTTTCTTAGCCCTTGTACACACGGTCGGAGATTCCGACGGAATGTGTCCAATCGGACCGCTTTGTCGGATATTCCGACTGTGTGTGGTCTACATCGGACTGTTTCCGTCTGAGTATCCGACGGACCAAGTTTTCCAACTTGTTGGTAAAATTTTCTGACAAAATGCTCCGATCGGATATACTCCGATCATGTGTAGAGAATTCCAATCGGACAAAGTGCCACGCATGCTCAGATCAAATTCCTATTGGCTACTGGGCTATTCCTATTGGCTACTAGCGTGAACGTAGTCCCGTCATAATGAAATACCGCCATTGCGTCGGATTTTCTGACAACTTTGTCCGACCGTGTGTATGCAACAGTTTCGGACAAAATCCAATGGATTTGGTTGTCGGAATCTCCGACCATGTGTACAAGGGCTAAGAGTAAAGCTAAATGGGAAAGAGACCTAGGAGCAATACCAACAGAGGATTGGGGTGAAATCCTACAAAGAGGAAGGTTGGTCTCAATCTATCCCTCACAGAAGGTGTCGCACCTATTTCTGCTTCATAGAGTATACTACACTCCAGAAAAAATGTTTAGTCTTGGATGGAAACAAGATGATCATTGCCCTAGATGCGGCGCATCAGGGGATTTCATCCACATGCTTTGGAGATGTCCGAAGTTATTCAAGTATTGGAGTGAAGTAGTAGATAGTATAAATAAAATCTTTAATGTCACCCTGGAACCAACGGCTAAGATTTTCTTACTCGGAAGTGTGGAAAGGGGCGGAGTCCCAAAAGAGACCCTGGAGCCAGTTTTGAGATGCCTTTTTCAGGCAAGAAAAACGATTACACAGAAATGGCAGGCACATACATTCCCGCTTCTGCAGAGTTGGGTTGATATAGTTAATTTAGTAGTGGGTAATGAGAGAGTAATGTATACTCGACAGGGCAATTATGAGAAATTAATTGGAATGTGGAGACCCTGCCTAGATGAGGGGGGTATCCCCCTTAAGGGGGGATTGCGACATATTCCTATTTTTCCCCGTTTTTCTTTTCTTTTTCTTTCTTCTTTTTTTTTTCTTCTTTTGTAAATTTTCTTTTCTCTTTTTCTTTGTATAATTAGTTGATATAAGCACACTTATATGGTGCAGGGAGGGGGGGAAGTTAGCAATAGGGTGGGAGGGTTTGGGTTGCTGAGGAAATAGCACTGTTAGATATAATTTAGAAAATTGTCATATATATGTTGTGAATAAAGTATTTTCCATACTTGCCATTTGTTTTATACTGTAATTTTTGTTATTGTCATGTTTTTGGTGTAAAATTATTAAGTTAAAAAAAAAAAAGTGTCTACGGATGATTTTAGAGATCCATCTATATTGGTCATTGAAAGTTGTAATGAATCTAACTCCATTTGGATTATCATGTGATGATGTGGATTTTATACTTTTACAAGAGGGTACCATATGTGAGTTAAAGGCCTCCTTTATCAGTTCCAAGGGGTAACCTTTGTCCAAAAACTTTTGGGACATCAAGGCTCCTTGTGAAATATAATCCTCATCCTTAGAACATTTCTTCCTCAGTCTGTTGAATTGACCACTGGGGGTATTTGTTTTTCATGCAGGATGAAGGCAACTAGAAAAATGGAGATAAGATTACCCCCGGAGGCTTTGACTTGGTTCTTAGTGATAATGGCATGGTCATTATGAGTCCAAGAAGACAAGTTTGTTTAAATCTAAAACATGTGTGAAAGACAGGCCCATGGAGTTTGCATTACAATGGCCACAAAGGAGGACAACACATCTGGGCCACCCCTCAGATTAGCAGGATGTCATCAATATACCTGTCATAGAAAATAAGGTGTCTGGCAAAAGGGTTGTTGGTCCAGATATGTTCATCCTCCCAGTAGCCCATGGTTAGATTTGCATAGAATGGAGAGAAATTTGCACCCATTGCTGCACCTCTTAGCTGTAGATAAAATTGGTCTAGAAAGGTGAAGCAATTGTGTGTTAAACAAAATTTTACACTATCTACTAAAAAGTTGGCCTGTCTAGTATTAATATCACCACTCTTTGTTAGAAAATGTTGTACAGCCCTAAGGCCTATGTCATGCGGGATAGATGTATAAAATGAAGAGACATCTAGGGATGCCCACATATAACCTTCTTCCCAGGAGTATTGCTTAAGCATCTCTATGACGTGGTTAGAGTCCCTAATATAGGATTATAATTGACAGACTATAGGTTGGAGGAAGGAGTTGATGTACACTGACTAGGGATGAGCCGAACACCCCCCGGTTCGGTTCGCACCAGAACTTTCGAACGGACCCCGCGTTCGAAACGAACGTTAGAACCCCATTGAAGTCTATGGGACTCGAACGTTCGAAATGGAAAGTGCTAATTTTAACGGCTAATATGCAAGATACTGTCCTAAAAAGGGTTTCGGGACCTGACTCCTGCCTCAGGGGACATGGCTCAATGCAAAAAAAGGTTTTAAAAACGGCCGTTTTGGCGGGAGCACTGATTTTAATGACGATTAAAGTGAAAAAAAAAGTGAAATATTCCTTTAAATATGGTGCCTGGGGGGTGTCTGTAGTATGCCTGTGAAGTGCCACGTGTTTCCCGTGTTTAGAACAGTCCCTGCACAAAATGACATTAAACAGAAATAACACCATTTAAAACTGCTTGCGGTTTTAATGTTATATCTGGTTCCTGCAATATGGTTGAAAATCATTCAGAAAAATGGCATGGGTAGCCCTCCCTGCCCATTACCAGCCTATTTGGGTCTTGTATGCATATTAAGGGGAACCCCGTACCCATATTAAAAAAAGGAAATGCGTGTGGCCCCCAGGCCCTATATACTCAGAACAGCAGTATACAGGCGGTGCAAACATTTTTAAAGTGTAGCTCCAGTCAAAAAAAACGATTTTTAAGCTTTTTGGAAAACATAGGGAAGGGTTATCACCCCTGTATAATTTGTTTTGTCGTCCATCTTTTTTCATCTCACTTGCTGCTGTCTGATGTTTGTAAGTTGGATGTTTGAAAGTAGGGGCCTGCCCTATATGCTCTGCAGAAATGGCGGAACAAGGTGTTGGTTTTGCCACAACATTGTAAGCCCTCAAAGTGACTCTTGGTGGGCGCTGGAGCGCCCTGCTGTGAACGATTATATCAAGAATTGTAATTACATGCCATTGTTGAACAGTGGTAGAAAAATTGACCTTTGGTGGTTGTGGTGCTGGTGCCACAACACTATAAGTCCTCACCGTTACTCTGGGTGGGCACAGGAAGGGGCCCTCCTGTGAAATATTATATCAAGAATTGTAATTACATGTCCCTGTTAAACAGGGGCAGAAAAATTGGGCCTTAGGCACTGGTGCTGGTGCCATCACACTGCAACCTCTGCCATATACTCTAGTTTTATTGCAGGAATTAGCCCTGCTGCAAAGCATTGCATCAAAAATTGTACTTAAACGCCCCTGTTAAACAGGGGCAGAAAAATTGGGCCTTAGGCACTGGTGCTGGTGCCACCACACTCCAACCTCTGCCATATACTCTAGTTTTATTGCAGGAATTAGCCCTGCTGCAAAGCATTGCATCAAAAATTGTAATTAAACGCCCCTGTTAAACAGGAGCAGAAAAATTGGGCTGCTGGCATCACCCAGAACCAAAAATGTTCTTCCAACATATCAGCGGAGGAGGAAGAAGATAGACAATCAACATAACAGGACAGTCACTCAGCATCAGCATAGGCAGTCTTGAAGGGATGTGGTATTTCAAAAAAAATTATTCGGTTACATCAGCTTCAGGTGCTTGGTAGCTGTGGGTGATCCAAGACTGATTCATCTTGATGAAGGTCAGTCGATCAACTGATTCGGTGGACAGGCGCACCCTGTGATCTGTAACAAAACCACCAGCAGCACTGAAGGTGCGTTCCGAAAGAACGCTGGATGCAGGACAGGCCAGTAGCTCAATTGCATACTGTGCAAGCTCTGGCCAGTGATCCATCCTCAAGACCCAGTAAGCCAGAGGATTTTCAGTGGGAAAGGTGTCCAAGTCTGACCTTGCCCCTAGGTATTCCTGCACCATGTAAATTAGACGCTGGCGATGGGTGCTGGAACCAATCATACCTTGGGGCTGTGGACTAAAAAATTGTCTGAAAGCATCAGTCAGACGGCCACCTTCTCCACTGCTCCTTCTGACTGATGCCTCAGCAATACGTTGTCCAGGACCAGGAGTTTGTGACCTCCCAGTCTCTGGGAACGCGTTGCACAAAGCTTTCTGCAAGGCCTCCCGGAGATGTCTCATCCTCTGCTCCCTCTGCGATGGCAAGATAAGGTCGGCAACCTTACCCTTGTACCGTGGATCGAGGAGAGTGGCCAGCCAGTAATGGTCCCTCTCCTTGATCCAAAGAATACGAGGATCCTTCCGCAGGCTTTGCAGGATCAGGGAGGCCATGCAGCGTAGGTTAGCTGAGGCATTCGGTCCGGAGTCCTCTGGGTCACTAAGGACAACATGATCCGCAGCTACCTCCTCCCAGCCACGTACAAGTCCACGTGTTTCTTGGGACTGTAAATCATCCCTATAAGACTGCTGCTGCTGATGCTGAGTGCCAGCCTCCACCTCCATGCTGACACAATCATCCTCCTCCTCCTCTTCCTCCTCCTCACCCTCTTCCTGTGTGATGGGTGGCACAGCAGGAACACTGTCTGGATAAAGGGGGCCTTGAGAGGCAAGGAAGTCCTCCTCTTCCTGCCTCTGTTCTGCCTCAAGTGCCCTGTCCATTATTCCACGCAGCGTATGCTCCAAGAGGTGGACAAGAGGTACAGTGTCACTGATGCATGCACTGTCACTGCTCACCATCCTTGTGGCCTCCTCAAACGGTGACAGGACAGTGCATGCATCCCTGATCATGCCCCACTGGCGTGGTGAGAAAAAAACAAGCTCCCCTGACCCTGTCCTGGTGCCGTAGTCGCACAGGTACTCTTTGATGGCCCTCTGCTGCGTGTGCAGCCGCTGCAGCATGGCCAATGTTGAGTTCCATCTGGTGGGCATGTCACATATAAGGCGGTTCTTGGGCAGGTTCAACTCCTTTTGGAGCTCAGCCAGCCGAGCACAGGCATTAAATGATCGGCGGAAATGCACACAGACTTTCCTGGCCTGCTTCAGGACATCATGTAAGCCGGGGTACCTGCCCAAGAACCGCTGCACCACCAGGTTAAGGATGTGAGCTACACAGGGCACATGGGTCAGTTGTCCCTGTCGGAGGGCGGAGAGGAGGTTGGTGCCATTGTCGCAAACCACCATTCCTGGCTTAAGCTGGCGTGGCGTCAACCACCTCACGGCCTGCCCCTGCAGAGCTGACAAAACATCCGCCCCAGTGTGGCTCCTGTCCCCCAAACAAACCAGCACAAGCACGGCATGGCATCGTTTTGCCTGCGTACTTGCGTAGCCCCTGGAACGCCTACGGAGCACAGCTGGTTCTGAGGACAGAGCACTGGAAGAGGCCATGGAGGAAGAAGAAGAGGAGGGGGTGGAGGAGAGAGGTGTGTCACAACCAATAGTAGCATTTTGGAGGCGTGGTGGCGGAACAACCTCCAACACTACTGCACCTTGTCCTGCATCCTTCCCAGCTGCCAGAAGAGTGACCCAATGGGCCGTGAAAGACAGGTAACGTCCCTGTCCATGCCTGCTGGACCATGAGTCAGCGGTAATATGCACCTTACCGCTGACCGCCCTGTCCAGCGAGGCAAAGACATTGCCTTCCACATGCCGGTAGAGAGCCGGAATCGCCTTCCGTGAGAAAAAGTGGCGTTTGGGGACCTGCCACTGAGGAACCGCACATTGTACAAACTCACAGAAGGGGGCCGAGTCTACCAACTGAAAAGGCAGCAGTTGAAGTGCTAGCAATTTAGCCAAGCTAGCATTCAACCGCTGGGCATGTGGATGGCTGGGAGTAAACTTCTTCCGCCGGTCCAGCAGCTGGGGCAGGGACATTTGCCTGCTATAATCGGATGTGGATGTACCACTAGCAGAGTGCCCGGAAGCACTTGGCTGTGACACACCTAATTCTACACCTTCATTCCTCTCAGAGCAGGTTTCAGAGAGGACTGAAGGTCTAGTGGGGTTCGAGATGCCAGCTGATGAGGAGCAAGGAGAGGTCCGCTTTGTTCTTTGGTGTGGGTCTTTGAGGTACGCTTGCCAACGAGCTGCATGGCAGGTCAACATATGTCTGGTCAAGCATGTGGTGCCCAAGCGGCTGATGTTTTGGCCACGTGAGATACGCTTGAGACATATGTTGCAAATAGCAGTGGTGCGATCTGATGCACTCGTCTCAAAAAAGGCCCACACCAAAGAACTTTTAGAATAACGCGCAGAGGAAGCGCTCTGCGCAGGCGGAGCTCTGCGGTGTGATTCAGTTGGTGTGCTGCCCCTAAGCTGACCCCCGGAGGGCATTCTGCCTCGTTGGACATGTGCCTCCTCCTCCTCCTCCTCCTCCTCCCTCCTTCCAGGCACCCACGTGGAGTCAGTGCCCTCATCATCCCCTCCCTCTTCATCGCTGTAGCAAACCTGGCAGTATGCTGCAGCTTGTGGAACATGACTGCCAGATTGCTGTCCTTCTTGAGCATCCCCTCTCTCTGCGCTCACGCTACTGCCTTCCTCTAGCTGAGTGTCATCATCAGAGCCCACCAAACACTGGGCATCCTCCTGGAGCATGTACCCAACACTGTGCTCAAAGAGTTCAGGAGACTCCTCAGGAGGACGTGGTGGGTCTAGGGAAGGAGTCACTGATGATGACATTGAGAGGAGGGAAGACGATGTGTTGGCAGCTGCTTTGCTACTACCCTGAGACTGGGTGAGAGAGGATGAGGAGGATGAAGAGGGCTTGGTCATCCACTCTACCAAGTCGTTGGCATGTTGCGGTTCAACATGTCCAGCTGCAGAAAAGAAGGACAAGCATGTCCCATGGCCACGTGCTGATGACAATGCACCGCGTCCACGACCAGCACTGTTGTCTCTAGACACAGAGCCTGCTTGCCCTCTTTTATCGGCGCCTGTCTGCCTCTCCTTGCTGGCCTTCCAGACATGGTAATGGCCTGAAGGGAGTTGGGTAAAACAGTAGTTGGGTAGTTTATATTGTGCTGGAGGCACACAACACCCACTAACTCCTGCAGATGCCTTTTTTATAGAACAGCAGAGATAAAGGGGTATATACAGATGTATACTGTGCTGTGCTGGAAGCACACACAACTTCCAATAACTCCTGCAGATGACAATTGGGCCCAAATAGAGAACAGCTATGTAGGTGGATTATAGCGGTATGTACTGGGTACAGAGCACGCAGACAGCACGCACTATCTCCTGACACTACTGACTGCAAGCTCTATTATTAAAGATGGACCACTAGCTATATAGGTGAGGTGAATATCACGGTGTATACTGCGTTCAGGGCACGCAGACAATAACCAGAAAACAGCAGAGTTAAAGGGGTATATACAGATGTATACTGTGCTGTGCGGTATGTACTGGGTACAGAGCACGCAGACAGCACGCACTATCTCCTAACACTACTGACTGCAAGCTCTATTATTAAAGCTAGATCACTAGCTATATAGGTGAGGTGAATATAGTGGTGTATACTGCGGTCAGGGCACAGACAATAACCACTACACAAGAGCAAGATAGGAAATCAGCCAAAAACGATTGGTGTGTAACTGTGTTGAAGGTACACAGAACACCCACTGCTTCAGATGCCAACACACTACACGAGGCCGCCTCAAAGGCGGCCTTATATAGTGTGGGGCGTGCACTACACAGCCTGAGCTATGATTGGCCACAGGCAGGACGCCCGTGGCCAATCATGGCTCTCCTCACTGCTGGCGCTGCGATTGGCCAAGCATGCGGGGTCACAGTGCATGCTTGGCCAATCATGAGCCAGCAATGCACTGCGCCATCGCAGTGCACTGTGGGCCACACGAATTTTGCCGCGAACGGCCCAAACGTTCGGAATTCGCCGAACGCCCGAACGACCAATGTTCGAGTCGAACGTACGTTCGACTCGAACACGAAGCTCATCCCTAACACTGACAGACCACTGGTAAAGCTATTGGTGCTGGCTGCTATGGGTCTCCCTGGAGGACTGTTTAAAGTTTTATGGACCTTGGAGAGGTAGTAGAAGTAGGGAGTGCTGCATATGGGGGGGAAGCAAAAAGGATCTTTCTTTGTGGCCAAGCCCCCCATCCCTTCATGCTTCATTCACCAAGGTTTTGAGTTCTACTTGAAAGCCTGGCAGATGACAATAAATGATAGGTGTTTGTGTCCACTAAAAGTCAGTGGCATTCCTGGAGATAGTTCTTTCTGTTTTGGACCACCAAGCTGCCCCCCTCTCAACTTGCTTGACAATGGTGTCTTTGTTTACTGTCAGATATTTCAGGGATAGTTGTTCAGTCATATTATAATAAGCCTTAGTCCTTGGGGCATCACACAATGTCTCTGTATACTGCCTGGTATAACGTCTCTATATAGGGACCCTTGGAATGGACAGGATAAAAAACAGATTTGCGTTTTAAGCTGGTATGTCTAACGTCAGGATCTAAGAATAGCCCTAAGGCTGCTTTCACACTGGGGCGGGAGCGGCGTCGGCGGTAAAGCGCCGCTATTTTTAGCGGCGCTTTACCGTCGTTTTAGCGGCGGTCTGCGGGCGCTAGCGGGGTGGTTTTAACCCCCGCTAGCGGCCGAAAAAGGGTTAAACCCGCCCGCAAAGCGCCGCTGCAGCGGCGCTTTGCCGGCGGTATTGCCGCGGTGTCCCATTGATTTCAATGGGTAGGAGCGGTATAGGAGCGGTGAATACACCGCTCCTTCACCGCTCCAAAGATGCGGCTAGCAGGACTTTTTTCACCGTCCTGCCAGCGCATCGGCTTTCACACTGGAGGGAAAGGGGGCGATTTTTTTCAGGCGCTACACAGGCGCTATTTTTAGCGCTGTAACGCCTGAATACCGCCCCAGTATGAAAGCAGCCTAAGGGTCTATTTTCATCAACTGAGGGGATAGGCTCATCTACCACTACTAAGTTGGAAGGAACATTTTTTTTATTAATTCTATTACCATTAGCATAGTGTTTTTCGATGGTGAGTAACCGTACAAATTTGTTGAGGTTCTTAAAGAAGCCGAATTTGTTCGGTCTGGTAGAGGTAGAGAATGTTAAGCCTTTCCTTAGCGGGGCAAGTTCTGCTCCTGTAAGAGAATGTGAAGATAAATTGAAAATCTTCATGGTACTCTCCATCATATTGTGTCTAAATTCTTATTTGTGTGTGTGTGTGTATATATGTATGTATGTATGTATATATATATATATATATATATATATATATATATATATATATATATATATATATATAGTTTTCTAGAATTTTTTTTGACCTTTGATTACATCATGCACTATGATATGCACTATGTATTTCCAATTATCTCATTTTTCTAGATATTTTTGTATTATTACTAATGTATTATACATATTTTTCATTATCATTTTTATTATTATCTCTTATCTAATTATATATTTTTTGTTATTGTTCTCTATATACATCCAATTCCGTATGTTTTGTTACCTTTATCACGATTATTTTTAGTCACCGCAACAGCTTTCCTTGAGTTCCAGCCTGGCAATCCACTTCTGTCTGGCACTTCGGCCCTTGTGTCGCAGTGACGTCACATGGGAGCTCCGGTGGACTTTGGCTCGGCTCCCGAAAATCTGCAGCTCTGTGTTGCGGAGGCTGTACATCACAGCGGTCTTTTCCCATCTCCGTGCCACCAGTCCCAGCGGATATCAGCCCATCCATATCAATCTATAACGGCTTGGTATCATATTACCTGTTAAGGTTGTCACTCTCATCACCTGCATTCCAGAACCAACTGGACTGCAGCACAGAGTAACGCGGGGATCCAGCATGGTTCCTTGAGCTCACATTCTGCAGAGGCATACTGCAGAATTCTCACACCATTTCTGTTGAGCGGTATATATTGCTAGGATTGGTGAGCAGGCACTAGCCCATCCTTTTTACACCCAAGGACACTGCATGTAGACACCATTGCTTTTTTCACTTTACCAAGCCCTGTAAGGATACACTTACAACTATTTGTTTCTACACTGATGGAATGTTGCATTCACCAAACTTGCCATGTCACATTGGGCCCATTTTAAAAGATCTAGCTGAAGACACAAGACTTCTACCTCAAAGGACTACTATATATCCCCACCTCTCTCACAAGGAACTTGAACATTTGGCATCCATTTAGGCCTGTAACAACTGGGAAGTCTCTCTATTAGAGACCAGGGTCAAAGACTTTAGAAGTTGCTTATTTGAATTGTATTTAGTGCTTGTGTTATTACTGGGGCTGTGGTGGTGGGAGGCTAAAGGGAGTCTGACTTGAGCTTGTAGATTCTCCTACTGTTTTTTGGGCCTGCAGTCATAGACCCTAAGTTGGTTAAACTCTGCTGGATACGTACCACTATGGGATTTCAGTTGGTTATCCATTTAATTGTTCTTAGCAAAGTGTAACAATAACCATATCGCTTTACCTGCTGCATTTTCTTTACTGTGGACCTTATTTACTGCAAAACAAATCCAACTGGTTTACAAATCCAACTGGTTTACTGTGAATTATCGTGTGTTTGCATTCAAGTTTCTTTGCCTACAGAAAATGTCTGAACCCAGAGTGTCAAAGGTGTCGTAAGACTTGCAAAGTCAGTGCAACCATTGTGGTGCAGGATCTTTAAGCGGCCCTCATGGGGGAGTAGCGCTACATCCGCAATGGGACACAGATGTCGAAAAAAATAACAGGGATTATAAACCCCCCCCCCCCCCCCTTACTCTATCCAAAATAAAAAAAATGTTTTGCCTATAGTTCTAATTTAAACTTTCAAAACTGGCCGTTATGGTATATCACATTTGCTAATGAGAACATTATAGCACTCTTCGAAGACATCTGACCTTTTAATTTTCATTGTCTGGAAAAACACATTTTCAATGTACCTAGGTCTTGTGATTTATGCAGTAAATAATACAGGTAATAAAACATGCAAGTGCTCTGACAGTACACATTATTTTAACTGTTTAGTTGTCTAAACTCAAAATTCAGTAAGCTCAATCCATCACCTCTTCTTATTTATCATTTTAGAGGCATACTCTTGATTGATTTAGTGATGAACGTAAATTGATATATCTTCAGGGAAGCCTTAAAATGTGTCCAAATCCAAGAGCAAAAGTTATATATTGCAGTGTACTATACCATGGCTGCATTCGTTTTCTTTTTTTTTTTTCTCAGGCTTTTTCCTTGCCAGTAATACACTTTCTGTCCCTTTATTTGTACACCAATTTCCCCATTATATCTATGGAGGATGCCATGGTTGTCACACAGGTGAGACCTTAAGCATATCTGGCTTTGTTCAGCTTCATAAAGATGTTTCCACATCCTCCTAGAGACCAACCTTCTTTCGATTTTCTCCTCTTCCAAACTGCCACCCTCCTTCCAACCTCTGGACCTCTCCGAATTCTAGCTACTCCCAACTCCTGGCCCCACAATTCCCATTTCTTCCTACTGCTTGAATCCTCCGGTTACCATCTTTCCAGCTCCTGGATTTCTCTAGTTCCCACTTCCTTCCAACTCCTGGCTTGCCAATGTTCCTACCTCCTCTCACCCCCTGCCTCCCTCAGTTCCAATCTCCTCCTAACTGCTGACCTCCACCAGTTCCAACCTCCTCCCAACTCCTGGCCCCTTTCAGTAACGATTTCCTCCAACCTCCTGGCTTCTCCAATTAACTTAGTGTGGAATATGAGTTTACAACTTGTATTTATCACATGAATGGCTCCAAAAGTGATAATTACAGCTTGGACAATTAGGGCTGCAAGAAGCATCCCAAGTTATCCAAGTTGCAACATTAAAATGCAGTTCTATAAAGTGCAATAATAGGTTCTCCCTATTTTACACAGGAAATTGGTGTGAATTAAAACAGGTGGGACCTTCTGACATTGCATTCAGATAATATCATCTGTCTGACATGACATGAATGCAGCATTCCTTCCTACCTCCTCCCAGAAGTTACCATACTCTCCCTTCTACCTCCACCAAAATGCCAACCTTCTTCTTGTTCCCACTTCTTCCGAACTCCCAGGCTTCCCTGGTTCCCACCTTATACCACCTGCTAACTTCCTCCCAGTTTACTTATCCTATCATCTCATAGCCTAATGTCTGTTCTCACCTCCTCTCAATTGCTACCTTCCTCTCAGTTCCCTTAAAGTGGTTGTAAACCTCAGTCATGAAATATGAGCAAAGCACGTATATCAGTAGGGTTTACTTATCGCTCTCCAAAACCCTAAGTGTAATTTTTCACTGTTGCTCAATTCCTTTATCGGCATGAGTCCCTTCTAAGATGTTTTCCCGACACATGAGATAAAAATTGTGCCAGGGAGGGAGTTCAGCAGGGAGCTTGTCTATTCACAACACAGTTCTTCAGCTGTGTGAAGGGGTGTGGGTTCCTTTCCTCCAATCAGCTCTCACACTGCAGCCGCAGCCTCTCCACCCCTTCCTCTGTGATACTAACAGATGCCGAACGCATCCTCTGCAACCCAAGCCCACCCTATTTTGAAGCCTATGAGAGCATCTGGCTCTAATCAGGTGCTTCAAAAGAAAAAAAACCTGTCCGCTGTAATTCATGCACCCAATGCCCTAAAAGGGGCCGGACACATGAATAGAGGGGCCATGGTGGCAGTGGATAGATTCATGCTATGCATAAATATATCCACTGCATATAGGGGTGGCGAGGAGGGAGCGGGCAGCACCTGGGTGACCCTAATGGACAGGCTGTCACTGCTAGTGTGTGCTAGGTACAAGGTAGGTTTGTTAGTGTATGAAAATTTAGTTTGGCTCAGGGCTAAGCCTGAGCTGTGAATCTGGGTCAGGGTTCAGTGGGTCAGGGCTGGATGAGTCATCCTGACAGTTCTTCTGGTGCCTCCCCCTGGTCTAGAAGGTTGTTGAAACTTCTAGAGCTGGTGGGTGGAGGTTAGGAGGAGCGGTTTGGAATATTTATGAGGGCCTCAGCCAATCCCCAGTAAAGGGCTGGAAGGGGGCAAGGCATAACCTCATAAATAGGCATATGCCATGCCAGCAGGGCAGCTGGGTGGAAGATGGAGATGTAGTGCTGTGGAGACTGTTGGTGACCCTCTAGGGTGCTCCCTAATTTAGGGGGTGACCTTGGGTTGGGGCTTGGGTGCTGGAAGGAGCCTGCCACAACACAGAGTAAGCCCTTCCTGGAGGCACGGGAGCAAGTATGAGGACAGTGTGAGTACAGCAGCACTGCTGGGCACTTAGAAGGGAAGAGACTGCCACATGTAGCCAGTTCTCCCCGAAGACAGCGTTGTAAAAAGTCTTCATCCCTTTAATGGGAGATCTCCTGCAGAGTCAGTCTGATGGGCTGATGAGAGAGAGTTAGCCTGGAGGGCTAGTGAAAGGGGCAGCTGCAGCCAAGTGGGTTGTCAGGAGAGGTGTTGCTGGGAGCCTGGGACCAGTAGCCACAGGAGGGAGATTGCAAGCTGATCACTGTGTTTTGCTACACAACAAAGGGGCTTCTAGTTCCCGCATGCAAAGGGTTATTGCTAAATCTGACTGCCTGTCAGATCCATTTCAGTGCTTCAGCTGGAGTCTGCAAGCAAGTAAAGTGCAGGAGGAGTGTTGGGGAAGCTGTATATGGACTGTGTTCAGGGAGATGTCCCTGAGATTATGCTAAAATATTGTTGCTGAAGTAAAGTGGGCACCCCATAATTTTTCAACTCAGTCCAAGTTATTAACCCTCAATAAACCACAAAAACAAAGTCAAGAATTGCTCTCTGTCTCTGGAGTGCCTGTGAAAATTTGGTGTGCCTGGCGGGGGGATCCCAGTTTAACTGCGGCTCCTTAGAGGGTGCGCTACACATATTATTTATTTTGCATTCTATATGGCTTGTTGTACTTTACATACTCTGAACCCTGTTTTGGTCTGTTGGGCTTTCAGCAAGGTGATAGTGGATCAGTGATGTTTGCAGAAGAGGTTGGAATCACATTATGTAGATACCATAATTTATTTTACCAGTCATGTTATCTGTTCTAAGAAAAATGTGTGTAATGCCACCAGCCCTCCTATGCCCACACCCCCTTCCCCATATACAACAGTCTGGAGTCCCAAGATTATAGCTATATGAATTTTATTCAATGAGAAACACAGTCAGGAGACAAGGTCATAGCAACATGTAATGAATACATGTGCACAACCCAACATCGAATGCTCTGCAGGAAGTTGTGATGATCTGCAGGAATCACAAGATGGAAGGAAGGTTCATTTTGTCATCCCTGGAAAAGATTTTTAAAAAGGTTATAAATTATTTGTTTGTTTATATTTGTCATTGCTTCCATAGCATAGCATAACATAATAACATAAAAATATTTAAATGTACTGCTTGCTTTTTACTTGCTTAAAAATAAAAAATGTCTCCTTGTGTGCAATGTAAAGGAGGGGGTCGTGGAGTTTTGTTTTCTATAATTATCCCTGTCTGTACTGTGCTGGGAGATCTCATAATCTTTTGTATTCTAGATCTGCGCACTATTTCAACAAAGGGTTAAAGTAGCATAAATATGTTGCGTGTTTTAGCTTAACATGTTGAACACAATAAACAAAATATTATCCAATGAACTATATGTTAAAATTCTTGCCCCAACACTTACAGGTGCTTTTAATGTTTGGTGGCTCCTACTCTCTCTGAACTTCCAGTTTTCACAAGAAAGAGTTAACAGTGAACAGTGCAGTCTCCAGTCAATCTTGCAGGAGGGGGTGATAGTAGCAGGGGAGTGCCCTGCAGTCTTAGAACATGGGGTTGTGTGTTTCTATTGATGTACACAGTGTAGGGAAATGCAATTCTAGAAAAGGTGGCTCTATAGGATGCCTTAAGAGAAAGGAGCCACCCTGAAACAGGAACCTTGGGGTAGTGATCAAGGCAAGGAATAAGAAGGTAAAGAAGGTAAGAAGGCAAACTCACTAAATGACTAAATTTGCTTCTGAAGATGTTTGAAAAATCAGGGATTAATATTATTTTAAAGATCTCAGCTGTTCTAAAAAAAATATATATAATAATAATCTCAGGGTTTAGGGGGTACATTGTATGTTAATGCACTTAAAAATAACACTGCTTAAGAGTCCTATGTATAAACTTGTTCCAAAGAAACAACTAGATAGGTTAGAAATATGTTTTATACATTTTAGGCATGCTGTGTGATTTGATCCACATAACGAACATTGTGGGAGTTTCCCAAATTTGAACATAAAAGTGGAAAGTCCATTTATTTTGAAACAAATACAAGAGCAATAAAAAAACAAAAACAAATAAAAAAAAATATAAAAAAATAACAAAAATAAAATGTAGAAACATTTAAAAAAAAGCATATGAATGTTTATATATTATATTTTTTTTATAGACAGACAGAAGGTGGAGGTCTGGGCTCCATTTCACATGCTTTTCTTTGTCTCTTTATCACCTGTTGCAGAAAGCCAATAACTTAAGCCTAGTCAGAGCCATGACTTTAAAGGGGTTGTAAAGGCAGAAGGTTTTTTTTTTTTTATCTTAATGCATTCTATGCATTAAAATAAAAAGTCTTCTTTGTGCAGCAGCCCCTCTCAGCCACCCAGTACTTACCTGAGCCCGATCTCTGTCCAGCGATGTCCACAAGTGTCTCAGCTGACTGAGATTCTCCTTCTGGATTGGCTGAGACACAGCAGTGGCACCATTGGCTCCCGCTGCTGTCAAAGTCAGCTAGCCTATCAGGGGAGAGAGGGGGTGAGGCCAGGCCGGGGTTCCATGTCTGAATGGATACACTCAGCTTGCTTGCTCTGGGGGGACTCAACAGGAAGGAAGGACCAGGAGAGTCGAAGATGGACCCAAAAAGAGGAGAATCTGGGCTGCTCTGTACAAACCCAACTGTACAGAGCAGGTAAGTATAACATGTTTATTATTTTTCTAGGGAAAAAAAAATAGACTTTACAATTACTTTAAACTTGACTTTCAAGATCCAGAGTGCCTACAAGATGACTGCCTGTGTTGTGCTGTCCCTGAAGTTAAACCCTAGCTGAACCCTATGCATTTAGTATGGTAATACAGTTGGTCTACATATAAGATAATACATAAACATTTATTTTAGAGTTTGTTAGTTGCAAGGGTTAAAATACATTGTACCTGATGCATGTTGTATAGTTGGGACCACTACGCACAAGCATACCTCCCAACATTTTGAGATGTGAACGAGGGACCTCTATTTGCAAAAGTATGTAGGCATAGGACACACACCCTTCCACACCCCCTTAACCCTTTCACTGCTAGTGGGACTAACTGGGGGGTATCAAACACAATCCGGTGGCTGCAGCCACCAGGATTGCGTGTAAAACTCCTGCCTATCAGGTCAGAGCATCTGTGTGGCTCCCCTGCCACCCCCGATTGCTCTCATACACCCCCTTACCGGTGCTAGAAAATATAGGGTACTGAAGTTTGTCGCCATTTCACAGGTGCATGTAAATTTAAGGTCTGGCATGTTGGGTATCTATATACTCAGTGCAACCTCATCTTTTACATTTTATCAAACATGTGGGTAATTTATTGTGTTTGTTTGCCCTAAAATTCACGTTAGTGTGTCTTTTACTGACATTTTGCATTTCCTAGACCTTTGCGGTAATATCCTGTGACATAAAAAATTGCAACTACCGCTATTTTATTCTATAGGGTGTCTGCTTTCAGAAAAAAATATAATATCTGTGAGTTTTGTGTAATCTTCAGGCCTAAAATGATTTTTTAAACATGTTTGCAAAAAAAAAAAAAATGCAAAAACGGCTCTGGCAGCAACAGAGTTAAAGGAGAATTATGCAAACAAAAAAGACTCGGTAAACCCACATGTGCCTTTTTTTTACCACTACTATTCGTTTATATTGGCTTTTGAAATTTAGAAATTAGATTAAATATTTAGCACTGTAAAACACCTTTTTAAAGATGAAAAGTGCATTTTATATAAAGGTATAGAGATCAGAGTAAAATGAGGGACAAATGAGGAGGAAAGAGGGACAGAGGGACTTTGCTCCAAGTCAGGGACAGTCCCTCGAAAATCAGGGACAGTTATGAGCTAAGAAAGGTAGCTGTTTGGGTCTCCTAAGGTCCAACACACCCCATGCCCACTGCTCCAGTCAACAGCGCTCCCACTCCCTGAGCAGCACTCAGTGGTGGCTGGTGCTCAAAATTTTTTGGGGGGGCAAACAAACTGAAAAATTCTTAAAAAAACCCCATCAATCGCCACCACTGTGCCATCAATCGCCACCACTGTGCCATCAATCGCAGCCACTGTGCCATCAAACACAGCTGAGTGACCTGTGAGCGCCCAGCATGGTGCTTGCAGGTCACCTTTTTTTGACGCCTATTAGAGCCTGTGGCTCTAATTAGGTGCTTCAAAACCAACCCCCGCCACTGTAATTCAGGTGCCCTGTGCCCGAAAAGGGGCCGGGCACCTGAATAGGGGGTGGCAGCAGTGGCCATAGATAGATTCATGCAATGCATGAATCTATCTATTCGTGCTAGAGGGTGGTGGTAGGAGAGAGGGGGCGGCTCCCATGTGCCCCTTATGGATGCAGCGTCACTGACAGCACTGTTGATTGGAGCAGTGTGTAGGAGACACTGCAAACCTGGGCTGCTGAGTTGTGAGTAACAGCAGCGGTCTGACTCTTCAATGTACTGGCAGGGAATTTTAACACTTGTAGCAGCAGTTAGAAACAAAAAACTCTAAGGCTGGGTTCACACATATGCGAATTGGATGAGGGGGAAACACATTTTCATGACAGGCAAGTATGACTGGCTCTGTGGGTCCTGGGTCCTGTGCGTGTTTCGGTCAGGTTCAAGTGTGAATTCAGACAAAAATTCGGACCTAAATCGCACCTGAACCTGTGAACAGACACGCAATGGGCCCGAGGCACGAACCTGAGGCACGAACCCGTGGCCGCACATATGTGAACCTGGCCTGAAAGAGCAGTATATTTTATGAGTTTTTATACAGCCTGACTGCAATACAGTAACATACAAAGGGTTCAATCAGACTTTAAGTCATATTGCTCTGGGAATCCTTTGTCATTTATTTGTAAAAAAATGTTTTTTATAGACAGTAAATAAACAGATATGAAACTGTTTAAATTTGTGTAAACTTTATGAAAAATTTAAAAAAATGAAACTGACCCCCTCCTCTGTCATGGAATGTGCTATGTGACACCACGTCTCATAGATGAATTCTAAGTGCAGCCAAAAAAAATAAAAAAAACACAGAAATCAGCACAAGATATATAATCTACAGTCAGTAGGATGTGTCCCTTGTGCTGATGCCTTTTCTGTGGGCCTGTGCAGTGAGGTGCTGGAACCAAGGCAGCCTGAAGAGCCTATAGTCCGGGAGACCAAAAAGAGCGGTGGTGCTGCTGAAGTGTAGCCAGGTGGCATAGTATTTTCTGCCATATGTTTTTGTTGGAGATGAACTTCTGGATGGGCAGTTTGCTGTTTATGAACTTTTAGTTTTGTTTTTCAATAAAAGTAGGCTGGTGTGCCATTAAACCACAGTTCAGACTGACACAAGCTCATTAAATTAAAAGTGCATCTACCACAAGAGCTTAATGCTTAAGCAGATAGAATGTGGCCTGGCCATCTCATGCACAATCAGGAAGGTATCCAGAGAGATGCGACCCTACTCTTTCCCACCTCGGTAGAAATCTTTTCCCATCACTAGTACTGTTGCTCACAGACAGGGTACCTTTCCCTACTCTACCCACTTGCATAAAGCACGCCAAACCCAGGGGCTAGGGTCTTAAGAAGAAGTCACGGAAAAGAAACCCTGGGAATCCATATCCCCCATCCCTAAGGACCCTCCATTGGCTAACGGTAAAGGATAGGATCACATTCAAGACCCTCTGCCTCACCAACAAATGTACAAAAGGAAATGCTCCTCAATACCTATGTGAGAAAATAAAACACTACATACCCAATCGCAGCCTCCGATCAACAAGCCAAAACCGCCTCCTCATCCCCAAGTCCCGCTACAAATCTAAGGGAGAACGAAGATTCGCAGTCCAAGGACCACAGCTATGGAACGCTCTACCCACCAACATCCGCATGGAAGAAAACCATCTGGCCTTCAGAAAAAAACTCAAGACCCACCTCTTCTAAGAAGCAGGACAACACAGGACAGACCAAGCGCCCTGAGGCGACAGGACAGACCAAGCGCCCTGAGGCGATTCAGTTCGCATTTGCAGCGCTATACAAATCATTCATTCATTCACTCTGCCACATCCAAAATGGCCACCAGAGTCACATGGCTGACCAGCATCCCATTGGATTGTTGCCCCAATGACTCAGGAAGCCATAAAGGAACCCTGTTCCCCATGACTTCCTCTCCCTCTGCATTGCCACAGCAGTTGAGTGCCACCTGCAGTGGAGACAGGAGATTGCACCTGCCTACAACCCCATATAACACAGGCTGAAAAAAAAAAAAATTCCAGTCACCTGTAAATGGGGCATTTTTTTTAAGCCCAGTGTTCATGTGGCCTTATATTCTGCAGGCATATATACATACTGTGTAGGAGATGCAGAATCCAGGGTGTACACTCACCTTACTAGCATTCAGCCAGGTAGCACACTGTGTCCGTCTCCTCTGCAATGACACAATAAGAGACATGTCATACCAATGTAATAAAGTTAAAAAAAAAAAAGGGGGGAAAAATTATTGACTATTGTATTTTTGTCCTGTTTTGTAAAAAAAAGTATCATGCCTCCTATTCCATTGTCATGTTAGTTTCCTAATGGCCTAACATGGTCAACCATTTATGTTCAGACACAAATATGTAAGGAAATCATTTCATTCATGATTATTCTGTTAAAGTAGATAAAAAAAATAACAGATTACCAAAATCTCATATGAATCTCAAAATAATGTGATTTCAAAAGTAACTTTCAATCAGTGGCGGCTGGTACAGAAGACAGGACAGGAAGGCAGCAATCCCCTACCACTCTGGAGACTGATGGGAATGCAACAATACCACCCCCCCTCCTGGAGATGGACGGGAATGCGGCGATCATCCTCCCCCCACCGTGGAGATGGACAGGATTGCAGTGGCGATCAGAGGCCTCCTTACTTTAGGAAGGAGGCAGATCAGACAGACAAGGATCCGGGGCCATTGCTTCTCCTCCAGGCCGAACAGGAAGTGGGTACTAAGACCCAATTGGCTGGGAGTCTTAAGATTCCCTGGCCAATCAAGTCTCAGGAACTGATTCCTGATTTGCGGGAGGAGAATCAGGAAAACAATAGCAAATATTAATTCGCTATTGTCACACAAGTGGGCAGGCTCAAGGCGAAGTGCTCTGCGCCCCAAGCCCACCCTTTTTTTAAGCTAATTAGAGCCCCAGGCTGTAATCATTTGCTTAAAAAAAAAAAGAAAGAAAATCCATGCGTCTGGCATTCCGCATGTAGATTAAGGGGCCAGGTGAATGGATGGGGGGGGGGGGGGGTGCTCGGTGCTCGTGTGCCCTCTATGAAAGGGCCATCACTTCTTGATATATAATATTGCAGTTTTTATTGTATCTGAACTCCAGAAGTGATCTTTATGACATACATACCTCTTCACTTCATCCAATCTGGACACAAACGATCTATTGGTGTTTAAATGCTGTACAGTGATGGTCAGCTAGCCCATTATTCTTGTTTTAAAAAAAACGTGGTGATCCTGCCATGAGGGTCCTTGTTAGAGAAGTACATGAAGGAAAAATTTGTTTTTTTTCGGATTCATTTATTAACAACTTCAATACAAGGCACTTACACCCCCTTCCTGCCCAGGCCAATTTTCAGCTTTCGGCGCTGTCACTTTTTAAATGAGAATTGCACGGTCATGCTACACTGTACCCAAACAGAATTTTTATAATTTCGTTCCCACAAATAGAGCTTTCTTTTGGTGGTATTTGATCACCTCTGTTTTTATTTTTTGCTAAACGAATAAAAAAAGACTGAAAAGTTTGAAAAAAAAAAGTTTTTATTTGTTTCTGTTATAAATGTTTGTAAATAAGTAAGTTTCCTCCTTCACTGATGGGCACTGATAAGCTGCACCGATGGTCACTGATAAGGCAGCACTGATGAGGTGCCACCAATGAGATGGCACTGATGGGTACTGATAGGCGGCACTGGTAGGTGACACTGATATACAGCACTGATGGGCATTGATAGGCCGCACTGATGGACACTCATAGGTGGCACTGGTGGGCGCTTATAGGCGACATGGATGGGCACTGAAAGGCTGAACCAATGGGTATTTATAGGTGGCACTGATGGGCACGGATAAGCAGCACCGATGGGCACTGATTGGTAGTGAAAGGTGGCACTGAAAGGTGGCACGGGCGGGCATCTGAGGGGGGGCTGCGCTGACAAAACAATCAGCACAGACCCCCCCTTCAGGAGAGCAGCCAATCGGCTCTCCTCTACTCGTGTCTATTAGACGCAAGTGTGGAAAGGCCTATCAACGGCTCTTCCTGTTTACATCATGATCAGCCATGATTGGACACGCTTGATCATGTGGTAAAGAGCCTCCATCACACCGCACCACCGATCGCCGCGATGCGCGCCCCCACGGGCTCTCGACGGCTGTTATCCTGCTGGACGTCATATGACGCCCAGTCAGGAGAACTGACCCACCACCCGGCCATCATTCTGCTATAGGCCGGGCGGGAAGTGGTTAAAGTAGAGTTCTTTTTTTTACTTGTAGCTACAGGTAAGTATATAATAAGGCTTATCTGTAGGTACAGTGAAAATCTCCTAAACTTGCACCAATTATCCCATAGTTTGTAGACGTTGTAACTTTTGCACAAACCAATCAATATACGCTTATTGGGATTTTTTTTACCAAAAATATGTAGCAGAATACATATTGGCCTAAACTGATAAATAAATTGGATTTCTCTATTTTATTTGGGTATGTTTTATAGCAGAAACTAAAAAAATCGTTTTTTTTTTGTTTTTGTCAAAATTGAGGGTTTTTTTTTTTTATAGAACAAAAAATAAAAACTGCAGAGGTGAGCAAATACCACCAGAAGAAAGCTCTATTTGTGGGGAAAAAAGAACAAACATTTTATCTGGGTAAGGCTTTGTACAACCGCGCAATTCAGTCAAAATAAAGCAGTGCCGTATCAAAAAAAATGGCCTGGTCATGAAGGGGGTAAACCTTCTGGAGCTAAAGTGGTTAAAGGTTCAGTTCACTACCGATTTAAGTTAATCATTTTGTTTTGTCATATTCGTTATGTTAGAATGATCATTTTTGGACTAAATTTTGTATATTCCGATTCGTTTCATATATTTGTTATTTTCAAATCGATTTGAAAATCGAATTTCAGAAGATGACTATATTCGTTCTATTTTGTTCTATATTTTATTTTATTTTCTATTCTAGTCTTTTATTTTCTGTTCTTTTCTATTCCATTCCATCCTATTCTAGTTTGTTTTATTCTATTCTTTTCTATTCTATAAAGCAGCATAAGTAGGAATCATCATCTTAGTTTAAAAATGTGATACCTTATTGTAGTTATTGCAATACGTTTCCATTTCAAATTCTAATTAATTTTTGAATTCAAGTTAATTTTCAAATTTGAATTTGCCCAATTTATTTCAAATTTGTTGAATAAGTTATTATTGTGATTTGGGAATTCGGATACATCCAAATAACAAAAAATTTGTCTAAATGAATCGCACATATCTAGTCCTTGTTTGGGCACTTCATGTTACAATGGGACACTGCTCTGTATCATGGTTTACTGTTGTCACCATCAGCAACCAACCATGAGAAATGGCATGCAGCCATTGCTGTTGTGCATATAGACAGGAAGTGGAACTCGACAATAGCAATCAATAATCAATTATTTCTACAATGTTTTGTTCTGATTTACAACACTCTATATGGGGCAGTGTTGCTTCCACATAAAGTAACATGATGTATTATGGGGGAGTAGAAGACAGACGGAGTCGCATTACCAGGCATGTAGTAATCCGAGAGCTTAACATAGGCGGGTTTCAAACCGGTAACCGGAACTGAGCGCCTAAATAAGATCTCCACAGTCTCATGGTCTGATGTGACCTACCAGAGATAAGAGAATTAACACCAAAATGTTACATATCACTGTACAAGAACAAACGTGGTGTATCTACATGTAGATCTGATAGGACCACAATAAAAAGAAGACATTGACATTCAACTTCAGCTATCAGTAGTAGAAGTTACTTGGTCATTGTGCTATGTGTCCTACCTTTTCCCAATAGATAGTAATCAAATCGTCCTTGATTTCCACCCGCTGCACATCCGAGTCTCTCTTTACCTGTAAAGTAAGGAGTATTCCATATTTAGTTTTTTTACATACATATGTGAGAGTTGTCATCCTAATAGAAAATATACAGTACATAGGTTGAGCATAAACACTGTGGTGACAAATCATAACACATTTCTACATCTTCTTTGTGTTTTCCCCATGTATAAAGGGGGCTAGATGCAGAAAACTAAAATCCCCACTCTATGCAGCAGCAAAACTTACTCTTGTAGTTCCCCCCTCAGCCCCCACATTTCAAGGGTTGAAGTAGAAGTTTACCCAGAACAACCTGATAAAAAAAATCATGTTCCTTAGCAAGGAACATACAGTGCATTCCATGAATAATAATTCTACCAAAAGTACTGTGTGCTCTAAATTGCCTCCAGCATTGCTCCTGCTTGTTCTTGCTGGAGGCTGCCATTTGCTAGTTGCTCTGATTTTTGGCACATAGAGCAGGGTGAGACTGTGTATTACTAGATTTTACATGTTATAAGCACTTATTTTTCATGTTTTACATAGCTATACCTACAAAAGGGGACAGCCTGAAGTGATTTAGCAAGACCTACTTTTCTGACTAAAGTTCCACTTTAAGTCTAGTTGTAAGTTAGGGGTAGTGTGGTGGTGGTCACATCCTCCATGTTTCCCTCCTCGTTGGACACCAACCAAGGGTCACATGAGAGGCCAACCTTTGGGTGGGTTCTTATGGGCTACGCTAGGCACTTTAAACAGGGTCACTACCTTACACTAGGGCCACCTTTGCCATACCTCCCAACTGTCCTGAAGTCACTGGGACTGTTCCAGGATTTGATGTAAGTCCCGGCAAATAAAGTCAAAGTCCCGGAGTAGAGCCCAGTACAAGTTCTGGCACTTTCCCAGCAGGAGTGCACTAGAATGAGCACCAGTTGCACCTGTCTCGCAGCTTGTGTGGGGTGTATGGGGTACCAAACATTTCAATCCAGTCTCTGTATTGCAGCCAACATCTCCCCGCTGGCTGCCTGTCACAGTAACCCACTGCATATCAAACTGAAGCCGCCTCCTCCTCCCTGGCTCTGATGTTTTCCTGTATACAGACAGGAGGAGGAGATGGGGGAGGAGGGATATCATATTCTGCTTGTGCTACACTGATCAGAGGTCTCCAGTGGGTTTAACAGATACTGACTGGGAAGACAGGTAGAGGTGAGCAAGTAACCAGGGTGTAAGAGGATATGTTGTGGAGGGGCACTTTACGACGGGAGAGAACTTGTGTTGTAGGGAGGATTGAATTTGAAATTCCCCCACTCCACCTTCTGGCACAAGTCCTCTACCCTCCCAAAGCACCCCCATTATGTATCTGAGCCCCATCCAGCACAAGTCTGCTCCCCTCCCAAAGCACTCCTCCCCTATGTGTCTGACTACACCACCATAAGTCTGCTCCTCTCCCAAAGTTCCCCCCTAGTATGTTGTTGAGCCACCCAGCTGCCAGGGCTGCCTTAGCCCTTCCTCCTCTGGGCTGGCCACTCAGCTGTCGGCTAATTGCCAGCTCTCTTCTCTCTCCACAGTTACCAGCTGTTTCCGATGATGCTCGTCTGGCCTGCCTATTTAAAGTCTACCAGCTCATTTCTCCATTGCTTTCACGTTTGGTCACATCACTAGGAACCATCTCCTGCTGTTGTTTCAAGACTGGCTTGCTACGTCCCTGCTGACTTCCATCCTGCTTGCGGTTGCTCTCCCTGGATCCCTGACTTCTGGACTGGCTGATTACCCGATCTGGTTTATGAACTTTGGACTGGCTGACTACCCGATCTGGCTATTGGACTCTGGCTTGCTTGACTATGCTTTTTCCTATTTACATTTTTATTTTTATTAATAAACAAGTGTGATTTGATTGTACTTCTGTCTCTGTCTGTTTCATGGTTCCTGACACCAGCACAATCCACTGCCCTCCCAAAGTGCCCCCCTCAGTACGTACCCAACTCTCCAGCACAAATATGCTCTCTCCCAAAGCACCCCACAGTACGTATCTGACCCCTCAGCACAAATCCACTCCCTTCTCAAAGTGCCTCCCCAAGCACATATCCACCCTCTCACCCACCTTCTAGCACAAGTCCTCTCCCCTCCCAAATCACCCCCCTCCCAGTACATACCTGACCCCCTCCACTCCACATGCTAGAACAAGTCCTCTCCCCTCCCCTGCCAAATGCTCCCTCAGCACATATATGACCTCCCAACCCACCTTCTTGAACAAATCCTCTACCCTCCCACAGCGGCCCTTCAGTACATATCTGACTCCCCAGCACAAGTCTGCTGCCCTCCCAAAATACCTGCCCAGTATGTATCTGACCCCTAAGCACAAGTCCTATCCCCTCTGAAAATGCCCCCCAAGCATATATCCGCCCCCCCCCACTTTCTAGCACAAGTCCACTCCCCTCCCAAATTACCACCTACAGTGCATACCTGACCCCCTCCACCTCACATGCTAGCACAAGTCCTCTCCCCTTCCAAATGCTCCCCAACACATATCTGACCCCCACCACACCTTCTAGAGCAAGTCCCCACCCCTCCCATAGCCCACCCCCCAAATATATATCTGTCCCCAACTCTACCCCACATTTTGGCACAAGTCCTCTATTCTCCCAAAGCGACCCCCAGCACATATTTGAAGCCTGGGTTTTGTTTAACCATGCCCATGACCATGCCACACACTTTTTGCTGCGGCTCACTTCACATGTTGTAGGCCTCTACCACCCTCAAATGTCCCTCATTCTCAAGTTTGAAAGTTGGGAGGTATGCCTTTGGTTGTACAGCTGGCATGAACATGAATAAGCTCTCTCAGTGTAGCATAAAGTAAATCAACACAGTCACTTATGCATTTAGGAGGGACACACAGAGCCCTTGTCCTCTCCACCTCTCCAGTGTATCACCGCTACCTCACTCACAGTAATGGTATGGAGCAACACCATGCACTGACTACATGTGTACACTTCACTTAACTCTTTCTCTTCCATACCTGTGTACAGGTGGGGGATCTCTGCAGCACTGATGGGCTCCCGTTGCTATAGGAGACAGACCTGCTCACAAAGAGTGGCAACAACAACTCCTGCTACAAGCTATCCCACCTGTTACATGTACATGTACAACAGGCTGCTAGAGAGACCTTCACTACCCTTGGTAACCACTTGTATCTCACACTGTATTAGCTCTTAAATCACTGCCATCATACCCCAATTTGTTTTAGCTGACCTGAGCTGTAGACCGTGCATGCCAGTTACTTGCATTAGAACCCTTTAGTAACTGCAGACCAGGCAAGGACAATATTTTAACAGCTTTACTTGAATTAACATGATGATGGATCCCTGTCTCTGAAGATCCCTTAGGGTGCATGCAAAACAGAAGGGTAAAGAATTTGGATAAGACTTGATTCCTGAAATTCCACTTAGCTGACCAGGAAAAATTGCAAACATTGGTGGGAAGTCAGGGTCCTACCCTATTTGGAACCCAGTGTGCTGATGTTCTGGTCACTGAAGGGCTAACAGGCAGAGCTCTGGCTGCGACACAGTCATGCCACTTTTTTCACATTGGGTGTACTGAGCTAATGTGTGTAATTTTCTGATACACAGTACATATGTTGCTCCCTAGATCTATACTGATGGGTCTGTCTATCCTTCCACAACTAGAGCTCTTGCCTGTGGCCTTGCACTATCATGTTGATGGCCTAGTGCAGTGGTCTACAAACTCTGCTAGCCTTTATCCGGCCTTCAGGGCAGTGTTCCAACCACTGACACCAATGATGGGGCATAGTTCCTCTCATTGATACCAATGATGGCGCATTATTCTTTCTTACTGACACCAATGATGGGACACCTTTTCTCCCACTGACACCAACAATGGGGTACTATTCCTCCCACTGACACCAATTGGACATTATTCCACCCATGGACACCAACATCTGACCCCTCAAAGTCTGAAGAACAGTAAACTGGCACTTTGTTTAGAACATTTGAAACCCCTGGCCTAGCTGATTCACTTTGCCAGATATCCAAGATGGGCCTCCTCTCAATGCACATTGAAAAGACTTATGTGTTTGCTTGAGTGTTGATCTGAAAAGCCTCCTTACAAGAATAGTCTTCTGGCATGCAGATGCCCTTTGAAGGGGGATGCCTTTTCAGACAATCATTGGATACTTTTTGAGGGGGTCACGGGGGAAGAAGAGTACTCTTTTACCCTAGAAGAATAAAGCAAAAGCTTCTGTGGATAAACCTTTGATCCCAATGATAAGGTCAAAATCCAAGCCAAGAGTGCAATTCCATCATAGACACTGAACCCACCGTGTCCAGAAAAAATCTTTTTCTCAATTAAAGGGAGCACCATTTTTCAAAGGACATTCATCAGCTTAATCCCAGGATATTTCAGATGATTTGGTTGAATCAAGGGGAAAATTTCAGTCACTGCTCTCATCCCAATTTATGCTGTCAAACTTGCCAGTTTCTCTGCAAAGACAGGTACATCATCATACTGCTTTACAGTAACTTCTCTCTTAAGGGTTGATAACCTTTGTCTCAGAACAGGACCAGGGCTTCTACTCAAACTTGTTCAAAGTTTTCAATGTGAAACGAGGAATGCCCCCCCTATTGGATCTGCAGATTCATAAAAAATTCCATCTGGACAGTCATGGCCTCCTTTCGCCCAGGATATTTCATGCCCTCTCTGGATAAAAGAATGCTTAATTGCAAATCCCTTTCTTTCTGGAGTTTTGCTGTGGGAAGGGTACACAACATTATCAGTTTGTTTTCCTTTCCTTTGGCCTGTCCACTGTACCTTGGATCTTCACTAAGGTGCTAACCTCTGTTCTCCCTCTGCTTTGCTCTCAGGGCATCCCCATTGTAGGGCACTTGACACATTGCCTGAAGTAGCTGGGCCTAAACCTAGGGCCGGTATAAGGGTTGGGCTGGAGGGGCAGATACCCTGGGTGCAATGGTTTATTGCAAAGATGGGGGGTGCCATGCGCCAGTTGCTTCTGTTACAAGGCAGACAGGAGTAGTGACAGCAACATCACTGCTAACCCTAACTCAAAAGGAAGATTTGCAAGTTGGCCACCTGGTCTTCTGTTCACATGTTAAGTTTTACCAGATAGATGTTCAGGTCTCTTCTGCTGCAAACTCTCAGAGTTCCTTTAAGCCTTTCCTTGAACCATTTATAACGTGGCCCTGTTGGCGTTTGTTTGTTGTGTTGTCCACACCCTTATGCCATGACCGATTTTCCTGTCGGAATAAACTCTGAAGGTTTTCCGACGGAGTTCCGCTGAAACTGTCTTGCGTACACACGATCAATCAAAAGTCCGATCATTAAGAACGCGGTGACGTACAACAAGTACGACAGGACTAGAAAAAGGAAGTTCAATAGCCAGTAGCCAATAGCCTCCGTCTCGTACTTGCTTCAGAGCATGCGCTGTTTTTGGTCCAAAACGGTACAGACGAGCTGTGTTCCCGATAGGAATTGGTTCCATCGGAAATATTTAAAACATGTTCGATTTCTAGGTCTGTCAGAATTTTCATAAAAAAAAAAAAAAAAAGGCATACACACGATCGGAATATACGATGAAAAGCTTCCGTCTGACTTTTTCTGTCATTCCGTTCGTGTGTATGCGGCATTACTTGCACTGCTTTTGGATATCCAAATGATCTCAGACTAAAAGTGGTTATAAACCTTAACAGGGCAGCCATCAGAAATTTTTGGGCCCCTTACAGCTTTAGGCCCCCCCCCCCCCCCCCCTGAGCCTGACCACCAACATTCCGCAGGGCTTGCCCATGGGCCATCCTGCCGAATCCGCATACTGGCCACCCCACCTGTATGCACTCAGCCCCCCTCAATCCTGTATATATGTATATATGTCAGCCTTCATCACACCTGTATATATGTCAGCCCCTCCCTCCACACACCTATATATATATATATATATATGCCAGTTCCCGCATACACACACCTGTATATACGTCAGCCCCCTCACACCTGTGTATATGTCAGCCCCCACACACCTGTATATGTGCTAGTCCCCCCCAGCAAACACACACACACACACCTGTATATATGTCAGCCCCCCTCACACCTGTATAAATGCCAGCCCCCCCCCACACACACCTACACCTGTAAACAGTGGCAGCTGGTGCTCAAAACACCTGTATATATGCTAGCCCTCCCCCGCAAACACACACACACACACACCTGTATATATGTCAGCCCCCACACACCTGTATATATGCTAGCCCCCCCCCCACACACACCTGTATATATGTCAGCCCAGACCCCCCCACACACTCCTGTATATATGCTAGCCCCCCACACACACCTGTATATATGTCATCCCATACCCCCCCCCACACACCTGTATATATGCTAGCCCCCCACACACACCTGTATATATGTCAGCCCAGACCCCCCCACACACCTGTATATATGCTAGCCCCCCACACACACCTGTATATATGTCAGCCCCCCTCACACCTGTATATATGTCAGCCCCCCCACACATCTGTATAAATGCCAGCCCCCCCCCCCCATACCTACACCTGTAAACAGTGGCAGCTGGTGCTCAAAATTTTTCGGGGGGGGGGGGGGGGGCGCAAATAAACGGAAAAATTCTGGAAAAAAAAAAACATCAATTGCAGCCTCGCTGTGCCCATCAAACGCAGCCACTGTTCCCATCAATTGCAGCCACTGTGCCATCAAATGCAGCCATTGTGCCCCATTAAATGCAGCCACTGTGCCCATCAAACGCAGCCACTGTGCCCATCAAACGCAGCCCCCCCCCCCCCCCCCCGCTGTCTGCCTGGCAATTACCCCATCTTGATGGGGTAGTGGGTGACGGCAGCGAGCTGTGTCCTCCATGTGTCTCCTCTCCTCCCGATAAGCGTCCAATCACAGTGCCTGTCGTTTTAGCCAATCAGATGACAGATAACACACCTGCACTTTCTGATTGGCGAAGAGGCGGTTGAGTATTAGAAAAGCAAATATTCATTCTCTGGTCTAACACACCTCTGCGCTCGCAGTTCACCTCTTTTTGAAGCCTATGGCTGTAATCAGGTGCTTTAAAAATACACGCCTGCCACTGTAATTTAGGAGCCCAGCGCCCAAAAAGAGGCTGGACGGGGTGGCTACGGCGGCCATGGATAGATTTATGCAATGCAATGTATGAATCTATCCATGATACATAGAGGAGGGTGGCTGGAGAGAGGGGGTGTCGCCCCGTGCACCCTTAATGGGTGCACTGCCACTGCCCATACTTGTAAAGAATTTCTTTCTACCTGGTCCCAGCTTGTTTTCACAAAGCTGACATGCTGCTGACACAGAAAAGCCCAGTACACAAGCATTGCACATGCACATAGTAGCCAGAGGTGGCAGTAAAGAGCTCGATATCTGAGCTCAATGCCACAGAGAGCAGACTCTGTGAGATTGTTTCTGTAATGCACAGCACGACTCCCCTTTACCCATCCTGCTTTCTTCTGGCCTGCGCGGGCCCCTCAGGCTCTGGGGCCCCTTACAGTTATAACGGCTGTACCCCCCCTGATGGCAGCCCTGAACCTCAGACATGAAATATGAACAAAGCATGTCCCCTATACTTGTCTCTAATAAGAGCACTGAGTGTCATTTCTGTCTGCTGCTTCGTTCTTCTGCTATCAGCATGAATTACTTCTGACAAGTTCCAAAACATAAAAAGGGACACTATTCAGAGAAAAGGACAATGCTGCACACCCCGGAGAATTGTCAAAGAGGGAAATTCCCCCATATTGGGTTTTCCAGGCAACAAATAATAAAAAAAGAAAAATGAAGAAAAAAAATGCTATGAAGGAATAAGAATAGACTTCAATTGTATTAGACAAAATATCAAACAACTGAGTATTTTTTAAATAGTGAATGTGGGAGGATAATTGGTTAAAATAAGAGCTGTGGTACAGGAGATATAAATATTAAAGCACCAGCGCAAGTGGAAACATTTGCAACATATAATAATGTACAATAGTCAAGTGCTTCAATGATGGTAAACTGACGCGTTTCGACCCCGCCGGGTCTTCTTCAGAGGACTTGTACGCTGTAAAAGCAGTAGCATAAATTGAAGTACATGCAAGAAAAAAAAAACAAAAAACTTTTTCCTGACACCAAGAGAAAAATTATGACAGGGGAGAGACCTTCAGCTGATGCCACCTTTAGCTCTATTCCTGTGTGTTATGTGGAGTGGTGTGTGTCCCATCCCTCCAATCAGCTGTCAGAGCTCTCCTCACTATGCTCTTCAGAGTGTAACTTCAGCTCTCAGCTCCCTTTTTGCTCAGATAAGCTTTAAATTCAGCTCTTTGAATGGATGTAACGAAGAAAGGGTTGCAGATAGACAGGTATAACTTATGTAGGAGGATTTGTTTAATCTCTGTGTATCACCTGAGGCCAATCACTTCGCTAGGAATATGTAAGGATTTACAACCACTCTAAAGAGCCTTACCCTGTAGAACTAAGAAAATTTGCCTTACAGGTGAAATCCTTTTCTTGGTGTTCATTACAGGACACAGGCTCCATCTCCTATGCTTCTTATAATCCACTCCTAATATTGCTTGCTAAAAAAACTAAAGCCGCGTACACACGGGCGGATTGTATGGCCTACTTAGTCCGTCATACAATCCGACGGACAGTCTGTCATACTTTCGAATGAACGAACTTGACCACACACGGATGCACAAACAGTCTGTCGAAAGCTTGCGCGATGACGTGTACAGCACGTACGACGGGACTAGAAATAGGAAGTCCAATACACAGCAATGCAACCTTTCGCCGTGTAAATCCTTTCTGAGCATACGCCATTCTTAGTCCATCGAACTAGCCTACTGACGAGCGGATTGTCCGCTGAAACCAAAGTATGACGGACAGTATTACGGAAATTCCGAAATACTTAGTACGCAAGACTGCACGCTGAAAAAGTCCGCTGAAGCCCACACACGAGCGGACTGTCCGCTGAAATGTGTTTCGACGGACTAAGTTGGCCATACAGTCCGCCCATGTGTACGCGGCTTTAGAGTTGCTGGGAATGAGAGGGGTTATATAGGCCTGTCCTCATAGCTTTATTATCCAATCACCTGAAGGCAGCTACATCGTCTAAGATTTCAAGAGCCCGTGTCCTGTAATGTACTCCTTACAGATAAGGCAAAAATCCTATTTCCATATCCAGGAGTTCTCCTTTAAAGCTTTTTCTAAAAAGAGGCGACAGAGAGGTTTATGTGGTCTGTCTCACTGTACAACATCTAAATGTTCTTTTGTAGATCGGGGTCATCTACTGCAATCATTGATGCATCATAAACATGCCGTAAATTAGTCCAAATGCCCCATTTTAAAAGAAGGACATCTCCTGGCCTCAGCCAGTAAAAATGGAAAGTACAGAGTGTTTACAGAGAATACGTATTTCAATATTTTAGTTATTTCAGTATTAACTAAACCTATAAAGGTCCCCATTTGAAATACATTTTCACTTTGGCTGAACATGACTCCTCAGGAAAGGTGGGCATATGTTCCCTGATATAGCCATTACACTCACCTCTTCAATGGACTCTGGCACAGAAACATAGCCAGACAACATCTTGATCTCCATAAGTACCATGTTGGTATTATTTCGACTTCCCTTATACCTGTGATGACAACCAACAGAGCTTGTTTATTTAATGGCTACTTCCACCCAAAATATAAATTCTACTTCATAGTATGAACCCAGTCACCAACACATTAATTTACTGATTATTTGTATGTATATAAATTGTGTGACTGTGGTGGGACATTAAAGTGTAAGCTCTTCTGGTGCACAGACTGAAGTGACTGACTCGGTATTCTCTGTACAGCACTGTGGACAATGTTGGAGCTATATAAAATGTATAATACTATAATGAGACTGCAATAGAACATTAGAGTGTAAGCTGCTCTGGTTTGACCAATGTGACTGGCTCAATGTTCCTGTACAGCACTGTGGAATATGTCAGAGCTATATAAATGTATAATAAAATTGTGTGTGGCTGTGGAAGAGACAATAGAGAGCAAACTCCTCTGGTGCACAGACTGATATAACTGGCTCAGTGTTCGCTGTACAGCACTGTGGAATATGTCAGAGTTATAGACATGTACTGTATAATAATAGTGTGTAACTGAGGTGGGAAATTGGAGTGTAAGCTTCTCTGGTACAGAGACTAATGCCACGTACACACGATTGGAATTCTCATCAGAAAAAGCTCTGATGGTTTTCCTGACGGAATTCCAATGGAATTCGGCTCAAGCTGTCTTGCCTACACACGGTCACACCAAATTCCAATCATTTATAACGCGGTGACGTACAACACGTACGACATGAGTAGAAAAAGGAAGTTCAATAGCCAGTAGCCAATAGCTTCTGTCTCGTAGTTGAATCTGAGCATGCGTGAGTTTTGGCGTGTCGGTGTTGCATACACACGATCGGAATTACCGATAGAAAGTTTTTCCATCGGGAAAATTGAGAACATGCTATCAATTTTTGGATGGCGAAAATTCGGACAGCTAAATTCCGATGGAGCATACACACGGTCGCATTTTCCGATGAAAAGCTCTTATTGCTCTTTTTCTGACCGGAATACCGATTGTGTGTACGCGGCATGATGTGAATGGCTCAGTGTTCTCTGTACTCTGTACTGCATGTTATATCAGAGCTATATAAATGTATAATAATAGGGTGTGACTGTGGTGGGACATTACAGTGCAAGCTTCTCTGAGACTACCATTCTCTCACCAGAATTCCAAAAGGATTGCCATTTTTTCATCTTCCATACACTGAGGCTGAACCGACAAGGAAAATGCAGCTTCTTTTACTTCTGGGGGGGCATGATAACGCTGGACAACCTGTGTAGATATCAATAAAACATAAGCATACTGTCCTAAACAGCAAGAGTTAAAGGGACCATTCCACTTAAAACTAAGTTAGTTTTAGCTGAAGACTGGTTCATGAATCACCTTATGGCTACTTGTATCCACTAGTCTTGAGGAAAATCGCCTTCTCAGGGTTTCTAAAATCGACCCTCTATTCCACATAAAGCCATACATATCTTCAAGTTAAAGTGTATATAAATCCTAATAACAAACTTCTCTTATTTTTACCCTTTTGGTCTGTTAAATATACCATTAAACTTTTGATATATATGGTCAAAAAGTGCCAAAAATACCTGTTGGTCCTTCCAGAAATCTTGTTAGCTGATAACTGTGCTTTCTGCCTGCATTCTTAACCTCCCTGGCGGTATGATTCAGTCTGGATTTAGGTGCTGAAAGCGGTACAATTATTTTGCATGGAAATTTGGCGTTTTATATTGTAGTCCTGTAATTCTTAGGAATAACTCTCTTAAATCTGTTCAAGTCAGACATGTCTAGCAGACATCCCAGGTATGATAACGTTTATAATATAATAAAGAATAATACAAATTATTCAATAATGTAATCAAATCCTAAAACACTGAAAAAGGGACACTTTTTGGTTGCTATGGACAATCTCCAAATTTCAGGCAGAAAAAACTGTATTTATAATATAAAAGTGCATGCAGGGCACTGCACAGACCACTAGGGACAAAGGGGGTGTGTAATTTTTAATACAGCACTGTAATCTGTAAGATTACAGTGCTGTGTGTGTTTTGTATGTTTTTACTTTTTCGAATTTGCCGCCGTTCTCCGCTCCCGTGCGCCGTAACGCCGCAGAGAACGGAGCACAGCGGCATTCGGCACTGTGAATCAAGCCGAGAACAGCTCGATCACACAGCGCGGAGGACATCGCTGGATCCAGGGGACAAGGTAAGTAACTCTCACTGTGTCCTCCCTGTATCCAGCGATGCGATCCCGAGTCTGGCTCAGGGTTATCGCTCCTGTCAGTAAAATCCCAACCCGAGCCAGACTTGGGATTACCGCTAGGGGGGTTAATAGTTACAGTGCAAGGATCGCTTTTTTTTCTTTAATTCTGTCAATCAGTGCTTCCTCAACTTCTATCATTACCCCACCAGTCTTCAGATAACCAGTCTTCAGACAGACAGCTCTGACATGAGGAAGCAAAGCACTGTTCTATCAAGTTGGCCACCTCCACACAGAAACATTATTTACTAAAGCTGGAGAGTGCACAATCAGGCTCACTTCTGTACAGAAACCAATCAGTGTCTAACCTCAGCTTGTTTAATTAAGCATTGGCAATAAAACCGCCAAGCTGATTGGTTTATAAGCAAAAGTGAACCTGATCTTGCACTCTCCAGCCTTAGTAAATAAACTCCTAACGGTATTGAACAAGGCATGGTAAGTCAGTGATGGGCAAGGATCAACTGCAGCAAGACCACAAGCAATACTGTTTATTGGCCTTTTGGTCACTGCTCCCAGATAACACAGTACAGGTACTCTTTAGACCTTTCATTAAACTACCCCGTAGCAACCAACATAAAACTTGGCCCAGCTTGACTGCACTTTCCCTTACCTACCCCATACATTACCTATATACAGCGAGGACTCTACTTCCTCCCTGGAACACAGATAACCCCAACTCTAACACCAACCATCCTCACCTGCATGAAGGCGGTACCAACTCCTGATGCCGTCACCAAGTATTCTCCGGGCACCTCTGGCAGGGTTAACCTCTGCAGCAGGAGTTTGTTATCATTATTGATAAGGATTGTGTGCCGGAATCCTCTCTCTGAGGTCACATCAAGCACTACTTCTCCCGACTTTCCAAAGGTTAGAGCAGCAAATCTTGCCAAACTAAGAAGACCCACAACAGTATCCTGCAAAAACACAGCTTATAGTGAGCTATAGATAAATTATAGATCATTGAAATGATTAACCAGATGTAGGAAGGCAATAATGCAGAGGAAATTTATGAACAAATCCTTAGGCAGGTAAAGTAGTGAAAGTATTTATTTCAACTGTTTAGCTGCTTGCTTAGAGTTCTACTTTATTTCATAAACTAAACCCACTGTTTGCAGGAGGCTATTCCATAATTTATCAGCTCTTATAGTAAAGAACACATAGCTGGAGCTTCCACCACAATGTACAGTATATCTTTCTTAGTGAAGATAGGAGTGATTTAGTGCAATTTTATATAAACCAATCGACCATAAGCTTATGACCCACTGACTGGTTAAGTGATTTTCTGGTTACAATGGCAACTGAAAGCAAACATGTTGTCCCTGATGTTGATATGCTGAAAGCAGAATAAATTGTCAATGCAGTTTGTTGTGCATGGAGCTGCTAAGCTGCAGACCGGTCAGGGTGTTCATGTTGACTTGTGTCCACTGTGTGTGCCTACACTGTGCTGCATGAACATCAGAACTGGACCACGGAGTAATGGAAGGTGGTGGCCTGGTCTGATGAATCATGTTTCATTTTACATCATGTGGATGGCTGGGTGCGTTTGCGTCACTTACCTAGAGAAGAGATAGCACCAGGATGCAGTATTGGAGGAAAGCAAGCCATTGGAGGCAGTGTGATGCATAGATACTAGAGGACATTTATATATTTAATTATTTTGGACTCTCTATCGCTGTTATATTTTCTCACTTATTCTTTACACTAATTCTTAGGTGTAGTTACACCTTAGCGCTGCACTCTATATTTATAATAGCAAATATTGATTTGCTAATGTCACAAGTGGGTGGGTTCGGGGCGCAGTGCTCTGCGCCCCAAGCCCAACCTTTTTGAAGCCAATTTGAGCCTCAAGCACTAATCATTAGACATGTGCAGAGTGAAATATTTCGTTTCGGAATTTCGTTTTCGTCCGAAAAATAAATTTATTTAGTTACTCCCAAAATTCGTTTTTTATTTATTTCGTTTTTCATTCCAAAATTGCATTCGTCCGAAAATCCACATGAATTACAGTCAAATCTGTCTTTGAAAGCTTATGGTGTCTGTCGAATGCATAAAGAAGATTCGACAGAGCTGCTAAACTCTATATAGCCTATAGGCGGAGCATTTGACTCTGGAAATGTACGATTGCAGCGTCGTACAGTTTCGATGCTCTGTTGAATATTATTATAAACGTGTGTGTTTTTCATGTTGAATGAATGGTCTAAGTCTCACAGTATCAGGTGTCAGATAGTGAGTGACTGATAATAACGAATATGGCAGCAACCCATTGTGAGACCGACATGGAGGCATTGGAGGACGTTTCTGGGCCATCTACAAGTGTTTCTGTATATATATTATATACTCGTTCAAACAGAAACTGGTGGACCGGTGATAGCGATCACTGATCAGAGAGGTAACAAGATTCTATAATAATAAATCCCCCCCCCCCCACAACTTAGTGTACTTAGTTCTAGATATTTTACTGCTCCTCCTCTTTGGTTACAATCAGCCAATAACATTCATTATCATCATTATTTTTATTTTACTTCCCCCACCCAATTCCAGAATCTTTTCTCTCTGTCGAATCTTTTCTCTCTATGTCGAATATTTTCTCTCTGTCGAATATTTTCTCTATATAATCTTGGACTAATAGAGGTAAGGTTAGGCACATTCGACCACAGGTTCAATAGACACAGATTGTTATTGTCAGAGTCACATCGAATCTCCTATTCTGTATCGAACTGTTGTAACAACGAAAATGAAAATAAAGCATTTATGTTGAATCTTTCGTTTTTCGGATTCTGCCCTTTCGTTATCGTTTGTCAAAATGAAAATACCTGAAATTCAGACGAAAATGCATTCGGACGAAAACAAATGCACATGTCTCATGTGCTTCCAAAAAAAAAAAAAAACGCCATTGAAACCTAGGAGTGCGATGCCCGCATGGAAATTAGGGGGGTCGCTCACCTGCGCCCCTTATAGACTAGCCTTTGGCTGGTAAATCCACAATGTTACAGTTGTCACTAGAACAGTGTAGCATCCTTGGGTTTAGTTAGGGAGCTCCTCACAAAGTTCCTTGTCAGGAGTAGCTACGGTAGTTGATTATTAGGGATCCATTGACTTCTCCCTAAGTTTGGCTTTGTTGCACTTTTGTCTTCTACCACTAAGTGGCCAGGAGCACTGTTGCCATAGGAGACAGTACATCTACACGTGCAAAAGTGGCACCTTGTTGGGGCCTTTCCCTGCATGCCTGTCCTCCTGTTGAAGTCTTGGAGTCTACCATTTGAAATTGTTACTACTTAAGGGTGTCCTGGCCCTAACTCTCTTTTCCCTGCAAAATAAAAAGGACTATTAAAGAAATAAAACCTCTTTTGCATCCAAGAAGTGTCTGGCGCCCAATGACTTTTACCACTCTTGCACCCACTATGCCTCATAACCCACTACATGTTGAAGGATGTCAGTGGTCTGTTGCCTCAAAGGATTTCATTAGACGTCAGTAGAATTATAGGGGTCTGGTAATGTTGAGTTTTATAAATATTATAGATAGAGACTATCACTTTAAGAATTTGTAATGCACTTTCTTGTTTCTTTCTAGACACAGAATTTTCAGTCTATGATGACCTTCACCTCCAGATAAGAAGCAACAGTTTACTCCTTTTTTTGTTCCGAGAAATGGACTGTCTTATCTAGCTGGTCTGATCCAGTACTGGTTTGGCGGTGCCCATGTTTTCTTTCACTTTCTATCAGTCACATGATGTAACCACCTACTTAACTGTTCCCTTGCTGTTAAGAAGATATGAATGCTGATTGGACTAAACTATACATTCACACCTATAACACACCTAGACTTTATGCAAATTCATAAGTATATATTGTTAAACTTGATGTTTTTAAGTCAGAGACACTTCCTTCTCCTTTCTGCCCTGTAGAGCTGGATAGCTGTGTGTTGTGTCTCTCCACTGCAGTGTGTGAATAAAGCACCTAATATTCTTTTACAAAGATTTGGATCTACTATCTCATCTGATTGTCTTATTTGGAGACTCCCTAACCCGATTTAATAGACTGGAGGAAGTTAAAGACTCTGCTACAACAGGAATAGAGGAGAAAGCTTTCAACAGGGCATCTGTTCCAGTGACAACTGTCTAAAAGGAAATTTTCTCTTATTTTAATGGGATCTTCTCTCATTTCCTTCTGCATATCTGTGACAGGAAGTCATTAAATATCCCTAGGGCACACATATATAGAAAACATTTTTTTTTACCTGTGTGGAACTGAAACCTCCATTTCCGTTTTGCTGTTTGCACATCCAGCGAGTGATGGTCACCATGTCCCCCATGTCCTTGCTGGAGGGGTTTGGAAGGGAAGCAAAGGTCAGGAGGACATATGCCGTTATCTCCACATCTACAGATTTGGGCTTCCCCCAGTATGATTGTTTTTCAACCTTATCCTCCTGACTCCAATACATCATACCGTCTGCAAGGAAAAGGGCATATACATATTTTTATTATCTCCCTTAGTCTTGGTATATGACTTATGATGTAACAATTTGGTGTGACAGTGGTGGGTGAAGATGTGATGTACTACTCTACCTTCTTTTTTCGCTATTCCATCCAGGAGTTGCATGATGTTGGAAAGTTCCTCTGAGCAGTTGGCCAGTGTGTAGGCGTAGGCCTTAAGGGCCATTTTGTATGGAGTGTGTTTTTCTGCAGGTTCATTCTTCAAGCATTGCACAGCTTTTGTCACCATGGAGTCCTGCACCATACAAGGTAAAAATAATAAGCAGCTTATCTAGAGATATCTGTCCCAGATACACATAAAGTAAAAAATTTAATTATTTAGGAAAAGGTCAAATGTCCACAAGTTCATCATCTCTGGCGGTTTCAATGAAGAGTAGGGATAGACAAGTCCTACCAATTTGCTCTAAGCTGGGGCTCAGCAGGGAATTATCAACTAATCTAACCAGTAGACTAATTTACTCCGCGGACTGGTAAAAAGATCTAAAAGATTACTTCCCAGTTCACATCCAACAGGCCTGAATGATAGTGGGCCCCAAACTGGAAAACAGCATTACAAGAAAAGACAAGTGCATTAATAAGGATAAGGATCTGTTTTTCTTTTTTAAAACAAACATGTCATATTTACCTCCTCTGTGCGGTTTTGCACAGAGTGGCCCTGATCCTCCTCTTCTGGGGTCCCTCCGTGGAGCTCCTGGCTCCTCCTCTTCTCGAGTGCCCCATCAGAGAAGTGCTCTTCCTCGGGACACTCGTGTGGGACCGCTCCCATGTCCTGCTGCTGTGTCTATTGACACAGACAGCAGGACCCGACCCCGCCCCCTGCGTCATTTGATTTTATTGACAGCAGTGAGCCAATTGCTCACTATATATATATATATATATATATATATATATATATATATATATGTATACACACACACACACACACACACACACACACACACAGTATCTCACAAAAGTGAGTACACCCCTCATTGCAAAGAACTCTGAGGATCTGAAAAAAATTATTGTTGCTTTACATAAAGATGGCCTAGGCTATAAGAAGATTGCCAAGACCCTGAAACTGAGCTGCAGTATGGTAGCCAAGACCATATAGCAGTTTAAAAGGACAGGTTCCACTGAGAACAGGCCTCGCCATGGTCGACCAAAGAAGTTGAGTGCACATGCTCAGCGTCATATCCAGAGGATGTCTTTGGGAAATAGAAAAATGAGTGCTGTCAGCATTTCTGCAGAGATTGAAGGGGTGGGGGGGGGGGGGGGGGTCAGCCTGTCAATGCTCAGACCATATGCCGCACACTGCATCAAATTGGTCTGTATGGCTGTTGTCCCAGAAGGAAACCTCTTCTAAAAATGATGCACAAGAAAGTCCTCAGTTTGCTGAAGACAAGCAGACTAAGGACATGGATTACTGGAACCATGTCCTGTGGTCTGATGAGACCAAGGTAAACCTATTTGGTTCAGATGGTGTCAAGCATGTATGGCAGCAAGCAGGTGAAGAGTACAAAGACAAGTTTGTCTTGCCTACAGTCAAGTATGGTGGTGGTCTGGGGCTGCATGAGTGTTGCCGGCACTGGGGAGCTACAGTTCATTGAGGGAACAATGAATGCCAACATGTACTGTGACATATTGAAGCAGAGCATGATCCTCTCCCTAGGGAGACTGGTCCACAGGGCAGTATTCCAACATGCTAACAACCCCAAACACACCTCCAACACGACCAATGCCTTACTAAAGAAGCTGGGGGTAAAGGTGATGGACTGGCCAAGCATGTCTCCAGACCTAAACCCTATTTGGCATTTGTGGGGCATCCTCAAATGGAAGGTGGAGGAAGTGCAAGGTCTCTAACATCCACCAGCTCTGTAAAGTCTTCATGGAGGAGTGGAAGAGGAACAAGTGGCAACCTGTGAAGCTCTGGTGAACTCCATGCCCAAGAGGGTTAAAGCAGTGCTGGAAAATAATGGTGGTCACACAATACATTGACACTTTGGGCCCAATTTGGAGATTTTCACTTAGGGGTGTACTCACTTTTCTTTCCAGCGGGGGGGGGGGGGGGGGGGGGACACAGGGGCAGCTGCAGCAGTAACATGTTACACCCTGAATACGGTGAACTTATCCTTTAGAGGGTGTTCTAATTCAACCATCCATAATTAAAAGAAAAGACTGGACTGGGACTTTAAAGTTGTATTTTCCCCCTCTCCCCTTATGAACATGCTAATGAAACATTTATATAAAATAATTCAGATTGAATTGCATACCCTATTTTAGATCGATCAATGTCATTGCTCGGTCTCTGTGCTCCTCTATGTAATGCAGAAAGATCACAGTTGGTGGGAGGGTCCTGGTATGATGCTGTACATAGCTTCCTGATAAAATCACAGAACCCGGCCTCAGTATTCAAAATCCATCAGGCCTGATGCAAGCTGTGGGCTGGTTATTGGGAAGAGTTATGCAAATATCAAAATTCCCTGATGGGTGGATGCCAGTCTGGAGGAGTGAGTGTTCCTAGGCAAGCTGGATTCACACTGACACCGCCCTAGGAACTAGGAATTGTTCACATGTGATGATGAGTCTCCCCAACCAGGAAATGAGGTGGGCAGTATGTGACTTCCTGCAGCTTCTAATGCATATTGTGAGAAGCTCACAGTGTGCAGTGAAATCAGAGTAAGTAATTTTTGTTCAGGAGAGGAGACTGTAGAACTGTGCAAGACTAAAAGCGGACCTCCACCCTAAAGTGGAAGTTCCGCTCACCGGAACCCCCCCCCCCCTCCGGTGCCACAATTGGCACTTTTCAGGGGGGAGGGGGTGCAGATATCTGGATTATACAGGTATCTGCACCCACTTCCGGGAATAGCTAACCGCAGATTTCCTGCCAGTTCCCCCCACCCCCCGCCCCCCCTTGTGTTCTGGGAAACACACAGTTCCCAGGACACAACAGGGACCAGCAAAGACGCACAGTGTGACTCGTGCATGCGCAGTAGGGAACCAGGCAGTGAAGCCGCAATGCTTCACTTCCTGATTCCCTGACAGAGGATGGTGGCGGGGCCAGCTGAGAGACGAGCGATTGCTCGTCATCTGCTACCAACATCGCTGGACCCTGGGACAGGAAAGGTGGCACTCCTCTTGAAGGGAAGGCTGGAGCTTTTCTTTAATTACCACCACATTGATAAAAAACAAAAAAAAACTCAGATCTATTGCACGGACAGAACACGCATGTGAGCTTCCATACTACATAGTGATTAGGGATGGGCAAACGGTTTGGCCCAAGCATACGTTCGGGTCGAACTTAGGTGGTGCGGACGTTCGGCGAACAATGAACATCATGCGGTGTTCGCGGCAAATTCGAAAGCTGTGGAACACCGTTAACATCTATAGGACACTAACATGAAAAACCAAAAGTGCTCATTTTAAAGGCTTATAGGTAAGTTATTGTCATAAAAATTGTTTGGAGACCCAGGTCCTGCCCCAGGGGACACATATCAATGCAAAAAAAAAAAGTTTTAAAAACGGTTGTTTTTTCGGGAGCAGTGATTTTAATAATGTTTAAAGTGAAACAATAGAATTGGCTGCTCAATGACCAGGCAATTTTTTGCGATACGGCACTGCGTAGATTTAAGTGACAATTGCGTGGTCATGCGATGTTGTACCCAAACAAAATTGACGTCCTTTTTTCCCCTACAAATAGAGCTTTCTTTTGGTGGTATTTGATCATCTCTGTGATTTTTTATTTTTTGCGCTATAAACAAAAAAAGAGCAACAATTTTGAAAAAAAAAACACAATATTTTGTACATTTTGCTGTGATAAAGAGCCCCATTTTTTTTTTTAAATCAATTGTTTTCCTCAGTTTAGGCCGATATGTATTCTTCTACATATTTTTGGTAATAAAAATCCCAAAAAGCGCATATTTTTATTTATGGTTTGCGCAAAAGTTATAGTGTCTACAAAATAGGGGATACATTTATGGCATTTTTATTATTATTTTTTATTATTAGTAATGGTGGCAAGCTGCAATTTTTATCGAGACTGTGACATTATGGCAGACACATTGGACACTTTTGACAAATTTTTGGGTCGATTGACAATTATACAGTAATCATTGCTATAAAAATGCACTGATTACTGTATAAATGTCACTGGCAGGGAAGGAGTTAACACTAGGGGGTAATTAAGGGGGGTGATCAAGGGGTTAACTGTGTTCCCTATGTGTGTGTTCTAACTGTGGGGGATGGGCCTCACTAGAGGAGATGAGAGACTGTGGTTCCCAGCTCATAGGAACTATCAATCTCTCTGTCCTTTCCTCACAGAACTGGGATGTGTTATTGACATCCCCGCTGGGCAACGGGCATGTGCGCGTGGGCCTGCTATCCTGTGTAACGTATATCTACGAAGGTTTGCGGAATCGTGCCGGCCTGTTGCAATAAAAATGATGGCGGCTGGTCGGCAAGTGGTTAAATATTGTGCCTGGGGGGTGTTTATAGTATGCCTTTAAAGTGACGCAGTTTTCCTGTGTTTAGAACAGTATCACAGCAATATGACACTTCTAAAAGGAAAAAAAGTAATTTAAAACTGATCGCGGCTGTAATAAATTGTCGGATTCGGGCAATATAGATAAAACTCATTGGAAAAAAAACGGCATGGGTTTCCCATTACCATTACTCCATTACCAGGCCATTTGGGTCTGGTATAAATATTAAGGGGAACCCCGAACCAAAAACTTTTTAAAAAATGTGTGGAGGGGCCCCCAAAATTCATAACAGGCCCTTCAGGTCTGGTATGGATATTAAGGGGAACCCTGTGCCAATTTTGTTTTTAAAAAATGGCGTAGGGCTCTCCCCCAAAATCCATACCGGACCCTTATCCAAGCACGCAACCTGGCAGGCCAAAGGAAAAGGGGGGAGAAGAGGGCAGGGCAGGACCCGGGTCCCCAAACACTTTCTGTGGCAATAACTTGCATATAAGCCTTTAAAATTAGCACTTTTGTATTTTCATATTCGTGTCCCATAGACTTTAACGGTGTTCATGTGTTCATCCGAATTGTTTGCCTGTTTGCAAGTTCTGCTGCGAACCGAACTGGGGGGTGTTCGGCTCGTCCTTAAAGCGGTTGTATAGTCTTAATTTGAATTTTTACCTACAGGTAAGCCTATAATAAGGCTTACCTGTAGGTAAAAAAAAATCTCCTAAACCTGTAAGGTTTAGGAGATATTCCCCTGGCAATGAGCCGCCGACTGCAGCGGCGCATGCGCACAGGGGATTCTCGGCTGGAAACCTGGCAGACGCCGGACCCTGCCGGAAAGAAATCTCCAGCGCACGCACAGGAGCGACGATATCGCTGCTCCGGCCACTCACAGCGCCAGAGCCGCAATACCCGGAAGACACGCCGAGGGAACATGTCAGCTCCCTCCGCGTGTATCGGGTGAGATGTCGGGGGCTCGTTCTAAGGTAAGTATTTCATAATGAGCTGGTATGCGGTATACCAGCTCATTATGCCTTTTGCCTTGCAGGTGTGAAAAAAAAACAAAAAAAAACAACATGTCAGCGGGTTTACTACTGCTTTAATAGTAATATGTAATGTGAAGGACACCAAACTTACACTGGTCTCTAGTCCACTTTCCAACAAGGCCACTATAATGTAAGCCGTGAGAGAGATCTCATCATCCACGCCACCCTGCCAGATGAGTGAAAAACAGCAGTTAGAGTTTATTTCTGTTAAAATAAAATTTTAAATAAAAACATTTTCTAAAAGCCCAATGATGTAATCTACCAGCTGGTCCTCAGAGCACCCCTGTTGTGCAGATTCCATGGTGGTACATGCATGACTTACAACTGCTGTTATACGACTTAAGGGGAACCTTTAGTAGTTTTGAGTAGTTTTAAAATTGTTTAAAATGTTTTTATATTGATGTCTTTTTTAATACTACTATTTAAATAACATCTTTGCTTTGCAAAATAAATATTCAACACAGGATGCAACAATGACATAGGGTTATTTTTTATTTATGTATTCACTTATTCATTGACCATTGAATTGTGTGGGTTTTAATTATTTAATTAATTATTTGATTAATTATTTAAATTGTCTAATTAGACACAATGTTTAATTCATTTTCTGAGGTGTGATTGTTTGCTATGATTAAGCACTACAGCTAGTGCGAAACGTCAGCATTTTCCTTGTTTGCTGAGCTTGTTGAGCTGTGATGTAATCCTTCAATAAAGTAAAATGGTTCTTCTGAGGAGCGCGGCAGTCCAGAGCTTGTTTTTCATTGGGTAAAATGTTTTTATACTGATGCCTTTTTAATACTACTATTTAAATAACATCTTTGCTTTGCAAAATAAATATTCAACACAGGATGCACCAATGACATAGGGTTTCTATTGGTTATTTATGGAGGGAACACAGCAGGGACTGCTTCCTTAAACTGGTTGTAAACCTGATTCATGAAATTTGACCTAGGCACATATATCTGTATTGTTTATTTATCTCTCTCTAAAGCCCTGAGTCTTGTGTGTTTCGGCTGTTTCGTTCCTCTGTTATCAGCATGATAACTTCTGGCAAGTTCTCAGAGATGGGAGATAAAAGCAGCTGAAAATTTGTGTAGAGGGAGGTTGCTATCAATGGATTAGCATAGAGCTTGTCTTGTCACAGCTCAGCTCTGAAAGTATCTTCGTTCTGCCTATGTGGAGGGGGGAGATACCTTTCCTCCAATCAGCTGTCTCCCAGTGTAAGCCAAGAATACACTCCCACTGCTGAATGAGGAAGTGAAAATTCTAACACCATGTAAGAATTCTAAAGGATATATAAAGCTGAAGACATCAGATATACATGTAAAACTTGTAGGGAGATTTGTTTCCTCCCTGTGTATCATCTGAGGCTGTTCACTTCACTGGGTAGTTTTTACCTTGTATGGAAAACACAGGAAAAATGTTTCCCTTTAAATCCTGTGGGACTTTTCACACCACTGTGTGCTGTGTGAAAAGTTCTGCATTCTGCATCTTTGGTGCAGTTTTGAAAACCGCACCAAAAAAGCTTCCCATTGAAATTAATGGAAATCGCTGTTAAATAACAGTAAGAATACACCCACAATTTCTGCGCGTTTTTGCGTCACGTCCATTTTTCACAGGTGCAGATGGTCCAAAAATACACCAGAAATGCACAGGAAACATATCCCCATCAAATCATTCTCTGCAGATATTACCTTTTGTACCACCCCCTCCCTTTAGAATGTAAGCTCTACGAGCAGGGCCCTCCTGTACCTTTTTGTATTGAACTGTACTGTAATTGTGTTGCCCCCCCCCCCCCCCTATACAATGTAAAGCGCTGTGTAAACTGTTGGCGCTATATAAATCGTGTATAATAATAATAATCTGAAATGCAAATCACTGTAAAATTGCATATGTGTTTTTACCATAATTTTGCTACAGATCAGTGTAAAAGGGGCCTTAGGTTGCTATCTTTAAATTAAATCTGGGATGTAGCCCTACTGAGGGAGAGGATGGAGTCACTACTCTGACTCTGACCTGACAGTGTTGATTTCAGCTTAACGTGTATTTCCACTTTTGCAGTTAAAGCGCAATAACACCTACTTTATATGTATTATATGTTCTCATTCACATAGCAAAAAACTTACAACATATTTCAAAACTGCCAGTTACATTTTCAAGTGCTTATTTCCTTAAAAACTCCAGGACTGAAAAATCCTATTTCTTTCTCTTTGTATATAATTTTTTTTAATAATAATATTTAACGCTTTCTGTACTGTGCTGTCAGATCACATTATCAGTTGTGAACTCGATTTGCACACTGTCTGTCCTAACAAATGGTTAAAGATCTTGACCCTGGGTTTCTTCATTGTATGTTAATGAGGGAAACTCAGTCTGTCCCTGGGGCACTTGAACTTTGCCCAGAAGCCTGTTCCCAAGAAAAAATGTTTGTGAATTGTATTGTGGTTCCCAATAAATATCCAAAAGGTAAGAATGATATTTTTTTAATTTTTTGGGGGGAATTTTATTGTGGATCTCTTATGTTTCACTGCAAAAGTGGAAACACACTTTGATTTACATAAACTGCTTTTATTTATTTATTTATTTATTTTTTAGTAAAGTAGCCAAGGGTAACTGGGAAAACTATTAGGAAAAGCTGAGAGCTCCACCTACTGGATGAATATACAAATACAGAAAATGAATGTGCAACATTTTATATTTACCCCATTAGAAAAAGAAATGACATTACAGTTTATCAGTTTATAGTTGAGACACACAACAGTAAAAATGGATTGATGAGCAGAGCTAGGAATTATGGCAGATAGATCACGTTGCTGGTATATTTGTAATACTTTAGAACACCCCTGTAAATGTGGTTTAGACTGAATATAAAATAAAACGCCATGCACAAATCCTGTCTAAAATATTCTAAAAACTGTATAACTGAAACAATCCAGTTTTTACTTTCTCTGATAATTACAGTGCCATTCGTTGTTTTCTCTAACTACAAGCACACTTTAAATAAAAGTCCCAAAAAGTTACCACAATCATTTAAAATTAACAGCAAATAAATTTAATAAAAATATTATTAAAATAAATGACTAAATACAAATGTCTTTCCGCTAAACAATTGTAACACTACAAAACAGCAAAGTGATACAATGAATGAATTATGATTTGGCGCTTGCCTCACCTTCATGCCATTATTCAGCAGTTGTCCTGTGGCCTTGAAGCAGCCGTTGTCTTTTTGTTGTTTCGCCAGAAAACTCATACCTTCTTTTATGTGTTTATCATCGATGAAAATAAAGTCCCGAGCCTGCCAAAAACTCATTATAACAAAAGCTGTGAGCCTAGAAATAAGGATCAAGACAAACATGGCCTCCACCAGTTAGTCACATGATATTGTCAATACTCCCATCACACATGTTCTTGAAATCGGCTCAAACGTTACGGGTGCTGCATCAACAACCAGCTGGAGACTAGAAACATCACAGATCACAGGTCAATGCACATATTTGCCAGCACACCATTGATCACCAAGTGTCATCTGAAGCTTAAAGAGTGATCATATCACAAAGGACCAAATGCATGGTTTTGGAGCTGGGGAACCCCTTTGTCAGGCATGTGATGATGAAAGGGTCCTGTGTGGCTCCGAAATGTTGCACTTGGTCCTTTGTGATATGATCATACTTCAGGCAGGGCCGTCTTTATGGCAGGGCAAAAGGGGCAGCTGCCCTGGGCCCTGTCATTGTTGTGGGGCCCAAAGCAGCTGCCTCATACTTGCCAACTATCCCAGTTTAAATTTCCTTGTGTCTTGCTGTGTCCTGATATCTCAGTGTGAAGTGCTGCTACTAATGCTGCCCAGCTCTGCCCTATTGTTGTGTACAGATGACTCACCTGCATACCCTGTGTTTACATGTAAATAAGCGGCATTCATATGTAAATAGCAGTGACATGCATATGTAAATAGCTGAAGTCAACAGAATTGATATGTAAATAAAGGCAGCATTCATATGTATATCATACACCGCTGCAGTGAGGATACGATGTGCTGTAACCTATAGCAGCCAGTGAGCAGTATTACTGTGCAGTAATCTCTAGCAGCCAATCAACAAGCAGAAATCATGTGCTGTAACCTCTAGCAACTAATCAGTTAGCCTTAAGGAGTGCTGTAACCTCTAGCCACCTGTCAGTGAGCGGTAATGATATGCTGTAACCTCTGGCAACCAATCACAATTGCTGCCTGATCTGATACAGTAAACTGATTTTAAGTCTAGCTGCTATTTATTTTATGTCTCAGAGAAGGTGGAGAGCGAAATTGCATGGAGGGAGGGGGGCCCTAAGAAAATTTTTGCCCATGGCCCAATCAATATTAAAGACGACCCTGACTTCAGGAGAAGCTTCAGATGACACTTGATTTGCATTGTGCTGGAAATATGTGCATTGGTCTATGATGTCACAAGTCTAAATTTTGCAAGTTGAAAATGTTATAAGTACAACCTCTAGTAAATACTAAAAAGGAGATTTCAGTTTGCTGAAGTTGGATGAAAAAGATTAATTCTGATTGGTTGTTAACAGAATGTAACTACAACTCATGGGGCCCCATTGCAAAATTTTGATGTCACCATCCAGCTGCCTCTCCTTGTGACATCAAGGATAGGAGGCAGAAGCCGCCCCATACACACACACACACACACACACACACACACACACACACACCTCTTTAACCACCCCAGCCAGCAAGGCAATACATGTACTCACAGGTTGGAAGAGATGCAACAGCAAGATCTCAAACCATGATCTAGTGCATCTGACCTCAGCTCTTCTGTAATGGAAACCCTAGGGCTCCAAAACAACCAAGTAGGCTAGTAGGGCTATGTTTATGCCACAAGTCGTCAAGAGCTAAGTATTATACCTATTGATTATTTGAATGGGTGGTGTGCTAATGCAGATTTCTAAATTTTATTATGCATAGAGCAGAACATTTTGCCATACTTGATTTTGGCATGAAAACACTAACCCAGATTTAACCAAAACTGGCTTCTAAATTCTCCATGCAGCAGCCCCTGCTTTGGCAATCACATGACTTTTTTTATTAGCAAAGGGTTACAGTTAGCAATGGGCTGGGTTAGCTGGGTGAAAGGAGCTTTCACAACCCCCAGGAAAAATGTAAAGCTCATTTCTAACAATGAAGTTTAGGTATAGCAACATTAACATAGTTACAGCTGTGTCCTGTTCACCGTTTCTGGTCCGATTTCAGTCCAAATTTTTATCTGAATTCGGACCTGAAATGGACCATAAGACTCACAGGACTGTTCAACTTGCCTGCAACCCTCCCGGAGCTGTGTGAAATGGCTCCATAGAGAGCTGGTCACAGTCTCTTGACGTGGGAATTGGATGCGGGGAAACCTGCAATCAATTCAGAATAGTGTGACTCCAGCCTTAAAGTTATACTAAAAGGTAAAAAGAGAACCCAGATTCCCCTCTTCTGGGGTCCCCTGCCAGCGCTCCTCGGTCCTCCGCCCTGCCGAGTGCCCCCACAGCAAATCACTTGCTATGGGAGCACTTCTGCATGTCCACACAGAGCACGCCTCAGCCCTGCCCCCTGTTCCCTCTTCACTCCCTGTGAATGACAGTGGCTGCTGTCTCTGAGCCAATGAGAAGGGAGAGAGCAGAGAGAGCTGCTGCTCTTGGACACAGGCTGGATCACGATCAGACTCAGGTAAGTATTAGGAGGGGCGCTAAACACAGAAGGTTTTTTACCTTCATGTATGAAACTAAAAAACAATGCATTCAGCCTTTACAATCACTTTAATAATGGGCAAAAAGTGCAAAATGCACTAAAGTAAAATGGAAAATCCTTTAGTAAAATTCCTAATATCACTCATCCCTAAAAATCCAAGACAATGGAGCAAATTCTAGACTTGCTCTTTTTTCTTGATGCTTACCAATCATTTTCAATTTGTTTGGCATAAAATGGCAATCTTCCTATTTTACAACAGAATTCACTAACTACAGTAAGCACGCATTATTTGAAAGTTCATCTGTTGGGGAGTTGAAATTGTAGAGTTCTAAGGTTTTGTTCACATCTATTGCACACCTAGAAACAAACTGCTCTTAGCAGGTGCGTAAGGTTGCCATTAATTCCTAATGGCACCACCATGGATAGGCAAATGCGCACATCAAACTGCATGGTGTCACAGCATTATGCTCTGCAGTGTGCTGCAACTTTACAAAAGGGTTGGGGACTGCTTTCCCTGTGTTTCTTGTGGGTAGGGCAGCTTATTGAAATGAATAGGCTGCCCTTACACCAGCAATGTGCAGACGTGCATGCATCCTAGGTCGCACTGTACCAATGTGAACCTATCTTAATGGCTGCCATAGATGGATCAAATTTCATCTGACCACTCAACTCAACAAAAGCCTATTTTTTTCAATGTTGGCTGAACAGTGAATACAACCAATCTGACCAATCTGATGCAGTCACTGGGTGGGTGTTTGACAGCCGAGTGTGCTGTAGCTGTCAGAATACAATAATCTGCAAGGGGGAGCAGATAAGGATTGAGCCTTACCCAGAAAAATTTGAGCTAAGAAGCTATAAATTGCAGGGTGTACTGGCCAATGTGTCTATATACAATGGTGAAAAATCAACTACCTATGATTTTAACTTATCTTTCTTTTTCAGGTCCAAAGTGAAGGTGGCAGCACCTTCAGAAAATTTCAATGTGGAAAAGCATAAGACCATAATACATTTTAATAATCAATTTTAAAACTGGCCATTTCGGTGTTGAAAATGAGAAACCCAGTGGAAGGCCTTTGTGAAAGCCATCCATGAAATCCAATGACAGAAACAGGCCTTCCACTGGGTTTCTCACTTTCAACACTGAAATGACCAGTTTGACAACCCAACGTTCGACTGTTGCATATGAAGGGCCACTGTCGCCCAAGGTTGTGATATTTCATCATGGATAAGCTTCGCAACTTTCCCTTGGAGAAACAGGAACTTGATTATGGTCCTATGCTCTTCCACACTGAATTTTTCTGGATGTCCTGCCATGTTCAATTTGGACCTAAAAAATAAAGATAATTTAAAATCATAAGCAGTTGATTTTTGTATCATTGAATATAGACAAATTGGCCAGTACGCCCTACAATTTACAGCTTCCTAGCTCAAATTTTTCTGGGTAAGGCTCAATACTTATCAGCACCCCCTCATATATGTGTAAATCTATACAAGTATGGCTAGCTTTAGCCTGTATGTCTTGTCTGGCTGCCACCCGATGAGCGCCATGCTTACCATGTGTTGCCCTCTTTATCCCTTGTGCCAAAGGCACTATAAGAGCCATCTGGGTGCTTGAAAGTCAGCTGACGTTGTAGTCCTGGAGGAACATAATTTAGTTAATAAATCTTAGAGGATTTCAATGAAAAAAATTATTTTTCAGCATTGCTCTATGTAAACCACAATACTATATATTAGGAATAAGACCAATGTAGCATCCTCTAGTCTATGCTATCAGAAATGTAGTGCAGGTAAAACATAGTCTGGCTCTGAGAAAAACCTGAGTCACTGAATCTGGGTCAAGGTTATTAGAGTTCAGGGCTGAATGACTCATCCTTGCGGCTCTCTGGTGTCTCGCCCTGTTCCTAGAATGTTGAAAAATGTTCTGGGACTAGTGGGTGGAGGCTAGGAGAGTTTCCCTTGAATATTTAGGGGCATTTGGCCAATCCCCAGATTAAATAGAAATGAGTCTCAACAGCAAGAGAGTTTGGGTGGATGGAGGAGCAGTGCTGAGGGAGGCTGTCTATGTGGCCCTTGAGTGACCCTTTACTGGGGGGGGGGGGGGGGGTTACTTTGGGCTGGAGCTTGGAAGGCTGGCCTGGAAGGATCCCACCATAGGAGGCAGTTGGAGGAACTAAAGCCAGAGGAGAAACCAAGGAGTGACTGTGAGCAAATAAGCATGGTGCAGGAACAAGACAAGGTGAGAGGGTGCCATCTGTATCTGTGTTATTTTGAAGAACAGTGTGCCAAGTCTTCATCTAACCTTGCCCTGGAGAGTCTCCATTTGTATGTCAGTCAGAAGGGCTGGGAAGAGAGGAGCAACCAGGTGCTGCTGGTGTCAGCCAGGTGGGCTAGCATTTCCTGCAAGTAGTGGAACTGGGTTCAGTGGCCACAGGGAAGCAGAAGGAGATAAAATATGCTGTGTCACTCCATATGTACTACTTTTCAAGGGACTGAGAGTCCCTGCCTGTAATGGGCTGTTGCTAAACTGACAAAAAGCCTGTCGGTTTCCTCAGGAGTGAAGCAGCTGAAGCTGTGCAAAGAGGAACAAAGTCTGTGCTGGTGGAAGGAAGAAGAGGAGTCTGTAAATAGAGAGCAAGTGTCCCTGAAGTTAAATTGTTATCACACTAGGCATCCCATAATCTATTCTGACTCCTGTATAAAATATAATCACTGGAGGACAATCCTCATCAGTTTGAGCTCATCAAATACTGATTCCATCCACAAGTTGCTTTTATTCTGAACATCAGGTTACAGCAGATGACAGGATACAAACAGATGAATAGGTTGTAGTATTTATGCGGTCAAAAGATTATATTGTCTGTAGCTTACAATACAGAATACATGTGCCCTGCTACATGTGGCTTGTAGCTGCATCCATGACACAGGAAGTACAATAACAGGAAGAAGGGTAGAGAATTACAGACAATGGAAGTGTGTAGTGGTTAGCACTTTCACCTAGCAGCAATAGGGTCACTGGTTCAAATCCTGACCACGACACCATCTGCCTAGAGTTTGCTTGTTCTCTCTGTGCCTGCGTAGGTTTCCTCCGGGTACTCCGGTTTCCTCCCACACTCCAAAGACATGCTGGTAGGTTAATTAGATCCTGTCGAAAAAATTGGCAAAATATGTGTATGTGTTTTGTAAGCATGTTGGGGCCCCATGGGGCAAAGAACCGCGCTATGCCTTGGATGGACATCGGCGGCAAAAAAGCACCCTGAGGTGGTTCGCATAGGTAGCGCTATACAAGTCCATTCATTCGTTCACTAGATGGCAGCATGTGAACTAAATATAAAAGTCCATAGAAAATAGTTAAGGAACAATCTATATAAATTCTACGCCCCATTGGGGCAGCACATAATCCCTTACCCCATCCAAGTTATCATCCCCTAATAAAAAACAAGCCAAAGACTTTTGTGTCCGAAAGAAGGAAATTCTGAGTGACTGGCTGCAGCAGTGGGGAACCCTTTTACTTGTAGTCCCTATGGGGGTAGTGCTACACTAGCATTCTGTCTACCACATAGAAAAATTCAACTTTCCAGTTATCCTCTAATTTGAATCTGGTTGATGACAGATATTTGTTCAGACACTTTGATAAATGAAGACAAAGTGATCTAAATAAAAGCTGAACTCTGGGATAAGCAAACATTGTCTAAATATATTCCTTATGTGTATTCTTCCTGGAATTTCGGTGTGTGCTTTGTGTATTCCTTCCAGATCGATGCAGTAATCCAGTGTGAGACTTTTCCTGTAATAAAGACCGCTCACTGCTGCTCCCTCTCCGCATGCAAGGTGAATGGTCTGGTCTCTGCCCGCTCCTGTAGTTTTCTGCAGGCAGCCTGTAGTGGGTGGGGCCTGCTGGTTCCCTTCCACAGCTCTGCTCTCACAATGTACTGTACAGCATAGTGATGATGTCACTGCTACTTTTGCAAGGTAATATCTTGGTTTTTCAAAGAAATTTGGTGCACACAAACTGGATTTATATTCCTTGTGGCTAATAGGGATGGTCCAAACACCCCCTCGCACCAGAACATTGTGAACATGCAAAAAATGTGTGCGAACATGCGTACCCTATTACAGTTTATGGGACATGAACATGAAAAATTAAAAGTGCTCTCTTTAAAGGCCTATATGTAAGTTATTGCCCTAAAAAGTGTATGGGCACCCGGGTACTGCCCCAGGGCAAATGTATCAATGCAAAAAAAAAGTTTTTAAAAAGTACAGTTTTTTCAGGAGCAGTGATTTTAAGAATGCTTTAAATGAAACAATAAAAATCAAATATTCCTTTAAATATCATGCCTGGGGGTTCCCTTAGACTGCCTGTAAAGTGGTGCATCAATCTGATGTGTTTTACAGTTTTGCAGCAAAATCACATTTCTAAAAGGAAAAAATGTAATTTAAACTTGCTGACGGCTTTTTAAAAATTTGTCGTGGTGTTCCCCTTAAAATCTATACTAGACCCCAAGGGCCTGGTATAATCCTGTCATAGGGTTCCCCTTAACCACTTCAATACACTATATTAAATATCAGGGCTCAAAATTTCAAGTCCTGAGCTACTAGCCAGGTCTCAAGGGTTACTCGCCACCAGTTGCCCCACCCAACCCTTACCCTGCCTCGCCCTTAATCACGCCACCATAAATTATCTCATGAAATGACACTTAAATGTTTTATGCAGAATTAAGTTACAAAAATAAATGTTAACAACTTTATCAGTTCCCCTCAGCACAGCCTCACCTGTGCTCATCAATGCAGTGTGACCTGTGCCCATCATGGCAGCCTCACTGTGCCCCACATTGCAGCCTTACCGTGCCCCACATTGCAACCTCACCGTGCCCCACATTGCAACCTCACCGTGCCCCACATTGCAACCTCACTTTGCCCCATTGCAGCCTCACTGTGCCCCACATTGCAGTCTCACTGTGCCCCACATTGCAGCCTCACTGTGCCCCACATTGCAGCCTCACTGTGCCCCACATTGCAGCTTGACTGTGCCCCACAGTGCAGCCTGACTGTGCCCCACAGTGCTGCCTGACTGTGCCCCACAGTGCTGCCTGACTGTGCCCCACATTGCAGCCTCACTGTGCCCCACATTGCAGCCTCACCGTGCCCCACATTGCACCCTTACAATGCCCCACATTGCAGCCTCACCGTGCCCCACATTGCAGCCTCACTGTGCCCCACATTGCAGCCTCACTGTGCCCCACATTGCAGCCTCACTGTGCCCCCTTACAGTGCAGCCTTACATTGCCCCCATTGCAGGCTTAAAGAACCCCTATTGCAGCCTTACATTGCAGCCTTACAGTGCCCCCATTGCAGCCTTACATTGCCCCCATTCCAGCCTTACATTGCCCCCATTCCAGCCTTACATTGCCCCCATTCCAGCCTTACAGTGCCCCCATTGCAGCCTTACAGTGCCCCCATTTTAGCCTCACCATGCCCCACATTGCAGCCTCACCGTGCCCTCATTGCAGCCTCGCCGTGTGCCACATTGCAGCCTCACTTTGCCCCATTGCAGCCTCATTGTGCCCCACATGACAGCCTCACTGTGCCCCACATAGCAGCCTCACTGTGCCCCACATGGCAGCCTTACCATGCCTGTGGTCCAACTTTTGTCTATAGATTGCATAGAAAATAAATGTATTTTATATTTATTTATATAAAGATTTTATTTTATATTTATATGTTTATATTACATTTATATTATTTAGATATATTATATACTTTGTTACCTTAGGTATTGACATATATATATATATATATATATATATATATATACACACACACATATATATATATATCGGGCCCAATTAGCCCTCCTCGGCATAATGTGACTGGTTAGTGTTACAAGGTCTCAGGTGTGTTAAATTTGGTGTTATCGCTCTCACTCTCTCATGTCTGCTTTCAAAAAAGTGGTCATTTGGGGGGTATTTGTACTTTCCTGGTTTGTTAGGGTTGCAAGAAATTAGCTAGGCCGTTCTTCAGGTGTGATCAATTTTTTATGATTTGCACCACAGCTTGTAGACTCTCTAACTTTCACAAAGACCAAATAATATCCACTAATTTGGGTTATTTTTACCAAAGATATGTAGCGATATAAATTGTGGCCAAAATGTATGAAGAAAAATTTGTAATTTGCAAAATTTTATCACAGAAACTAAGAAAAAAATTTTTTTTTCAAAATTGTTGCTTTTTTCATTATAGCACAAAAAATAAAAAACCCAGAGGTGATCAAATACCACCAAAAGAAAGGTCTATTTGTATGAAAAAAAAAGGACAAAAAATTAATTTGGGTACAGTATTACATGACTGACTAATTGTCATTCAAAGTGTGAGAGCACTGAAAGCTGAAAATTGGTCTGGGCAGGAGGGGGGTTTAAGTGCCCAGTAGGCAAGTGGTTACCCAAGATCATATGCAGATTAATGGTCACCCTTTGAACTGTTATGAATGAGCCAGCATATTTACAATGTAGCAAACAACATAACTACTTAGTAAATCTTCTTGATACTACAGACACAGAGAGCTTTACGTATATGATAGCAGACAGTTCTTTACCAGAAAAAAAATACAGGTGAGAGACAACCACAGATCTTCAGGGGAGGAGGGTAGGTAGGGCTTATCACTAGGGACGAGTTACCGGTTCTGTCCCAATCCAGGTTTGGACTGAACTTTGCTTGTTCAGGGTTTGTCCTTAAAGTGGATGTAAACCCTCTCCTATACCAAGTGATGTGAACAGCCTCAGATGATACACAGAGATGAAACAAATCCTCCTACATACATTTTACATATATATCTGCCATCTTCAGCTTTCTACACTCTGTAGAACGTGCAGATTGTGTTACATATCTTGTTTCCTCATTCAGCAGTGGGTGTGAAGTCTGGGCACACAGTGTGAGCTGATTGGAGGAAAGGCACACCCCCCCCCCCCCATAGGCAGGGGAACCAAGAAACACGCAGAGCTGTACTGTGAACAGACCAGCTCCCTACTTATCTATCTCTAAGCTCACTCCCGACACAAATTTCCAGCTGCTGTTACCTCAGATGTAGGAGAACTTGTCAGAGGAACGGAGCAGCAGAAAGACACAGGACTTAGAGCTTTGGAGAGAGATAAGAAAACAGATATATGTCCAGGTCAGATTTCATGAATGGGGTTTACGACCACTTTAAGGTATGCTACGTGTTTTGGGGAGTCCCCAGGTTTCTTTCAAAAAAAGGAGAAATGTCTTTACCAGAAAATCAAAATATCGTTCTTGTTTCAGTACCTTCTACATATCAGATAGATGAGCTCCCGCCCAGGCAAGTTTAGGGTACCCCATAGGAAGGTTTTTTTTTTATTTTTTGGGATTTCATTTGATATAGTTGTTAGTACATACCCCCAATCACAGCTCCCAATGCCTTTTTTGACAGCAGTTTGCCTACTAGCCCCAAAAGTGGTAAGAATGCCACATGTCCCCCCCCACCCCCATATAGACTTCATTCACCTTTACATTTGGGTTTGATGGATTATGAATAAGATTTTCCAAACCCTCGGCAGATTAAACCTGGGCAGGTTTGCCCATCATTAAATCAAATCCCTCCACATTCCATCCAAGGCTAAAAAGTTTTGACTAAGTTTCCTCTAAAATAAAAGCTGCTCTATGTTCCCCATTAACCATCCAAAATACACAAATAAGGACCAGAAAGAGTAAATTATAAAAATGTGTTTTTTACATATAAAAGAAGGTAAAAATAATTCTGAATAATAAAGTAAAAAAAGGTTGAAATGATTCTGAATAAACTATGCAACAGCACAAAGTATGTATCATGAGAATGATTTGTCTTCTATCAAATACTGAATACCAAACAGGATACAGAATGGATGGTATTTCCTTGCATTATATTTGATTGGATGAATTTTAATAGCAGCCTTATAACCGCCCCCCCCCCCTCCCCAACCATTTTTGGAGGTCAAAGGTCTCCTGAAGCATGACAATTAATGCCTGCAACCCAAGCAAAGTCGTCATAGTTAGGCTAATATCTGAACAATTGCCCCCGCTATGGAGCCTTCTATGCTTTTTTCTCTTTAAGTCAATATACTGTACATTGCTACGCCCATCTTGGAGAACACCCAACAACCATAAATTGGTGCAGATGACTCTTCCAAACAAAAAACTGACATTCCCCGACACCATGGATTGAAGTCAGTTCCAGAATAGCCATGTTATTCTGCATTACCATGTGTACTGACCAGGAGTTGGCAGCATTTCCAGTACTGGGAAATGGCAACCTCTGCCAGTAACTTGATGAGTGTCCTTCAAGACAAGGCCATCTTATTTCATTCTTCTATTTACTTTGAAGTGGTGAACTTGCTTTGCGTTTTCTGTTTACCCAGGTCCACTTCCTGCCTCTAGATGCTACACTCACCTGCTTCCAAAAACGTCTTCCCCTTCTCCAGGATGGAATCAGTTAGCTGATTTGAAGACTTCAGATATTTGAGAACGTAGATATTCGGACAAAATTTGAGCATGTTCTGCTCACCACAACCATACGACAGGGCCAGGAGTTTGTCCAGGTTGTTCATTGCCGAACCCATGATGTCACCTGACCCAGAAATGAAAAGTAAGAGGTGAAGTGAGGCTTGAGAAAGAGACAGAGAAAGAGAGGGAAAGAGAGAGATCAACATGAGATAGAAGGAGCATCCTATGTCTAAAATACCTTAAAGAAAAGCCTGTGAGCTGGATAGAGGATGAAGCAGAGCCCCCCGATAGAGCAGAGTACTTTAGTAAAAGAGAGTTAGATAGAGGAAGATGCAGGGTCCTCCAGCAGAGGAGAGGATTTCAAGAGAGGCGCCTAGAGGCGATTCAGTTCGCATTGTGCGCTATACAAGTATTTCATTCATTCATTCATTCAGAGGAGTCTAAAAAAGAAGAAGCAGAATCTTCCAGCAGAGCGGAATATTTAACCTTTTCCCGCCCAGCCTATAGACAAATGACAGTTGGGCAGGACATTCATTGGGTGGAAGTCATATGAACGGGCCATGCCGGCGCTCAATTTGTCACCCACTGTATGGGCCAATGACACAGCCAATGACCGATCACTGTACCAGGCCACTGCCGGGACTATGATTGCTGTGACCAATTACAGTGGATCACATGACAACTGAACACAATGAGTGGCTTCCCTTCATTGTGTGCAATTGTGTTGCTAGCTGTGATTGGTCACAGTGATCACATGGTACAGACAGAGCCAATCACAGCCCATCTGTACTATGTGATTCGATGTGGCCAGTCACAGACAATCAGAACAATACACACTGAATTAATCAATTTCATTCAGTAAAAATGGTTGCTTATAATAGGGAAATTCACTATTAACATACTATCATCAGTGTTGCTAATCACCAGCACACCAGTTATTTGATGAAGCTGTATTGCACTGGTTATAATATGTAAAAAATAAAAAAAATTGTGAAAAAAATGTCAACTTCAAAAAATTTGCCATATCTCTAAATACCTTGGATTATCTACTTTCCAAAAAGGGATCAATTGATGGTATTTGTACTGTCCTGGCATCTCAAGAAATGAGTCCAACAATATATCAGGATTGATTAATTTTCAGATACACTATATCACCAAAAGTATTGGGACGCCTGCCTTTACACGCACATACACTTTAATGGCATCACAGTCTTAGTCCGTAGGGTTCAATATTGAGTTGGCCCACCCTTTGCAACTATAACAGCTTCAACTCTTTTGGGAAGGCTGTCCACAAGCTTTAGGAGTGTGTCTATGGGAATGTTTGACCATTCTTTCAGAAGCGCATTTGTGAGGTCAGGCACTGATCTTGGACGCGAAGGGCTGGTTTGCAGTTTCCGCTCTAATTCATCCCAAAGGTATTCCATCGGCTTGAGGTCAGGACTCTGTGCAGGCTAGTCAAGTTCCTCCACCCCAAACTCGCTCATCCATGTCCTCCAGCAGAGCAGAGTATTTTTCGGAAGAGGAGAGTTAGATGGGGAAAGGAGCAGAGTCCTCCAGCTAAGCCGATTAGTTCAGGAGAAGAGAGTTAGATAGAAGGAGCAGAGTCCACCAGCAGTGCAGAGTTTTTCAGGAGAGGAGAGTTAGATGGAGGGAGGAGCAGAGACCTCTGGTAGAACAGAGTATTTCAGGACAGGAGAGTTGGATAGAGGAAGGAGCAGAGTAGAGCAGATTATTTCAGGAGAGGACAGTTGGATAGAGGAAGGAGCAGAGTCCTTCATCAGCCCAGATTAGTTCAGGAGAAGAGAGTTAGATAGAAGAAGGAGCAGCGTCCTTCAGCATTGCAGAGTATTTCAGGAGAGGAGAGTTGCAACGAGGTAGGAGTAGAGCAGAATAGCAGAATATTTCAGGAGAGGATAATTAGATGGAGGAAGGAGCAGAGTCCTCCAGCAGAGTATAATCTTTCAGGAGAAGAGAGTTATATGGAAGAAGGAGTAGCATCCTCCAGCAATGCAATGCGAGTATTTCACAAGAGGAGAGTTGGATAGAGGAAGGAGCAGAGTAGAGCAGACTAGCAGAATAATTCAGGAGAGGAGAATTAAATATAGGAAGGAGCAGAGTCCTCCAGTAGAGCAGAGTATTTCAGGAGAGGAGAGTTGGATGGAGGATGGAGCAGAGTATTTCAGGAGAGGAGAGTTAGATAGAGGAAGGAGCAGATTCCTCTAGCAGTGCAGAGTATTTCAGGAGAGGAGAGTTGGATGGAGGAAGGAGCACAGTATTTCAGGAGAGGAGAGTTAGATAGAGGAAGGAGCAGATGATTCCTCTAGCAGTGCAGAGTATTTCAGGAGAGGAGAGTTAGCTGGAGGAAGGAGCAGAGTATTTCAGGAGAGGAGAGTTAGATAGAGGAAGGAGCAGAGTCCTCCAGTAGAGCAGAGTATTTCAGGAGAGGAGAGTTAGATAGAGGAAGGAGCAGAGTCCTCCAGTAGAGCAGAGTATTTCAGGAGAGGAGAGTTGGATGGAGGAAGGAGCAGAGTATTTCAGGAGAGGAGAGTTAGATAGAGGAAGGAGCAGATTCCTCTAGCAGTGCAGAGTATTTCAGGAGAGGAGAATTATATAGAAGAAGTCCCCCAGCAGTGCCATAGATTTGACAGTCAGGATTCTATTACTTTTACTACTTACCTGTAAAGCTAATAAATCCTCTCTCAGAACCCACAATGTAAGATTTGGGCAGCTCAAGATTGATTTTCTCCTTTACAATGGTTCCTTCTAAACAAAATACAAGAAATAAATCGTATTGATATTCAGATTAGTAAAGGTATAACATGTTACTTTGTACTGTGTAGCGTAAAATGCCTAGAAATAAAAAATAAAGGATCAGAGGTCTTTCAGGCAAATACATCCCACACTGAAGGCTTGATAAGTATCTACATTTAAAGCCTTTATAAACACACAGCACACAAGTCCATCCTAAATACAATGGATTTGCATTGACATTCATTCACAGACTGGAATCCCTCTAACGATCTTCTCTTTTACTTGTCTTGGGGGAGTAATCCACATACTTTCAATGATCAGCATGGAGTTGTGAGCCTGCTCCACCAAGGTTCCTTCGGGCTAAAAAACAAAACACAATTTAAAACACACACTTTAAAACATGCATTTTAACCATTTGCTGTCCATCTCATAGCAGTTTTACTGATTATATATATATATATATATATATATATATATATATATATATATATGACTCTTCTGGGCAGGGGGCGCACATGCATGCCACCGGCGGCTCGCTCTCACTGTGATTATTCACAGCAAGATGCGATCAGTGGGTACCGCAAACTCAGTGTCAGCCGGCACCTGCGGATCATTTAATACAGTAGCAGAATAGCAGTCTGTCTATGTAAACAAGGCAGATTACCGTTCTGTCTGCAGGGAAGGCATGGATCCTGTGTCTCTGCAAAGCAGGGAGATGCATCCATGTCTTCCCCTAGAAAAAGCACCTTCCATACTTTAGTAAAACACAGGCTAGGCACAAAGCGAACCCTTTGATCGCCCCTGATGTTAACCCCTTCCCAGCCAGTGTCATTATTACAGTGAAAGTGCATCTTTTTGAACACTGATTAGTGTTTTTAGTATTAGTGTCACTGGTCCCCAAAAAGTGCCAATTAGTGTCAAAATGTCCATAACAGTATCGCAGTCCTGCTATAAGTCGCTGATCGCCACTACCAGTAAAAAAATAAAAATTTTAAAAATAAATAAAAATCCCATAGATTGTAGATGCTATAATTTTTGCGCAAATCAATATACGCTTATTGAGATTTTTTTTTTTAAACAAAAATATGTAGTAGAATACATATTAGCCTAAATTGATAAAGAAATTCGAGTTTTTCAATTTTTTTTATTAGATTTTTTTTTTATTTATGTTTTTTTGTTTTTAGTGCAAAAAATAGCCAGCAAAAAAATGGCCTGGTCAGGAAGGGGGGTAACTCTTCCGGAGGTCAAATGTTCAAACAGCAGCACACAAAAAAAATAATATCAGTGTCAAGATCAAAGGAATACAGAATGAAATAGTTACATAGGTTGGGCACAGACCGCAGTGTAGATGTCAGCTGAACTGATGAACAGATATCTATATAGATACCAGTCAGGGAAAGCCCTCAGTGGGTATGCTATAGCCTCTTCACAGTCACACACTATTATTATTATTATATATTTATATAGCTCTGACATATTCCACAATGCTGTACAGAGGACACTGAGCCAATCACATCAGTCTTTGTTACATTATTGGACTTGTGAAATTTGGGGCCCTAATACTTACCTCAGACATCTCAACTCTCCCACGAGTCGCGGGAATCCCCCACATTTGGGTGTGGACTCCCGGTCCCCCACGAGCGCCGGGTGATCTCCTGGCTGAGCCTGTCACTCAGCCACAGACAGTGCAGCCTGGGTGGCCGAATGGAGTGCAGCCGCTTGGGCTGCTCTGTCTGTGGCTGAGTGACAGGAGGCAGGGCCGGACTGGCCTGTAGCGCTCCTCTCCCTCCCTCCTCCTCCTCCTCCTCCTCCCCCCTCCACTTCCTCCTCCTCCCCCTCCTCCACTACATGTCACACACAGCGGTTGGAGCTGAGTGTAAAAAACTTTGGCCTCGCTGTGACAAAAGTCCCACCCTCCTCCTAGACCAGCTTGTGTGATAGACAGAACACTGCGTCTATCACACAAGCTGGTCTAGGAGGAGGGCAGGACTTTTGTCACAGCGCGGCCAAAGTTTTCACACTGAATTCTGAGACACAGCGAGGGATGCCTGCTTTGTGTAATCCAGGCACTGACCATAGTGAGGCTGCGATTATGGGCATGGTAAGGCTGCGATCATGGGCACTGTAAGGATGCGGTTATGGGCACGATGAGGCTGCAATTATGGGAACGGTGAGGCTGCAATTATGGTACATGGTGAGGCTGTGATTATGGGCACAGTGAGGCTGTGATTTTGGGCACGGTGAGGCTGGGATTATGGGCACAGTAAGGCTGGGATTATGGGCACAATAAGGCTGGGATTATGGGCACAATAAGGCTGCAATTATAGGCACAATAAGGCTGGGATTATGGGCACAATAAGGCTGCAATTATGGGCACAATAAGGCTGCAATTATGGGCACAATAAGGCTGCAATTATGGGCACGGTGAGGCTGCAATTATGGACACAGTGAGGCTGCAATTATGGGCACAGTGAGGCTGCAATTATGGGCACAGTGAGGCTGCAATTATGGGCACAGTGAGGCTGCAATTGTGGGCACAGTGAGGCTGCAATTATGGGCACAGTGAGGCTGCAATTATGGGCACGGTGAGGCTGCATTTAATTGGGGGGGGAGGGGTTCAGCTGTGGCGCAAAACCTCCCTGAAATGAGTTTTTGCAAGTTGGGATGTCTGCTCACCTTAACCAGTAAAGTTTGGATAACAGCGTCTCTGCCGCCTTTGTCTGGTATCACTGCTCTCTGTCCTCCACACTGACCATTCACAGCCTGGGAGGTGACCGACATATTCAGAAAGCCTGCAGAAAGGTTAAATATGTTTTTTTTTTTTAAAGTTAAACAATTTCAGTCTAATTAATTATGTAGCAGCCGTGTGATAGAGTCTTAGAACCAAACAGCACCAGCACAGGTATAGGGATTGTCAATAATGTCAGAACAACTGAAAATGCAAAACTGTTTATAAACAAGAACATTGCAAAGAATGAATCTCACCATTGTGGGAGGGGCAGAGACACAAACTACTGCAGGGAAATCTCCCCATTGTGGAAGGGGCAGAGACACAAACTACTGCAGTAAATCTCCCAATGTGGGAGGGGGAGGGGCTTAGACACAAATTACTGCAGGAAATCTCACCATTGTGGGAGGGGCAGAGACAAATTACTGCAGGAAATCTCACACTTGTGGGAGGGGCAGAGACACAATATACTGCAGAAAATCTACTCATTGTGGGAGGGGCAGAGACACAAACTACTGCAGGGAAATTTCCCCATTGTGGGAGGGGCAGAGACACAAACTACTGCAGGAAATCTCCCTATTGTGGGAGGGGCAGAGACACAAACTACTGCAGGAAATCTCCCCATTGTGGGAGGGGCAGATACACAAACTACTGCAGGAAATCTCCCCATTGTGGGAGGGGCAGAGACACAAACTACTGCAGGAAATCTCCCCATTGTGGGAGGAGCAGAGACACAAATTACTGCAGGGAAATATCATTGTGGGAGGGGCAGAGACACAAACTATTGCAGGGAAATATCATTGTGGGAGGGGCAGAGACACAAACTACTGCAGGGAAATATCATTGTGGGAGGGGCAGAGACACAAACTACTGCAGGGAAATATCCTTGTGGGAGGGGCAGAGACACAAACTACTGCAGGGAAATCTCCCCATTGTGGGAGGGGAAGAGACACAAACTACTGCAGGAAATCTCCCCATTGTGGGAGGGGCACAGACACAAATTACTGCAGGAAATCTCCCCATTGTGGGAGGGATATAGACGCAAACTACTGCAGGGAAATCTCCCCATTGTGGGAGGGGCAGAGACAAAAAACTATTGCAGGAAATCTCCCCATTGTGGGAGGGGCACAGACACAAATTACTGCAGGAAATCTCACCATTGTGGGAGGGGGCAGAGACGCAATATACTGAAGAAAATCTCCTCATTGTGGGAGGGGCAGAGACACAAACTACTGCAGGGAAATCTCCCCATTGTGGGAGGGGCAGAGACACAAACTACTGCAGTAAATCTCCCAATGTGGTAGGGGGAGGGGCTTAGACACAAATTACTGCAGGAAATCTCACCATTGTGGGAGGGGCAGAGACAAATTACTGCAGGAAATCTCACACTTGTGGGAGGGGCAGAAACACAATATACTGCAGAAAATCTACTCATTGTGGGAGGGGCAGAGACACAAACTACTGCAGGTAAATTTCCCCATTGTGGGAGGGGCATAGACACAAACTACTGCAGGAAATCTCCCCATTGTGGGAGGGGCAGAGACACAAACTACTGCAGGAAATCTCCCCATTGTGGGAGGGGCAGAGACACAAAATACTGCAGGATATCTTGTGATTGTGGGAGGGGCAGAGACACAAACATTTTTTATATGACAGGAGGTACAATTTAAATAAGTCTGCAGACATCCCTGCATAATTATAGATGACTAGACTGCAATGTTTCCATTGTTACTTTATTGTATTTTGCCACTTTTCTTTTAATCGTGCCTTTATAATGTTTTTTAGTTACCTAATGCGGTTGGAGTCATCTGCCATGAGATCATTTTCCTCTGTCCTCCACCAACACAGATTGTGTTGTCTTTGGGGCTGTTCAGGATGTAATCGTTAGATTCAGCTAATGTCGACTGAATCTGTGAACACATAAATGATTGTAAATAATCTCTTCAGACAATGAACCGCTTGTTGATTCTTGGTAAAACTCTGCTCCACTGTTCTACCTCCAGGAAATGACAGGGGACAATTTCACCAACATCAAGAGGCAACTTTCAGATATCTCAAGAAGAGTCAACCTATCTGTTAACAGCTGCACAAAAAAGCAGTTTAAAGAGTTAGCTCAGCATTGTGTGAGAGTGAAAGAGAACAGACTGTGCAGATGTGGGTAGAATCAATCGGAGTGCTCGTTTGTGAGGGGCCGGGGCCCAGCATCCAATGCTCTCTATGTCCTGCCATCTGCAGGATGGAGAGGGGAGGGCAAAGGAATAGACTGCATGAAAAACAAGCATGACTTTAGGATTCCTCAACCTCAGTCCTTCATTAAATTAAAGACACCGATTGTGTGACATGGGTTTTATATATCACAGCAGCCAAATTTTATTAACCAAAGAATAAAATAACATCACGTAAAACATGTAAAACATACCCGTAACAACAAGAGGTCTTTGGGTGTCTTTTAAGGTAGTGGTCATCAACTCCTGTCCTCAGGGCCCACTAACAGGCCAGGTTTGCAAGATAACTGCAATACATCACAGGTGAGATAATTTGCTGCTCGGTGATTGCAATATTCTAGTCTGCATCTCCCCAAGGCAATACATAAAAACTGGCCTGTTATTGGGCCCTGAGGACAGGGTTGATGACCACTGTTTTAAGGCACAATTTATAACTGTAAGGCTAGGTTCACACTGAAGTGATGCGGGAATGCCGCGAATCCGCGGCGGGTTCCCGCATCGCATGCCTCCCGCCGGCAGTTCACACTGCCCTATGCGGACTGCTGGGAGTGTCAGTGAAACCTTAATGACACCCCCAGATCAGTTTGCATATCGCAGTGCGATCTGCAAACTCGGACAGGAATCGGATCGCATGGTGTGAACACCCATGCGATCCGATTCTGCTGCGGACCAAAAAAAGGGTCCTGTGCGAGTTTGGAGTGGGTGCGATGCGAATTCAGCCATACTATCTGTATGGCTGAACTGGCATCGCACAGAGATCGGATGTGATTTGCACTGCAGTGCGGTGCGAATCACATCCGGGTCTCCCAGCCGCAGCAGTGTGAACCCAGCCTAATGGTCTATGTCCTCAGCTGTGCCCCAACCGGCTCGAGGACTCTCTGACATCACCCATACTTCCATATTACCTTCCCTCAGGGGACCCAGCTCCTGGAAGAACCACCGCTAACCAAGTGTAAGCGCCATACCTTAGATGGGCCCCACTAATCCTGTAACTATGTAATTCTTCACTGATCCCCCAAAGACCCCTTGAACCGCCAACTGCTGTGACAAATTGACAATATACATCATTCAATAAAAGAATACCCAAATCGAACACGTTTCTGCTTTTTTATGTTTTTGTTTTTTTATATTATTATTATTTATTTTTATTTTTTGGATAAAACAAGACACAACAATACAAAATTACTCAACTCTACTGGCCCCTCTACACCTCACCCCACCTGTCCAGTGCGCCAACTCCTATTCCCAGGGTGGGAAGCTGTCTCGTCCTCCTAATCCACGGAATGCTGCGTCTACCTCCCCGTCCACCTGACTCCTTCCTCTGGACCCAGCCCCTTCTAACTTAGACCACCAATCAGGTAAGAGCTTGCTTTTTTCCCCACAACACTGGCCTAGCTGACCGATAAAGGACCCTGTTCCTCCCCCTAGTCATGCAGCCCCTCCGTCTATACTCTCCTACGGGTCTCACTTTTTAAAAATAAAACGGAGTACAGCACGTTAATGTACTGAGGATGCTGTGATGCAGGGATAAGTTGGCAAAAGTCACTAAAGGTGAACTAACCACCCTTAAAACATCAAAGCCTTTCCAATTAATTACAATATATACTGCAATTTCCTTCATATAAGAGCGTATTTCTAATTGTTAAAGGTGAATGTCGGGCATATAAAAAGACACATCAATCTATGCAGCAGTGGCGGGCACTCATGCAGGGTCCAGGGGCACCCCCCCCCCCCCAATCCAGGCACCCGGTCCATAATCTACATGCAGTGAGCCAGATGCATAGATTTCGATTTTTGTTTTTTTATTTGTTTTAAAGAGGAAGTAAACCCTGATGGGTTTACTTCTTCTTTGTTTCCCTGCAAAGGTAAAGCATAATGGGCTAATACCATTATGTGTCACTTACGGTACCTGACACAGGAGCCAGCAATGTCCCCGATTTCCTCGCCGGCTCGAAGCGTCCATCTTCCTTCTGGGGTCACGGACTCCGGCTCTGTGACTGTCCGGAGTCGCATGACGTCACTCCCGCACGTGCACATGGGAGCCGCCAGTCACAGCATGTCGTTTAATGAAAACGGCACGCCGTGACCCTTATACAGTGCTCATGCGCCGAGAAGAATCCTTGTACAGGGAATTGTAAATATCTCCTAAACCTAATATTTGCAGCACCTACAGGTAAGCCTTAGTCTAGGCTTACCTGTAGGTTAAAGGGTTTACACCCACTTTAAGCACGATTAGCGTCTGAGGCTCTAATTGGCTTCAAAAAAGGGTGGGCTTGGGGCGCAGAGCACTGCACCCAGAGCCCACCCAGTTGTGTGACATTAATATTCACTGTCTTCCTGTTTCTCCTCCCAGCCAATTAGGAAGTGGGTCCTGAGGCCCAATTGGCCATGAGTCTTAAGTCCTGATTGACAGGGAGGAGAAGCAACTGCTGGGACTCGGGAGGAGGCGCAGGGGGGAAGCCACCAAAGCCGCGACCTGGATGGGGTAAGTGCGGGGCTGGCGATGCGGCAATCAAGAGATGGGGGGAAGTGGCAATCGATGGAGCAATCATGGGGGGGGGGGGTTGTTTGGCTGGCTGGGGGGGCTGCAGGTGGCCCCCTTCGCAAGAAAATTGAGCATCAGCCACCACTGCTATGCATGTCTATGCTCATCAAAAACCAGTGCATAATAAAGCCGACCATAAATGGTTTGAATCTCAGCCAGTTCAGAAGGGACCAGCTGAGATTTAAACCATGTATGGGCAGGCTGAATGTACCCAAGTGGATTGATCCACTTGGGTACAACCAGCCTGTCAGATTTTACATTTCTATTTCTATTATAGCCGCTCACAGTAATCACTGTGTTCTCCCGGCAGGGACAGCTTCCCCATACCTGCTGGGAGAACACAATGGCTCCATGGGTGGGATTCTCCCTGACTGTTTTGATCAACCCATGGCCGGCGTAATTGTGTTTAAAATGATAACTAGTATAAGAACTTGAATTTGACTATTGCAGTCCATGTGCAACAGAGATTGGCTTATTGCAGTCCATGTACAGGAGCACAAAAAGCTGGTCAGTTTTGCTGTAGTGCTCATGTGCTAACAAGAGACACGCTGATAGGAGGAGAGTGCAAAGTCACAAAGAATTTAACTTATTAGTATGCTGCTTCTCATTTCACTGTGTAGTCACAGACAGGGCCAGCACAAGGGGTGGGCAAGAGGGCGGCTGCTCTGAGTGCAATGGCTTACTATATAGGGATGGGGGAACCTTCCTTGCAAGACTGACAGGGGTAATGAAAGCTGCAGCAGTGGTGATTTTGACATATTAGTGACTACTGGGTGTAGGATCCCCTAAGTCTGCACATCATGAATGGGGGAGGAGGGCGCAGTTTGTCATCTTTGCCCTAGGTGCTAGATGGCCTTGTCCCAATACTGGTCACGACTCCCCAGGGAGAGAGAAGACCTGTAAGTGGTACTAGTCCCCTACCTTGCCGGATGTGCCTGTGCTTTGTAAATCTCAGGGCTGGATCGACAGTGCCCATTTATGTATTTCATCTTTAGCGGTTTGGCTGGAGTTTAGGTTTAATATGGCAAGTGTTTCATGACCACTTAACTGCAAAATGTGTGATGTGTTAAATGTTAAAAAAATACTGAACTGGAACTGAACTTTAACTCCTGTTAAAGTGGACGTAAACCCTCCCGATCATTTTCAGCCAAGGAAGCTGTCATCAAGGCCTCTGTTTGATCTTCAACTGCCATGATGCTGCTTATATTATCAGTTATGACACCAGCCATTGGAGGGTCTGACAGTTTGGTTGAGAGTACAACCATTGTGACAGTTACACTCCCTGCATGGCAACTGGTTTTTGATGGGTTTACTTCCAATTTAAGTTCTAGGAAGGTTGTGGAGCATTTTCTTTGCTTCCAAATGTTGAATACATAAACAAAAAGCTGATTAATATCTTTACTAACATTGCACAATTGGATTTGTGCCAATTTACCATCAATTCCTGGCTCATGTAGTTGGACACCAAAGCATTGATCTGCACGGTCTCACCACGTATTATAGAGTAGGGCATTCGGAGGTCAATAAAAAATGGCCGGAAGGTGACGATAGAGGTCGCAGCAGACAGACCCAAACCACGATTACTGACACAGAACATCTGGGCGATCCACTCAGTGATGGTGTCCGGTAAGTTGACTGGAATTTCGGAGGATCCAGAAGAACTAGAAAATACAATAAATATGAGACTCTCTTTTATTTCTTGACCAGAATGGGTAGACAGGTGTTCGCTCTCATTTGATTCTATTGAATTAGTAAAGTTGTGCAGTCAATTAGGTTTCACGCTGAAGGTTATGTTTGAATGGAAGGATGGATGGCTGACATCTTGTGGACAAATAATGGTATTACATTGAGTGCTGTTGTATATTCAGTTGCACTACTATTTAAACAGCCGGTGTTCTGCCATATAGTGTCCTGGCATTGGATAGTGTCCGCCCCGTACTGCGCATGCGCAGCACGGAGCAGAGGAAGCTTCGGAAAATCTCCGAAGATGAACGGCGCCTGCGCCATTAGTCGAGGTGGTAGCCCCACCATCCAAGCGGACATAGGGCTGCCGATATTAGAGGTCCCCTCTCGGGCTTGCTTCGCTCGCCATGCTTCAGGCTTGGCCTCGCTGTTCTCGGCTCTTTTATATTCCAACTCTATGTCCACTTGGATGGTGGGGCTAGAACCTGGACTCACGGCGCAGGCGCCTTTCATTTTTGGCTATTTTCGGAATCTGTGTGTGCTGTGTACTGCGCATGCGCAGTACACAGCGAACACTATCCGATAGGGGACTCTATATGATAGGACACCGGTCCAAGACTCCTTGCCGCTCAGAGGAAGCTAGCGTCCCATAGGCTAGCGAAACGCGCCAGTGGGCGTGATGTCAGCACGTTACCCGGGGGACATGTCAGCTCACTGCACTAGCGCAGATTGAATGGCGGCAGTCCATGGAGGATAGACGGTGGGATTTTTAAACATACGGCCATCTGGAGTGTGTACTATACTGAATGTACAAGGGATTGGGATTATCTACCGTGGATGTGGTTTGATCTTCTTGGATGGGTAGAGGTAGTTGGAAGCAGGTAGCTGGATGCAGTTGACAAACGGACATATGGTGAGAGTGTCATGGACACACATGCAAATTACTTATGACGCTTTGCTCCTGCCCTTTGCTCCCCATCTCATCTATCCTGCTCTGCTTAGCTGAGGAAATTAACAATATGTATGGCAACTGTGCTTGATTGCTGTTTGACTATATTTATGGTCATTATCCACACCCCACTGTTTAGCTGTTCATTAAACAAAGCTAACCTACAAACATTATAGAAGGGACTACTAGTACCTATAGAATAAGCTGTGGACTGCGCCCTATTATTTGGCTTTAGATTGCCGGACTACATATTTGCTTTGTTTTTTGGCCGTGCTGTTTTACCACCTATACACCGCTAAGCTGTCATATGCTTTTTGATTAATAGCTATCACTAGATTCATTTATTTGTGCATATGTGGATGTGTGTTGGTGAGCATAGTGTGTATGTGCAGCTGCATCCCCCATTTTAATACGACAACGTTGTCTTTTTAATTCATCTGTGGTTTATGCATGTAGTGCTCTCTGTTTTGTTGTGTTATTGATGTGTTTTTTTGCTATTTATTAAAATTTAGTAATCAATTACTGTTTGTTTTTTTTGCAATATGATCAGTTTGTTTTGCAAATTTTTTTTCCCATGTGATATAAAGTTTTATTGAAAAAAAGTGTTAAAAAACAAAGTTACAACCAAGCACTAAACCCCCTTCACCCCCCCAACAAAAAAAATTGGGACCCTGTCTCCTGCACACACACACAAATGTTAAAACATCCATCAGACATATCTACGGACAAAAATGGGGGAACACCCAAATTTGCACAGTGCATTCTGTGCCCTGATTGGGCAAAGCTTTGCGTAGGAAAAGCTGGCTGTTAAAGAGCGGGGTTGGGAAGCTGGCTGCAGCGTTCTTAACAACTTGACAACTGCACTATAGCCAAATGACAGATACAGTGCAGTCTTCCAGTTCTGGGAAGCCATCATATGACGGCCTCCCATGATTACGTTCACTGCTGGGCGCGGGCAGCACGCTCTGTGTTCGCATTGTCCTCCAGGCACTGCCGAACACAGATTGAGGTAAAGAGCCAATCAGCGTCTGTTTACCACCTGCTCAGCTGTGTGCAATCACAGCTGATCATGATGTCAATGGAAGGCGGTTATTGGCTCTCTTCACCGCTCTTTCTCACGCTGTCAGCACGTGGAGAAGAGGAGAAAAGAGCCAATTTGTGCCCATCACTGCTGCCAATTAGCGCCAACCACTGCTGCCAATCAGTGCCACCTACTTCTGATAATCAGTGCTCACCACTGCTGCCAATCAGTGCCCACCAGTGTCTCCTCATCAATGTGACCTGTCAGTGACATTGATGAGTGGCATCTATCAGTGCCACCTATCAGTGCCCATCAATGCCACCTATCAGTGTAGCCTCATCAGTGCCACCTCATCAGTGCCCATCAATGCCGCCTCATCAGTACTGCCTTACCAGTGCCCATCAGTGCTCATCAGTGCAACCTCATCAGCGCACATAAGTGAAGGAGAAAAATTACCTGGTTGCAAAATGTCATACCAAAGTTATGGAAAAGTTTTTTTTTTGTTTTTTTTTAATTTTCGGTCTTTATTTGTTTATTTAGCAAAAAATAAAAACCCAGCAGTGATTAACCACTACAGCCCCGGACCAATAAACACCTTAAGGACCAGAGGTCTTTTTCCAATTTCGCACTGTGCTGCTTTAACTGGTAATTGCGCGGTCATGCAATATTGCACCCAAACGAAATTTGCGCCCTTTTCTTCCCACAAATAGAGCTTTCTTTTGATGGTATTTGATTGCCTCTGCGATTTTTATTTTTTGCGATATAAATGGAAAAAGAGCGAAAATTTTGAAAAAAAAAGATATTTTCTTCTTTTTGTTATAAGAAAAATCGAATAAACTAAATTTTAGTCATACATTGAGGGCAAAATTTATTCAGCCACATGTCTTTAGTAAAAAAATTGTCAATAAGCGTATATTTTTTGGTTTGCGCAAAAGTTATAGCGTCTACAAACTAGAGTACATTTTATGGAATTTACACAGCTTTTAATTTATGACTGCCTATCTCATTTCTTGAGGTGCTAAAATGGCAGGGCAGTACAAACCCCCCCCCCCCCAAATGACCCCATTTTGGAAAGTAGACACCCCAAGGAAATTGCTGATGGGTATGTTGAGCCCATTGAATATTTATTTTTTTTGTCCTAAGACTGAATATGAATAATGACAAAAAAAAAATAAATTACAAAAAGTTGTCACTAAATGATATATTGCTCACACATGCCATGGTTATATGTGGAATTGCACCCCAAAATATATTACTCTACTTCTCCCGAGTATGGGGATACCACGTGTGGGACTTTTTGGGAGTCTAGTCGTGCACGGCACCCCGAAAACCAATCACCACCTTCAGGATTTCTAAGGGTGCAAATTTTTGATTTCACTCCTTACTACCTATCACAGTTTCGAAGGCCATAAAATGCCAAAATAGCACAAAACTCCCCAAAATGACCCCATTTTGGAAAGTAGACACCCCAAGCTATTTACTTAGAGGCATGTTGAGTCCATGGAATATTTTATATTTTGCCACAAGTTGCGGGAATATTACAAACTTTTTTTTTTTGCACAAAGTTGTCACTAAATGATATATTGCTCACACATGCTATGGGCATAAGTCAAATTACACCCCAAAATAAATTCTGCTGCTTCTCCCGAGTACGGGGATACCACATGTGGGGGACTTTTTGGGAGCCTAGCCACGTACGGGACCCCAAAAACCAAGCACTGCCTTCCGGATTTAAATATAAAATGATACCAAAAAACTGTTAGCGATCGCAGGGATCAGGCCTGACTCTGCGATCGCTGCAGTTATGTGTTTAGTGTTTTGTAAGTGACAGTGATCGATCGATACTGCACTTGGGTGGGCTGGGCAGAGGGGCAAAACGCAGGTGCTAGCAGGTATCTGGGCTGATCCCGCTAACAATGCGTTTTTTTGGAACCCTGAACTGCTGGGGACGCTAGTATAGATCTGATCAGATCAGATATTGATCTGTTCAGATTCTATATCACTACAGGAGGTTTATGCTTTGTGTGTGGGTGTTAGCGGTACTGGCACTAACCTAGCGATGCCTGGGGCGACGCAGACCCTGACCCTAAAACCTAATTGATATCACCCGCCGGGTGATCAGGGGGTTAAACCTTTATTGGGTAATAAATGGTGGGTGCCCCGATGCTATAAAAAGCAAACTAACCAGAGTCACCCGTAACACTTATACGGTGATCAGTGGTGAAAGGGTTAACTAGGGGCAATCAGGGGGTTAAAACCATTATTGGGTAGTATATAGGGGTACCTAACGCTATAAAAACCTGGCGGTGAACCTAAAAAAATAACTAGCTACCTAACGACACTAGTGACACTAATGCAGCGATCAGAAAAATGATCGCTTAGTGACAGTGGCAAAAGGGGGTGAAAGGGTTAACTAGGGGCAATCAGGGGGTTAAAACCATTATTGGGTAGTATATCGGGGTACCTAGCGCTATAAAAACCTGGCGGTGAACCTAAAAAAAAACTAGCTACCTAGCGACACTAGCGACACTAATGCAGCGATCAGAAAAATGATCGCTTAGTGACAGTGGCAAAAGGGGGTGAAAGGGTTAACTAGGGCAATCAGGGGGTTAAAACCATTATTGGGTAGTATATCGGGGTACCTAGCGCTATAAAAACCTGGCGGTGAACCTAAAAAAATAACTAGCTACCTAGCGACAGTAGCGACACTAATGCAGCGATCATAAAAATGATCGCTTAGTGACAGTGGCAAAAGGGGGTGAAAGGGTTAACTAGGGGCAATCAGGGGGTTAAAACCATTATTGGGTAGTATATCGGGGTACCTAGCGCTATAAAAACCTGGCGGTGAACCTAAAAAAATAACTAGCTACCTAGCGACAGTAGCGACACTGATGCAGCGATCAGAAAAATGATCGCTTAGTGACACTGGCAAAAGGGGGTGAAAGGGTTAACTCTAGGGGCAATCAGGGGGTTAAATCTTTATTGGGGGGTGATAGGGGGCTACCCTGGACCTAACACTAACTGTCCTGACAGTTTTAACTGTTACAACTGACACTGAATGCATTGATCAGTAAAGAAATGATCAATGCAATCAGTGACACTGTGACTGGGGGGGGGGGGGGGGTTTGTGTACCTATGTGTACCTATGTGTCAGTGTAGTGTTTTGGTGCACTTACTTTTAGTCTTCTCCTCGTAGTCCGGTCAAAAAGACCGCCCCGAGGAGAATGACATCACTTCCTCCTTCCTGTGTAAACAATACACAGTGGAAGGAAGCTCGTCATTGGCTAGGAGCGATCCAGAGGGGGTGGCCAGAAACCAACGGCCATCCCCTCATCATGGATCGCTTCTGGAGGGAAACGGACCGCCGTATCCAGCGGGAGGGGGTCCGATCGGACCCCCCACCCGCTGGAAGGCAGGCACGTACATCTACGTGCTTGTGCCTGCCTGTGCCATTGCGATGACGTATAATGGCAATACGGCGGTCCTTAAGTTGTTAAACACCACCAAAAGAAAGCTCTATTTGTGGGAAAAAAGTTCTAAAATATTTTTTGGGGTATAGTGTCATTCAAAGTGTGACAGCGCTGAAAGCTGAAAATTGGCTTGGGCATGAAGAGGGTGAAAGTACCCAGTGGTTAACAACCGATGAGTCATCAGCTGTCAATGGTCTGTGTGCCGGTAAAAAAAAATTCTAAAAAAAAAAAAAAAAAAAACTGAAAAAGTTAAAGGGGAATCCCATGCCAAAAAAAAAAAAAAAACAGCGTGGGGTCCTCCCCAAAATCCATACCAGACCCTTATCTGAGCATGCAGCCTGGCATGTCAGGAAAGGGGGGAGAGACAAGCGAGCACCCCCCCAAATCATACCAGGCCATATGCCCTCAACATGTGGGGGTGGGTGCTTTGGGGCACCCCCATACCCCAAACCGCCTTGCTGACTTTTAATAAACAGACACTCCCCTGTCCCACGGTTCAGCGGTGCGGCCACCCGAAGCCTTGCTTCTCTCTCCCTCCTCTCCGTGGCTCCAGTATTGTGCGTTGTGAATGGCCAGGCAATCTTCTGGGACCTGTGATGTGTCCCAGAAGATTACAGGGAGAGGGGAGAGGTGAACTTCCACTTGGTGCCATACCACCAGGAGAGAATGTTGGAGCTGGGGACCTGTGAAAACTAGGTACCCGTTTCCCACCCAAAAAAATGACATGCCAAATGTGGCATGTTCAGGGGGTTACAAGTACTTACTGTAAAGCGGAAGTTCCACAAATTTTGCGGAATCCCCAGCCTTCCCATTGCATGATCTGTAGATTGAATTTACTGTAGCTGCTTTTAAAGCCACAATTTTAGGGATTTTAAGGATTACATTTTTAATGCACAGCCTATAGCAGAGTGCTCAACCTTTTGAAGAGTGAGGCTTTTTTGAAGTGATTTGGTAACCGGTCACCATACCTCCCAACTTTTTGAGATGTGAATGAGGCACACCTATCACCAAAAGTATGCAAGCATAGGACACACCCCTTGCCACGCTCCCTTAAAGGAGAATTGTACAAAAAAAGAAGGTTTGTTAAACCCACGAGTGCTTTTTTTTACCACTAATATTCCTTTTAGACTTTTGAAATTTACAAACGTAGCAATTTAGAAATCAGATGAAAGGTTTAGAACTGAAAAACACTTTTTGAAAGATAAAAAGTGCATTTTATACACATCTATATTGATCTGGCCAAAATGAGGGACAAATGAGGAGGATAAAGGGACATTGCTTCAAATCAGGGACAGTCCCTCAAAATCGGGGACAGTTGGGAGCTATGTGGTCAACTAAATTAGATAGTTCAGAATTTCAATTTTTTTATTTTGAATAACATAATGAAAATTTGACTCCTGCAGGGAGGACCCGTTCTTGTATATACTGTCCCTGCCACCCCTTCTGTCCAAGTGTAAAACAGAATGTGACAGGGAGGCCGTATGGGCCCCCTGGAGCATGGGAAGGGGTCACAATCATGACTCCTGACACTACACCAGTCATTGGCGGTGTGTGGTAAAAAAACAGCTCAACTATGAGGTTTTTATCACCCCCTCCCCCCAAACCTCAAATCTAAACAAGCCCTTACTGTCCTGAGCCCAATATAAGGTTGTTTTCACACTCATGTGCTGCGGTGACAATTGTGATATTTAATACACTGACCTTTTTCTCTTCCAGCGTCTGCTGGCATTACTAGGCTGCTACAAAGGTCCCAGGAGAAATGCACTTGGTATCACTCCACCTGGAACAGGAGCCGGCGCTACAGAAGAAGCATTATGTGGCTCCTGCCTCCTCCGTTGCTGTCGCTGGCTCCATGCACACCAATGTTTAGGAATGGCGGGTCAGCAACCCGTAATCTGGGCTTACTGACCCCCCATCCAAGAGCATGAAGTCTCAGGCCATATCAGAGGGCCCCATTGAGCACCCCTTGCCTATAGTTTTTTCAGTTGTTCAAAATAATCAGTGGAATTTAGAAACAGTGTTTAACCAGTTTCCGCCAGGACTATAGCAAAATGACAGTCAGGCAGGACTTTCTAGAAAAAAAAGAAAAAAAAGGGGTGCACCAGCCTTGTGCATTATCTTTGGACATATATATAATTTAAATATTAAGTAAAACAACTCACAAACATGTGGGAAAAGACTCGCGATACAAATGATCTCCAGACAACAGCAATTGGTCTACTGACAACAGACTCCGGATGGTAATAGAGGAGATTTCAAGGGCCACTTCTGGCAAGGAATTTCAACCATCCGGGTGGACGTCATATGACGTTCTCTTGGATCACGCCTGACTTCGGCGCAGTCTGTCACCGGCTGTGTCCAACGGACACAGCTGATGACTGATCAGTGTACTGGCCCACTGCCAGTACCATGTGACCACTGTGACCAATCATAGCAGATCACATGGCAATTGTAAACAATGTATGGCGTCCATTGCGTAATTGTGTTGCTAGCTGTGGTCACAGGGATCCCATGGTACAGACAGGGCCAATCATAGCCCACCTATACCATGTGATTAGCTGTGGCCAATCACAGCTAATCACAACAAAACAAACTAAATGAACCATTTGCTTGCTGATAGCAATTCAACTCACTTCTATAAGCAGCCATAATGTGTAAAAAAAAAAAAAGTACCGATCACTTCCCCAGAGTAGTACAATGTTACTGGTCACAGTGTGGTTGATTTACTAAAACTAGAAAGTGCAAAATGTGGTGCAGCTGTGCATGGTAGCCAACAACTCCAGTGTGTTAAAATAACATTTAAAAAAAATGCAATAAAAAATATATATATTTTTTTGCACTGCCACAATCCTTTTACAATAACACTGTACTGCCCTGGGGACAGTATGTAAAAAAAAAAAAAAAATCCTTTCATTTCTTTCATTTTCTTTCATTTCTTCATTTTCCAAAAAATGATGACAAAAAATTGACAACTTTAAAAAACTCACTATGCCTCTTACTACATTGGACTGTCTACTTTCCAAAAAGGGGTCATTTGGGGGATATTTGTACTGTCCTGGCATTTTTGAGCCTAAAGAAATTAGTTAGGCCATAAGTACATCATGATTGATCCTTTTTCATATCTATTTCCTGGACCTCCCCATGTCAGCCTACTATGGGTCAGCCCCGCCCCCTCTGACCCCTCCAGGACCACATTTTTCCTAGCCCATAAAGGGCGTCTGTCTGCCCACACCAGTGTTCTTTTTTCGTCCTCGCTCTGGACGCCTTTTAAAGTTTATTTTTATTTTTTTATTATTTTTTTCTCCATCCACCCTGTTAGGGTTCAGCCTCTCCCGGATCAGAATACCCCCCCCATATAGGCTGTAAATCTCCTGAGGAGGTGAGTTCCCTTGGTGCTGGGATAATAAGGTGCAGTATAAATGACTGTGTATTACTGGCAGTATAAATATATACCTTCGTTAGGCAGGTGCTGGCACTCTCTCCTTGTTTTTGTGTGTTCAGGCAGTGGTTTGGCTCGCTGGGACTTGTAGTTCACCACCTCTACATGTATGCCTTTCAGGAAGCTCAGAGTTGAGCAGCTGAGGTCAGAGGTAGCTTCCTCTTGGATTGCCTAGCAAACACCAGAATGCTCACTGCTGATTTGCAGCAGGCTCTGTCCTATAATCTCAGCCTCCAGCTGATCAATCTGCTACCCTGCTCTGGTAAGCCTGATTTTGAGGACTCTCATTACTTACTGCTGTGTTACTTATCTGTTGGAGTGTTTTTACTATCCTGTGTCTTAGCACTGAAGAATCGGATGGAGAAGTTTATTTTATTTAAAAGAGAGCACATCCTCTGTTTTACAGAGAGAATGGCCCAGTGTGAGCTAAACGCCCGCAAAGAGGTTCCTAATCAGCATTCCAGCCTCAAAGCAGTAAAAAGGGGACTAGACATGACAAATTGCAGAGTCGCATGCAGCTGGATAGACGTCTGTTGTCACAGCATTCCAGATCTCCCTCGCCCTTACCTCACTTTAGTCGCTTGGACCCGAGCCAAGACAGGTCCATACATCAGAAAGCCTCTAAAAAGTGCAAATCCGGGCACTGACAGAAGAAAATCCTCTTCTTCGGATAGGTCTTCATCACCAGCCCAGGCAGAAGAAGGATCCTGTTGGGCTTGCTCAGCTGAGGTTATCAGAGGAAAGCGGGTATGTGCATCTTGCTTCATTGAGGTGGCTCAGGACAATGCTGCGAAGGGACGCCAAGTTAAATCCTACATTAAGCATGCAGTCAAGGAAGGGTTAAACAGTGTTTCAAGGAATCCTGCTCATCCTGCTGTATCTTCAGCATCTGCAGATTCAGATCATGTGTTTTCAGTGCGTTTTAACTCGAATAGCGATTCAGATCCATCTGAGGCTGAGATGGTCTTGGAATCGCATACGTTTGATTTTTGCACTGGTTCCCCTCTTGGTGGAGACTGTTAAGGATGCGATGAAGTGGAAGGAAGAATTGTCGCCTCCAAAGAAACAGCAGAGATACTACCCGTATTTAAAGAAATCTTTACCTTCCTTCCCATTCATTTCTGAAATTAAAGAAGTATTTGACAATGAGTGGGTGGGGCCTGAGAAGAAGCTCAATGTGCATAATAGAGTATCGAAACTAAAAGCCTTGGGACACAGCGCCTAAGGCCGCGTACACACGCGGGGACTGTTCGCTGAAACTTTGTTCGTCAAACAGTTGCCGCAACAGTCTGCTCAAAATTTGCATGAGCGGACTTGCCCACACACGAGCGGACTGTTTCAGCGAACTGTTTGCCAAACAGTTCGCTCAACTTTTGAAATGAACGGACTCGCCCACGTAAGGCGGAGGAAAGTCTGCTCATTTCGAGCGCGTGTGAAGGTAGGCGGGGCCCGCGAAGGAGACGTTGCGGGCTCCGCCGCCTGGAATGGACTTAAAGGGGAACCCCAACGCCGAAAAAAATCGGCGTGGGGGTCCCCCCAAAGTCCACAACAGACCCTTGTCCGAGCACGCTACCCGGCTGGCCAGGAAAGGGGGGCGAGCGAGCGCGCCCCCCCTCCTGAGCCGTACCAGGCCGCGTGCCCTCAACATGGGGGGTGCCTTGGGGAAGGGGGGGGCGCGCGGCCCCCCCACCCCAAAGCACCTTGTCCCCATGTTGATGAGGACAAGGGCCTCTTCCCGACAACCCTGGCCGTTGGTTGTCGGGGTCTGCGGGCGGGGGGCTTATCCTGCGCCAGAGCCGCCCTGCGCTGCCACTTATATAGTGCCAATGGGGCGGTGTCACATGGTATATGTCACATGGGTTGGTCACATGGGTTGATGTCACATGGGGACTATGACATCGTAAGGGGGCGGGGTCACCATGTGACATCAACCCATGTGACCAACCCATGTGACATATACCATGTGACACCGCCCCATTGGCACTATATAAGTGGCAGCGCAGGGCGGCTCTGGCATTCCGGCCGGAGAGAGCGTCGTGTCAACATCTCCTGGAGAAGAAGAAGAACAAGAAGAAGAAGAAGAACGGAAGGCGGCGACGGCGACAGCGGCGACAGAAGACCGGGCCACCGCCTGCAAAAGAGCTATAAGAAGGTGCGGTGGCCCGGCAGAAGAACGGAAGGCGGCGGCGACAGAAGACCGGGCCACCGCCTGCAAAAGAGCTACAAGAAGGCGCGGTGGCCCGGCAGAAGAACCGAAGAGGGGAGACAAGACCCCCGAAGTCGGGAGAAGAGGCCGGCGGCGGGGAGGAAGAAAGCCGGACTCCTCCGCTAGTAAAAGAGCTACAAGAAGATAGCGGAGGAGTCAGGCGAGAAGACCCCCGAAGACGGAAGACCCCCAGAGCTGTGCAATAAAACATTTTTTCTTGTGTGTTGTGTTTTTTTTTTTTGGGTACTTTTATTTTACAGGTGAATGGGTAGGGGTACATTGTACCCCATACTCATTCACATAGGGTGGGGGGCCGGTATCCGGGGGCCCCCTTCTTAAAGGGGGCTCCCGGATTCCGATAAGCCCCCCGCCCGCAGACCCCGACAACCAACGGCCAGGGTTGTCGGGAAGAGGCCCTTGTCCTCATCAACATGGGGACAAGGTGCTTTGGGGTGGGGGGGCCGCGCGGCCCCCCCTTCCCCAAGGCACCCCCCATGTTGAGGGCACGCGGCCTGGTACGGCTCAGGAGGGGGGGCGCGCTCGCTCGCCCCCCTTTCCTGGCCGGCCGGGTAGCGTGCTCGGACAAGGGTCTGTTGTGGACTTTGGGGGGACCCCCACGCCGATTTTTTTCGGCGTTGGGGTTCCCCTTTAAGTCCATTCCAGGCGGCGGAGCCCGCGACGTCTCCGTCGCGGGCCCCGCCTACCTTCACACGCGCTCGAAATGAGCAGACTTTCCTCCGAGCGGGAACAGTTTGCTCATTTCGAAAGTAGCCTACACACGGGCGGACTGTTCGCTCAAACCAAGTTTCAGCGGACAGTTTTTCGGAATTTCCGAAAGACTTTGTCTGTCAAACTGTCCGCTGAAACTGTCCGCTGAAAGCCCACACACGAGCGGACTGTCCGCTGAAACACTGTTCAGCGGACAAAGTTGGGCGAACAGTCCGCCCGTGTGTACGCGGCCTTAGGTGGATGCTTCATTACCTAGATTCGCCTGCCACATTCTGCTTCCGCTGGAGGATTTGGTCTCCTTTAGGGATCCTATGGATCGCAGAATAAACACAGACCTAAATAAGTTGCATAGTTTGGCCAAAGCAGCCTGCAGGCCGGCGGTAGTGCTCACTTCTGTGGCAGCAGCACTTGGGTTGGATTTGCAGCTGTGCGTTTTTTGGTGATTTTTGCAGTTTTGCGCTACCGTTCATTTACCATGGTCTCCTGTGGGACATGTTCTGTGGTCAAGATCTGCGGAATGCAGGGAGCGCGGGGAGTGCATGGGTGTGAATCTAGCCTTAGACTATGGGTAGCGGAGCTGGTGGATGGATGTTCAGATGAAAGTCTGGGAAGTGGCAGTTCTTCTCTTTTGCAGTTTTCAGGACTGCTGTGGAGTTTGTGGCTGAAGTGGCTGTTAACCAGGTCAGGGAGCTGGTTCAAAAGATGACAGCAAAGATAAGGGCTCATTCCATCACAGCCCGCAGAGCCTTATGGTTGAAGTATTGGTCGGCCGATAAGGCTTCTAAGCACAGTCTATGTTCGGTTCCATTCAATGGGAAGCTACTCTTCGGGAAGACTTAGAATCAGCAATTCAGTGGATTTCTGGCGGCAGATCTAGCCTAATCCTGCAGAAGAGAAAAAGACAACAGCAGCCCTTTCGGTTTAACAAGAGATCCAAAGAAGGATTCAGCAAGGCCAGTACTTACAGACAGTTTTTCATGGAAGAGAGCCAGTTCAACCTTCCAGAAACCTTCCAAGCCCAGGGCCAACGAACTTTCTAAGGCTTCAAATAAGTCCTTCTGAAGGTGTCTCCACTTAACCCTCTCAAGTAGGAGCAAGACTAGCCTAACTCGGGGGGGGGGGGGGGGGGGTTTGGGTGGACAAATTACAGGATGCCTGGATTGTAGCCATCATTTGATCACGTTATCGTCTTGAGTTCAGAACAAGGCCCCCTCAGACCTTGTTTGTAGAAACTGGGCTTCCTGCAGATGTTTGAGAGAGTATATAGGGGAGCTGTTGGCAGCAAGGGCCATCCTTCCGGTTCCAAGGCACGAATTGGGTCAAAGAGTATGTTCCCATCTGTTGTTGGTCCCAGAGGCTTCAGGGGGTTTTGGACCAGTTTTTGACCTCAAAGTCCTGAGTTCTTTCATGAAGGTTCCACCATTCAAAATGGAGTCATTGGAAACTATCATTTCAGTTGTGGACTCAGGAGACTGGATGGTTTCTATCGATTTGGCGGATGTGTATCATCTTGTTTCCATAGACGCATTTCACCATCGCTTTCTCGGGTTTTCGGTGGAAGGCTCTCATTTTCAATTTTAATGTCTCCCATTCGGTCTCTGCATGGCTCTGAGAATGTTCTCAAAGCTACTGTCTGCTGTCGTCGCGACTTTCAGGGTCAAGGGAATGTAAATTCCATTATCTAGATGACATGCTACTTCTGGGTCCGTCTACTTCATGTGAATTTCACCTGCAAAACACTAGCTCGTTTCAGTTGGTTGTTCAACTTCTGGAAGAGCCAGATGCATCCGACCCAAATGTTGGAGTATTTAGGAGTACAATTCAACACGGATTAGGATGGTGTTTCTCTTCCTCAGAGGAAGGTCCAGGAGATCCAGTCTTAGACAAAAGCAGTGATAGCCAGGTCTTCTATGATGGTGAAGGAATGCATGAAGTATCTGGGGGTTCTATCAGCCACAGTTCCAGTAGTCCCATGGGTCAGGTGGCACAGTAGGAGGTTTCAATGCAACTTTCTTCTGCAGTGGGATCGTCACTCCTTGTTCCAGAAAATATATCTGCTAATTCCGATAATATGGCCCCTGGTTTGGTGGTCAGTAGCTCGCAATCTTTCCGTTGAAGGCCTCAGAACCAATAGTGGTGAGGACCAATGCCAGTCTGGCAGGCTGCGGGGCACACTGCCGGGGACAGCAGGTTCAAGGCCAATGGAACTTTTGTGAATTTCCTGGGATTGGATGCTGTCAAACGCGGTCTCTTAGCATGCCAACCTATGTTGCGAGGTCGAGCTGTCAAGATTCTTTGGACAACAACTACGGTGGATTATGTGTCTCAAGGGGGCACAAGAAATCACCCTCTCCTTCAGGTGGTATGTTAATCTTCCTATGCGCAGAGAAAAATCTCGGCTTTCTTACAGCATCTTCTCTCCCAGGGCCTGGGAATGTTTTAGCAGATCACTTGAGTCGAGGCTTTGAGGATCACAATGAATGGGGCCTGAATCGATAGATCTTATGGCATTGGAGGAGAATTGTCAACTGCCTTGCTTCTTCTCCCGGACTTGGCATCCACAGGCGTTGGGTCAGGGTGCTCTGTCCAGGTCTTGGAACTTCCCCTTGGTTTATGTGTTCCTGCTGCTTCCATTGGCTCTCAAAATCCTGCTGAAGATTCAGCAAGAAAGAGGATCACAGCAATAGTAGTCTTACTTTACTGGCTCAGGGTGTCGTGGCTTCCTCTGGCTCGGGGGATAAAGTTGGGCTCGCCAATCCCACTGCCTTGTCAAAATCTCCTTCTGCAGAGTGGGGCCTGACACCCGAACTGCAGGAGGATGAAGTTAATAACTTGGAAGTGAGAGGGAGGCTTTAAATGGCTTGGGTCTCTCGGGCGGTGTAGTGGAGACATTATTACAGGCTCGTAAGAGGTCCACAAATGTAACCTCACCAGATCTGGAATACTACAGAAATGGGTTGGGACCTTGGATCTCCTTCAGTATCTAACATTTTGGAGTTTCTGCAGAGTGGTCTCTAAGGGTTAGCTTATAATTCCCTGAAGGGTCAGATCCCCATTTTGTTGGCTATGTCATGTACAAGATATGCTCTACATCCGTTGGTGATCTGATTTTTAGGGGCAGCCATAGAAATCAGACCTCCATTGAAATAGTTTTTTCCAAAAGAGGACTTAACACTAGTCTTGGGAACATCGCTGGTTCCTCCATTTGATCAAGCTTTCTCTTGTTCATTATTTCTTTTAACAGTTTTTTGTTTTTGCTTTTTACTAGCCGTTGCCTCAGCCAGAAGAGTCTCCGAGTTGTGCACCTTCTTATCTAAAGAACCATATTGTTTGATACTCCCAGACAAGATAGTCGTTAGGCCGATACCAAGCTTACTACCTAAGGTTGCCATATAATTGCGTATGAACTGGGAGGTCATTCTCCCAGCCTTTCCAGAGGATACAGCTGATGAGTGGAGTAGGTTAGGCCTGGGCTCTGCGGTTTCAACCTACTTGAAATGGACTAAAAGCAGATCAGCTGTAGTTTTTCCCATTGTCACCTAAAAGGGTATGCCGGCAACATCCAGACTTGTGTCTTTATGATTTGTCAAAGACCATACATATTGCATACAAAATGCTGGGCCTTCCTCCTCCTTCAGAGATCAAAGCACATTCGATGAGGGGTATGGCAGCATCCTGGGCAGCATACGCAACGGTTGCCCCTGAGGTAGTTTGCAGAGCAGCAAGCTGGAGCGTGCCCAACACCTTTTATTAGGCATTACAGGCTTAATTTGGCTTGTTTGCCTGAGGAAACATTTGACTCTATGGTTATTACGGCGGTTGTCGACCATTAAAAATTTGAGTAGCATTGTATTGAGGATTTGGCTTATTTTTTGTCTTCCCTCCCTTTTTAATATTGCTTGGTACATCCCATAGTAGGCTGACATGGGGAGGTCCAGGAATAAGGAAAATTGTTATCCATACTTACCGTAATTTTCCTTTTCTGGATCCTCCCCATCAGCCGGAGGATTCCCACCCAGTTTATCCATTGCGAGGTGGGTATTTTTTGAACACTGGTGTGGGCAGACAGCCGCCCTTTATGGGCTAGGAAAAAGGTGGTCCTGGAGGGATCAGAGGGGGCGGAGCTGACCCATAGTAGGCTGACATGGGGAGGATTCAGGAAAGAAAAATTATGGTAAGTATGGATAACAATTTTCCTTAATATATATCCATCCAGGGCCATAGATAATTTTCTAGGGGGGTTAAGCAGCAGGTACAAAGTAAAAGTAATTTTAAATAAAACAAATTGCACTAAATTCATAAAGACTGGAAAAGGAAAAACAATGTGTTGCTTATAGTAATAATACTATTTTCTCAGATCCTCTTGAAAATTGATCCTGATTTTCAGTTTTGCCTTTTTCCAGTTTTTATGAACGTTGCAGTGAGGTTGGCTATTGTCCAGACTAAGGCCTAAATCATTGAACTTGAAACGGAGGGGTATGCCAAGAAGAGAAGAACCTGCGTAGCGCGCCGCAAAAAGTGTGGGCAAAAAATAGTGGGATGAGCTTAAGGGCCGTTGGGGGAGACTGTGGATGGACTACGGGAGATAATCAGACTACGGACAGACTACAGGATATAATCAGAGACTGGAGATGGACTACAGGAGATAATCAGAGACTGGGGGTGGATTACAGGAGATAATCAGAGACTGGGGTTGGATTACAGGAGATAATCAGAGACTGGGGTTGGATTACAGGAGATAATCAGAGACTGGGGTTGGATTACAGGAGATAATCAGAGACTGGGGGTGGATTACAGGAGATAATCAGAGACTGGGGGTGGATTACAGGAGATAATCAGAGACTGGGGGTGGATTACAGGAGATAATCAGAGACTGGGGATGGACTACAGGAGATAATCAGAGACTGGGGGTGGATTACAGGAGATAATCAGAGCCTGGGGTGGATTACAGGAGATAATCAGAGCCTGGGGTGGATTACAGGAGATAATCAGAGACTGGGGGTGGATTACAGGAGATAATCAGAGACTGGGGGTGGATTACAGGAGATAATCAGAGACTGCAGACGGATTGCATGAGATAATCTGAGACTGGGGATGGACTACAGGATATAATCAGAGACTGCGGGATGGATTATGGGAGATAATCAGACTGCAGGCTCATTATCCTTATCTTCGGGTCCCTACTCCCCTCTTACATCAGTGACCCCCTGCATATTATTTCCAGCAGATGACAGGGCAGCCTGTGGCATGTAGTGGTCATACACTGACGTTAACTTTCTGCTGCAGTCCAGGGCACCAAGGGCAGGAATGTATCCTCTTCACTTCCCTCTCCCGCTCCTAGCAGTATAATTTGAAGTAGTCAAAAATGGCACCTAGTTTCACCACACAGTCCGAGTCAACTCGGGATGTCAGGGGAGCATCCCGCTCCCTCCCGAACTGACCTGATATGTCAGGAGATCGCCCCTTCCAAGCTGACCCGAGATGTCAGCGGAGCGCCCTGCGCTGCTCCTGAGCCGATCCGAGATGTCAGCAGAGTGCCCCACCCACTTCCAAGCCGAGATGTCAGCGGTGCATACTTGCCCGAGCCGAGATAGGGAGGAGGGGGAGACTGACAGTGGCTGGATTAATACAGGAGCTTGCGCTGTTCCCGTCCTTAATTGACAATTATGGACCGGACGGGAACAAGTGCAAAGCTCCCATTTTTTTTCACAAACATAACTCTGCTCTGGGGGGGCTGTCTGAACCCCCCCCCCCCCCCCCCGATCTACATCCATGTATATATCAGTTTGTGGACTCTATAACTTTACTACAGACTAAATAATATACAATGATTTGGGTTATTTTCACCAAACAAATCTAGCAGAATTCATTTTGGCCTAAATTTACAAAAAAATATTATTTATTTGCAGTTTTACAGAAAAACTGTTATTTTTATTTTTTATTTTTTTTCAGTCTTTTTTAGTTTATCTAGCAAAAGAGAAAGCTCTAATTGAGTCAACAAAATATAAAACATTTTTGTTTGGGTACAGTGTTACGTGACTGCGCAATTGTCATTCAAAGTGCGACAGCACTGAAAGATGAAAATTGGCCTGGGCAGGAAGGGGGTAAAAGTGCCTGGTAGGTAAGAGGTTAAGACGCTCCTTAGAATTTTGGCATACCTCCACATGATAAATGTCAGTGAAGGATGTATCTGTTGTAGACACTCCACCCTCAGTACAACTGTGATTCCTCCCTGCAACTGCTTGACGGTGTACCGGTTTGGAGTTTTGTACATGGGGAGTGGAACCTGGTGGGGATTTACACACATTAGTTCCTCATCTGGTTTTCTCCCCTTATAATTGACAGCAGGCAGTGGGTGGATCATTAGCCAATAAACAGTCTGCTATTGACTCTAGAATCTACCCACTGCCTGCTGCCAGTTACAGGGTGAGAGCAGACTTGATGGGGAAGTAGTGTTTCAACTTTCTCATTGTGCTCCATCCACTACAGCATCGCTGGTTGCTAGGAGGCTTTTGACTGTGAAGCCAACAGCGTCTTTAACAACCAGTGACAGTGACAGGTTAGCGGCAGCAAATATGCCGCTCTGCTACACTATGTAAAGTGACAGCGACTCTGCCTATCTCCACATACCAACGTAGAGTATGTGCTAATTCACACCAGACGCAGTTCCGTGCAGTTTTGTGTGCTTTTTTTTTCTGCACTAAAAATGCATGCACAGTGTTTTCCATGTATTCCAATGGCTCTAGTTCACACCATGCAGTCAGTTTCCAGTGCAGAAACTGACCGGAAACTGACTGCATGGTGTGAACTAGAGCCATTAAAATACATGCTAAACACTGTGCATGCATTTTGTGCAGAAAAAAAGCACACAAAACTGCACGGAACTGCATCTGGTGTGAACTGGCCCTTAGTCTTAAAGCGGGACTGCACTGCGGAAATAAATATTATAAGCCAGCAGCTACAAATACTGCAGCTGCTGACTTTTAATAAATGGACACTCACCTGTCTTGGGGTCCAGCGATGCCGAGGCCGATCGATCGCTCTGCTCTCGGCTGCTGCTGCCACCATTCTAGGTGAGGGAATCAGGAAGTGAAGCGAAGCGGCTTCACTTCCCGGTTCCCTACTGCGCATGCGCGAGTCGCGCAGCGCAATAGGAATTTTCCGCACTGTCTCTGGGACCCGTGTGTGTCCCAGCAGACAGCGCGCAGGGACAGGAAGAGGCATAGACTCCCGTGGGAGTCTATGCCCGGAAGTGGGTGTAAATACCTGTCTTTGACAGGTATCTGCACCCCCCTTCCCCCTGAAAGGTGCCAATTGTGACACCGGAGGGGGGGAGGGTTCCGATAAACGGAAGTTCCACTTTAGGGTAGAGCCCCGCTTTAATTACCTCCGCTTTCATTATCTACAAATAGGAGCCAATCATTTTTGAATTTAGTGCGTTCATTTTTTACAAAGTGGTACTATTAAGATTGAACTACCTGAATTTACTGCACCTTTAGGTAAACTTACCAAAATCAAAGGAAAGGATTTTTCAACCTGGCGCAGGCCATTTAGATGTCTCCAATATTCTGCTCGGTAAGTGAGGAGGTGTAGTGTGGTGTGGCAGCAGTAAACACACAGAATAGGGTTGCAAAATACAGAACTTGTATTAATGTAGAGTCCAGTAATTCACAAAAACCCTGGTGAGAAGGCACACGACCGAAGCCACTCATGGCATATAACAGCAATGTGCAGTGGAGCAGGTCTCAGATCTGCCAACAGCATCTGTTTTGAGGGGTGGAATGCAGCCTGGCCAGTCCGAACCCAAAAGGGGGAGGGTGGTTTGCCCCCATCATTTCCCTACCCGTAAGGAACCTCTCCCTTCCGCTAATCACGATCCCTGTCAGATGAGTGACCTTTCCCTACATTATCTACAGGCGAAATGCACGCCAAGCTTTGGAGCCAGGGCCTTAAATAGGCTCTGCCTGACCCAAGATGGCAGCAAGGGTCACATGAGGAAACGGCATCCAATTGGATAGCTTCCCCACTGACCCAGGAAACCTTATTCCTCTTGACTTCCTCTCCCCTTGCAATGCCACTGTGGTTGAATGCTACCTGCAGTAGGGAACGTACCTACCAACAAATTTACTAGTAAGTTAGTAGAGATGAGGGTGAGAGATCTTCTCAGATGGGACATTTACTACCATTTAACAATTTACAGCTGGTTGTAAAAACAGAGACCTGAGAATAAAAATCACAGACAATACACCTTCTATACAATGTAAAATGAATAAACAATGTGCTCACGGAATTGGCTGAATCAACCATAGAAAGGTTTCAGGAAAGTAAGATCGAAGTTCCATAACAGAATCCACCTCGCTCTCCTCATTTTCTGCCAGATCATCGTAGTTAACAATGTTCATGACACCAGGCGCATCTATAAATATAAAGGTAAAAAATTAGATCAAAGCTTATAGCTACATAATGGAAAGGACAGTGTGAAAGATAGGAGGATATAAAATAGACAGAGGAGGAAGCTAAATCCATACAGTCAGTATATAAAATATAGAGTGTGGAGGAGGAGGATATATTAGTACAGTCAGTATATAGAATGCAGAGTAAGGAGGAGGAGGAGGATGATATGTGAGTATATAGAATGTAGAGTGAGGAGGAGGAGGGGGAGGATGTATCAGTACAGTCAGTATATAGAATGTAGAGTGAGGAGGAGGAGGATGATATGTTAGTACAGCCAGTATATAGAATGTAGAGTGAGGAGGAGTATATATCATTAGTCAGTATTTAGAATGTAGAGTGAGGAGGAGTATATATCATTAGTCAGTATTTAGAATGTAGAGTGAGGAGGAGTATATATCATTAGTCAGTATTTAGAATGTAGAGTGAGGAGGAGTATATATCATTAGTCAGTATATAGAATGTAGAGTGAGGAGGAGTATATATCATTAGTCAGTATATAGAATGTAGAGTGAGGAGGAGTATATATCATTAGTCAGTATATAGAATGTAGAGTGAGGAGGAATATATGTCATTAGTCAGTATATAGAATGTAGAGTGAGGAGGAGTATATATCATTAGTCAATATATAGAATGTAGAGTGAGGAGGAGTATATATCATTAGTCAGTATATAGAATGTAGAGTGCGGAGGAGGAGGAGGATATAGCAGTACAGTCAGTATATAGAATGTAGAGTGAGGAGGAGGAGGATGATATGTCAGTACAGTCAGTATATAGAATGTAGAGTGAGGAGGAGGATGAGTATGTAGCAGTACAGTCAGTATATAGAATGTAGAGTGAGGAGGAGGAGTATGTAGCAGTACAGTCAGTATATAGAATGTAGAGTGAGGAGGAGTATATATCATTAGTCAGTATATAGAATGTAGAGTGAGGAGGAGGAGGAGGATATATCAGTACAGTCAGTATATAGAATATAGAGTGTGAAGGAGGAGGATATATCAGTATATAGAATGTAGAGTGCGGAGGAGGAGGAGGATATATCAGTACAGTCCGTATATAGAATGTAGAGTGAGGAGGAGGGGTATATATCAGTACAGTCGGTATATAAAATGTTGAGTGAGGAGGAGGATATATCGGTACAGTCTGTATATAGAACGTGGAGTGTGGGGGAGGATATAGTGGTGTAGTCAATATATACGTGTGTTGGAAAGGATACATTTGTATTTTTAGTATATAGAATATAGATTTTTTTTTTTTCAATTCTCCTCTTTTTAATTTGTAGGACTCTAGAACTGTTTATGTTTGCAACCACCTGACTCTGACTTTTATTTTTCTTGTTTTGCACATCTTTTTAGTTTAGCAACTTCTAATTATTATATTTGCTTTGTATGTGACGTAACGTTTGTTTTTCAACAGGAACAAAGTCTTTGGGAAAGTGATGATTGACTACAAAGTTTTTTTTGTTGTTCTTATGTAGGGTATGCGCAGTGTTTGTTCAGAGCTCAGAATACTATGCAGAGAGGAAAAAATGTAATTTGAAAATTGCAGTAAAAATCGAGAAGGTAAACAATTGCAGAAAAAGATGATTTTACAGATTACGAATCCTATCTGTGTAGTCAGTTCGCTTCACACAAAACTCCTTCAAAGGAAATAAAATACTTACCCTCATAGAGCTCAAAATCAGGCTGAATATATGCGTGATAGTCTGCGTAACCTACAAGAAAGCCACATATTCATTGAAATTTGTATGGGCACAGTGCAAATTTGAACTGAAAATTAGATATGAAAGCTATAGTAACCCCTGAGGACAATTAAAATAATTCTAGAGCATGTTTTTTTTTTTCCACTGGTAAATATGTTTTAAATGGTTTTCTTCTTTATTGTCTCTATCAGTAAAGTGAAGATCCAATGCAAACTGAAAACTTGCATCTCTGTTTGTTGGTTGTTTTTATTTCTTCACGTAATTTACCTTCAAATCAGAGCTGGAGTATCCACAAGGCAACATAGGTAGGAGTGTAGGTTCTGCTGGATGTCTAGGGGCCCCAGCTATAACCTTCATTCTTCTATAATAAACCAGGGGAATTGCACAATTGGTCAAAGCTGAGCACCTGCCTATTACTTTACAAGAGGATACGTTTTTGTAGGCAGGTGGTCTCTGTTGGTGCCCTCAAACTACCCACTTTTATTATTTTTTTTGTCGAATATATATACACCATATTGTCAAAAGTATTGGAATGTCTGCCTTTACACGAATATGAACTATAACCACTTCAGCCCCGGAAGATTTTACCCCCTTCCTGACCAGAGCACTTTTTGCGATTCGGCACTGCGTCGCTTTAACTGACAATTGCGCAGTCGTGCGACATTGCACCCAAACAAAATTGACGTCCTTTTTTTTTTATCCCCACAAATAGAGCTTTCTTTTGGTGGTATTTTATCACCTCTGCAGTTTTTATGTTTTGTGCTATAAACAAAGTAAGAGTGACAATTTTGAAAAAAAAGCAATATTTTTTACTTTTTGCTATAAATATCCCCCAAAAATATATAAAAAAACTAAATTTTTCCTCAGTTTAGGCCAATATGTATTCTTCTACATATTTTTGGTAAAAAAAATTAATAAAAATCGCAATAAGCGTATATTGATTGGTTTGCGCAAAAGTTATAGCATCTACAAAATAGGGGATAGTTTAATAATAAATACATTTTTTTTTTACTGGTGGAGATCTACGATTTTTATTGTGACTGCGACATTATGGCGGACAAATTGGACACTATTTTGGGACCACTGTCATTTATACAATGATTGGTGCTATGCAATGCACTGATTACTGTGTAAATGACACTGGCAGGGAAGAGGTTAACCACTGGGGGGCGATGAAGGGGTTAAGTGTGTCCTAGGGAGTGATTCTAACTGTGGGGGGGTGGGCTTCAACTCACATGACAGGGATCTCTGCTTCCGATGACAGGGAGCAATGATCTCTGTCATGTCACAAGCCATAATGGGAAAATGCCTTGTTTACAAAGGCACTTCCTCGTTCTGCGGCTCCATGCCACAATCGCCAGGAGACCGGCGGACATCGAGTCCGTCGGTTCCTCGGGCATGGTCACCTTGTACGCGGTGTGCGCACTAGGCCGCTAATTAAATGGGACGTGTAGGTACGCCCATTTGCCCATCGCTGCCATTGTGCCAATGTATATCGGCGTGCGGAGTTCGGCAAGTGATTAATGGCATCCCATTCTTAGTCCGTAGGGCTCAATACTGAATTGGCCCACCCTTTGCAATTATCACAGCTTCAACTGTTCTGGGAAGGCTATCCACAAGGTTTAGGCCCCTTTCACACTTGTCCAAAGTCACACATTAGAGTCGCACATCAGAGTCGCACATCAGAGTCGCAAGACAAGTCGTACCCTATGATTCCCAATGTTAACTATTAATATCTATGTGACTTCAAATTGTACTGACTTCAAAGTAGTCCCTGTACTACTTTGGTCCAACTTTGATGCGAGTTGAGGTCCATAGACCTCAAGTTTACACAGGCATTCCCTGAAATCGCGTTAGAATCGCACTTGCAAAATCACGCAACTTTCAATTTGCGGTAGTGTAAAAGGGGCATTAGGAGTGTGTCTATGAGAAAGATTGACCATTCTTCCAGAAGCGTATTTGAGAGGTCAGGCATTGATGGAGACAAGAAGGCCTGGCTCGCAATGTCCACTCTAATTCATCCCAAAGTTATTCTATCGGGTTAAGGTCAGGACTCTGTGCAGTCCTGTCAAGTTCCTCCACCCCAAATTCGCTCATCCATGTCTTTATGGACTTTGCTTTGTGCATTGGTCCAAATCATTTGATGGAGGGGGGATTGTGGTGTGGGGATGACAATCATTCTTGTGCCCTCTAAAGAATCCTCAATACATCTACTTGCCGCAAAATCATGTACCTGGTACATCATTCGACTTCAAGTGGTTCACCGTGGTGATGCCTACAGTGATGGGGCAGCCCTCCACTGCACCCCTCCTCAGAGCTTCCAGCGTGCTCGGGCTCTCCCATTCCTCTGGGAGACTCGAGCTACCAGCTGCAATGTCCAGGATCGGCTTTGATCGGGTCTCTGCTATGGTAACATGGAAGCGATGACATGACATCATTTCCAGTTTACCCAGGTGTCAATTGCACCATTTTTTTTTTAAATCAAAAGTATTTAAAAACACCAAGATCAGTGTTTTTGAATACTTTAGATTTTAAAAAAATGCCACAATTGACATCTGGGTAAACAGGAAGTGATGTCTTCACATCTTCCAATGCTTTCAAGGATAGAGGAGGGATTTGGGGTCTTATAGACCCCAAATCCATCCATAAAGAATACCTGTCACATGCCTATTGCTGTCAAAAAGGATGTTTACATTTCTTGTGATAAAAGTGCTAAAAAAAATACAAAAATGAAAGTAAAAGTTCAAATAAAAAAATAAAATAAAAAAAACATTTTTTAAAGTAAATGCTGTAAATACTTGAGTAGTAGTGAGAAATTAACATCCTGCACTCTCCCACCTTAGATCTGCCCCAATTCCCGCAACTCCACACCTCAGATCACTGTCCCCCCTGCACATCTGTCCCACCACTGTACCACCCTGCTCATCTGTCCCACCACTGTAACCCCTGCTCATCTGTCCCACCACTGTACCACCCTGCTCATCTGTCCCACCACTGTACCACCCTGCTCATCTGTCCCACCACTGTACCACCCTGCTCATCTGCCCCACCACTGTAACCCCTGCTCATCTGCCCCACCACTGTAACCCCTGCTCATCTGTCCCACCACTGTACCACCCTGCTCATCTGCCCCACCACTGTACCACCCTGCTCATCTGTCCCACCACTGTACTAACCTGCTCATCTGTCCCACCACTGTACTACCCTGCTCATCTGTCCCACCACTGTACTACCCTGCTCATCTCTCCCACCACTGTACTACCCTGCTCATCTGTCCCACCACTGTACTACCCTGCTCATCTGTCCCACCACTGTACTACCCTGCTCATCTGTCCCACCACTGTACTACCCTGCTCATCTGTCCCACCACTGTACCACCCTGCTCATCTGTCCCACCACTGTACCACCCTGCTCATCTGTCCCACCACTGTACCACCCTGCTCATCTGTCCCACCACTGTACCACCCTGCTCATCTGTCCCACCACTGTACCACCCTGCTCATCTGTCCCACCACTGTACCACCCTGCTCATCTGTCCTACCACTGTACCACCCTGCTCATCTGTCCCATCACTGTAACCCCTGCTCATCTGCCCCACACCTGTATCACCCTGCTCTTCTGTCCTACTACTGTAACCACCCTGCTCATCTGTCCCACCACTGTACAACCATGTCCTGCTGTCCCACCACTGTAACCCCTTGCTTAGCTGCCCCACCAATGTTCCCCCTTTCTCATCTGCCCCACCACTGTACCTCCCTGCACATCTGCCCCACTGCCGTACCCCCATGCTCTTCTGTCTCACCACTGAACCATCTTCCCATCTGTCCTAACACTGAACTTATCTGCTCATCTGCCCCACCATTGTAACCCGCTTTCTCATCTGCGCCACCAATATACCTCCTGAACATCTGTCTCACATCTGTACCCCCTGCTCTTCTGCCCACCTCTGTTCCCTCTTCTCATCTTTACCACCAATACACATCTGCCCCACTGCTTTACCCCCCTGCTTTTCTATCCCATCACTGAACCCCCTTCTCATCTGCCCCAACACTGAACCCCCCCTGGTCATCTGCCCCATCACTGTACCCCACTGCTCTTCTGTTCCACTGCTGAAGCCCCTTCTCATCTCATCCATCATGGTACCTTCCTGCTCTTCTGTCCCACCTCCGAACCCCTTCTGCTCTGTTTCTCCACCGCTGTACCCTCTTCTCATCTATGATATGAGTGGTGAAAGGAAGCAGAGATGAGACACATTTACCTGTCCTGGCACACTCATTCTGCTGATCCACCTTCCGCATCCAACCCACGTGTTTGTATGTGATGTAAGTAATGTATGTGATGTATGTGATGTCACATACAAGCATCTGGAATGGATGCGCAATGATAAGCTTGGGTCAGGGGCATTTTCTAAAAACAGTGGGCCTGTGTGCAGGATCATAAGTTGGGCCCCCGCAGCTGAGAAAAAGTGCAGCGCTTAGCACCACAGGAAAAGTTGGGTGTGTTTCTTTTTTTTTTTTATTGCACTAAATACTTTATGTGGCATAAAGGGACAGAGTGCCCGGGGGGGGGGGGGGGGGGGGGTTCAGTAGTAAGAGATGCAAAGGTTCAGGAATATTATAATATAATGAATTAATTCCCAGGAGCTCAACAATAATTCCACAAACTGTCACCTGATTGGGGTTTTCTCAACCACAGTAAAATCCCTTCTTTCTGAGATCGGTAGTGGCCACCAACCGAGTCATCTTCCTTCAGATGGTGGGTGGGGCTAGCAGGATTGTGATTGGCTTTAGCAGTGGCCAATGACAGTCCTCCTCCTCCTGAAAACAGGGACCGCCCCCCCCCCCACCCCCAGCAGAACTGCACCCAATCTCTTCCCCTTTCACAAAAGCTGCACAAAAGCTACAGCTACAGTAAAGTTAGAGAACCAAACAATGTTTCCCATCTTTTACAATGTGTGGGGGCTCAGTGCCTCCCCCTCAGTGCAGGGGGCGGTGTGGGGAATTCTGAGATTGGAATGCATTAGTGTCTCACTGACACTTCCCTGCACTGCTCTGCTGATGGGGAGGAGTCGAGCGCCGGCAAAAGAGTCTTTGTGTGCTGCTTGGGCACCAGTACCCGGGGGTTGCCTACCCCTGGTCTGGAGGATCAGTTGCATTTGTTTTCTGTTTTAATGTTTTTTTCATAGGTTTTTTTAGTGCAGCTGACTTCAAAATATGGAGTTTTTACTTTTGCGGAAGGGTTAAAACCACTATTAAGTCATTTTTGCTACCTGTATCTTTCTGAGGAGATTTCTTTTCACATCCTCTCCTGGAAACACGATAAAAAAGGAGGAAATCTCTATTAATTGGATGGATTTCTCATCTTAAAGAGTTGTTGGCCATAGAAAGATATACCCTTGCCTCTTGTTTTGGGGACAGCAACATTTTCATATAATACTTGGCACCATCTAGTGGTCAACTGTGGTATTTTCAGTTTCAGTGAAAAACATTCAAGTGACACAGGAAAAAGATTTAGGCCCCCTTCACACTGGGGCAGTGGGTGCGTCGTTGGTAAAGCTAATTTTGACTGTCCTTTCATCCTGGACCACAAACCTTCCTAACTGTGCTATGTGTTCTGGTGCACCATTGGCATGGTTATATCTTCTTAGTCCTTTCCATAAAATTATTAGAAATTTGTGCTTAAAGTAGAACTCTAGGCAACACTTTTTTTTTTTTTCATTTTGGATAGAGTAAGGGAGGGTTGTAGCCCCTGTCAGGTTATTTTTTACCATCCCTGTCCCATTACAGAGATTTCCCTTCACTTCCTGCCCCATAGCCAAACAGGAAACAGAAAATTAAGGGAATCCCTTGCCCCCCCCCCCCAGGCCCTCAGAACTAGTGTCCCCACTCAAATTTCAGGGCAGGTCTTAAACAACAAGGGGTGTGGCCTTGACAGGAAGGGGTGGATCATATTTAAATTAGGGGGTACACAAGTGTAGCCAGGCCTAGGGCAGCACAAAACCTATATACACTACTGGTACTATCACTGGGTATATTGCATACCTCTCAACTTTTTGAGATGAGAACAAGGGACATCTATTAGCAAAAGTATGTAGGTATAGGACACATGCCATGCCCCCTTAAAGGGAAATTATACAAAAAAAATCATTAGTTGAACACACAAGTGCTTTTTTTTTACCACTACTATTTCTTTATACTGGCTTTTGAAATTTACAAATGCAGTAACTTAGAAATTGGGTGAAAAGTTTAGCACTGGGTAACACTTTTTGAAAGATAAAGTGCATTTTATATACAATTATATAGATCAAACCAAAATGAGAGACAGATGAGAAGGAAAGAGGGACAGAGGGACTTTGTTCCAAATCAGGGAGAGTCCCTCGAAATCAGGAACAGTTGGGAGCTATGATATTGCTATGCAGATCTTTTACACATAGACCCAATGTTTCATTAACCTAACATGAAGTATATGTAGAAGTAGGACCGGCAAGTAGTAGGGCGGTCAGCATAGTCAGACTACTAATAGCTTCCTGATGACGCCATTATGAAAAATGCATTGAGGCTGCGCGATCGCCATCTGTGACGTCACTTCCTGTCTGGTTCTGGTTAGCAAGTCTATCAGCTGGAATGCACGCTGGCTTGTTTGAGCGGCACGCACATTATATTTAGAACCAGGCTGTTTATGTTGGTGCTGACCTGAGCACCAATAAATGTAAGTGTACAACTGTTTTTATCTTGCCAATCAGGTGACCGGTGTCAAAACCGGCTTCCTGATTAGCCGGAAGGAGGATCAGTGTTCCAACTGCGAATATTCATTCACTGTGTAACACACCTGAGTGGGATCGGAGTGCACTCTCTGTGACCTGAGCCCACCCTATATTGAAGCCTATTAGAGAATGTGGCTCTAATCGGTGCTTCAAAAAAACAGCCCCCTGGCATTGGAATCCATGCGCTGGTGCCCTGAAAGGGGCCAAATGCATGAATGGGGGGCAGGCGATGGGAGACGTTGCCATGTCCCCTTAATGAACGGGCAGCCCCTGGTGATAAACCAAGTTATCAAAGGCTCGAATTAACGCAAGCTTTTGAGCACTTTTTCATTAAGAAACACAGTGGTTGGACTCTTATTAGAATGCTTTATATGGACTTTTTTTCATATTTTTCTTTTTATTTAAGGATTTTTTTGCATTATGTGGATTGTGTTTGTTCAAATGTATTGAGATGCTTTATTGATGTTTTTTGTTTCCATAGTTGTCTAAGAGCCCTTACTTTTTTATTCACTTTCTTTAGACTACTAATAGACCAGGGCTTTTTATAAAAGTTATTGTTGTAGTATCAATAATATTAATGCTGATAACAGATAATCGTCTTAACGATAATGCTATTTAACCCCTTCATGATGGAGGGTAAAACAAATCTTAAAGCGGGAGTCCACTAGGACTCCGCGTTTTTTATTTTTTTTTTAAAAAGCCAGCAGCTACAAATACTGCAGCTGCTGACTTTTAAAATAGTGACACTTACCTGTCCAGCGCGCCCGCGATGTCGGCACCCGAAGCCGATCTCTAGATCGTCTGTAAGGTGCTGCTGCCGCCATCTTGGGTATGGGAATCAGGAAATGGAGCCTTTCGGCTTCATTTGCCGGTTCCCTACTGCGCATGCGCGAATCGCGCTGCGCAATAAGGACGGTCCCCGCTGCCTCTGGGATCTGTGTGTTTCCCAGCAGGCAGCGGGGCACTTGCGGAAACGGGCGGGCACTTGCGGAAAGGGGCGTAATCTACGCCCCTTTCTGCAGAGAGCTATCCCGGAAGTGGGTGCAGAATACCTGTACTGAATACCCCCTCCCCCGTGAAAGGTGCCAATTGTGGCGCCGGAGGGGGGGAGGGTTCCGATGAGCGGAGGTCCACTTTAGGGTGGACCTCCGCTTTAAGGCCTGAAAAAATGTTGCAACTTTGACATGTTTTGGTAAAATTATACATATCATTGCAACTATATACAGCAGTGTATCAAGGTGAATTATACCTTGTTTTTTTTCAGGACAAATTGGGCTTTTATTTGGTGGTAAATTGTAATGCATATCCTCAGATTTTTTTTAATACCAAAGAAAAATTGGCCCACAAGAGTAAAAAAAATAAAATAAAAAATTAAGTAAATTTAGCTGTATACTTCTTGCTATTACTATAACTTACCACCAAAGAACAACCCAAAATAAATTCTCTTGTTCCTGACGATCACAGCTATACCACATGCAGTATCTCACAAAAGTGAGTACACCCCTCACATTTTTGTAAATATTTTATTATATCTTTTCATGTGAAAACACTGAAAAATCGACACTTTGCTGCAATGTAAAGTAGTGAGTGTACTCAACACACAGCCATTCATGTTTAAACCACTGGCTACAAAAGTGAGTACACCCCTAAGTGAAAATGTCTAAATTGAGCCCAATTAGCCATTTTCCCTCCCTGGTGTCATGTGACTCATTAGTGTTACAAGGTCTCAGTTGTGATTGGGGAGCAGGTGTGTTAAATTTGGTGTTATCTCTCTCACTCTCTCATACTGGTCACTGGAAGTTCAACATGGCACCTCATGTCAAAGCACTGAGGATCTGAAAAAAAAGAATTGTTGCTCTACATAAAGATGGCCTAGGCTATAAGAAGATTGCCAAGACCCTGAAACTAAGCTGCAGCATGGTGGCCAAGATCATACAGTGGTTTAACAGGACAGGTTCCATTTAGAACAGGCCTTGGATGCTCAGCATCATACCCAGAGGTTGTCTTTGGGAAATAGACATATGAGTGCTGCCACTATTGCTTCAGAGTTTGAAGGGGTGGGGGGGGTCAGCCTGTCAGTGCTCAGACCATACACCGCACTCTGCATCAAAATTGGTCTACATGGCTGTCATCCCAGAAGGAAGCCTCTTCTACAGATGATGCACAAGAAAACCTGAAAACAGTTTGCTGAAAACAGGCAGACTAAAGACATGGATTACTGGAAGCATGTCATGTGGTCTGATGAGACCAAGATAAACGTATTTGGTTCAGATGGTGTCAAGCGTATGTGGTGGCAAAAAGGTGAGGAGTACAAAGACAAGTGTGTCTTGCCTACAGTCAAGCATGGTGGTAGGAGTGTCATGGTCTGGGGCTGCATGAGTGCTCCCAAAACTGGGGCGCTACAGTCCATTGAGGGAACCATGAATGCCAACATGTACTGTGACATACTGAAGCAGAACATGATCCCCTCCCTTTGGAGACTGGGCCGCAGGGCAGTATTCTAACATGATAATGACCCCAAACACATCTCCAAGATGAGCACTGCCTTGCTAAAGAAGCTGAGGGTAAAGGTGATGGACTGGCCAAGCATGTCTCCAGACCTAAACCCTATTGAGCATCTATGGGGCATCCTCAAATTGAAGGTGGAGGAGCGCAAGGTCTCTAACATCCACCAGCTCTGTAATGTTGTCATGGAGGAGTGGAAGAGGACTCCAGTGGCAACCTGTGAAGCTCTGGTGAACTCCATGCCCAAGAGGGTTAAGGCAGCTCTGGAAAATAATGGTGGCCACACAAAATATTGACACTTTGGACCAAATTTGGACATTTTTACTTAGGGGTGTACTCACTTTTGTTGCCAGTTGTTTAAACATTAACGGCTGTGTGTTGAGGTTTTTTTGCGGGAACAGAAAATTTACACAGTTATACAAGCTGTACACTCACTACTTTACATTGTAGCAAATTCTTCAGTGTTGTCACATGAAAAGATATAAGATATTTACAAAAACGTGATGGGTGTACTCACTTTTCTGAGATACTGTATGTGTATATTATTTGTTGTTTGTACCCGTAGTTGGGCAGAGAAACAATAGTGTGCATTTTTGCTTTTTTGTAAAATTTCAAACCTCAGCTGTCCTTTCAGGTTTTAGCTGAGATTTATGAGTGCATTAGGCATACAGGGTTAATCTCAGGCTGTAGCAGAAGTTCAGATGGCAATACATTTACACTGCTAAGACAGATAAGCAAATGCCTCTTACTGCTCAGAGGGGGATCTACAGGTCTGAATTTGGCACCTGTAAAATGAAAACATCATAGTTTCATTTTCTTAACAGCCTCCCTAATGGATCTGAGGAACATACTTGGATGAGCAGCAAAATGTCTTCAATATTCTATAACACAGTCTTCAATGTTACAGAACAAGTCCAGTTGAATGTGACCAACTACTGCTGCATACTATGATGTTGATAATGGTGAATATTTTCTCAGACCTACTTTAACTTAGTTTATTCTAAAGCTTTGTACACAAGTTTTTGCATTCTAGTCACATATCGAAAACCAACTAATGTTCCGAAAATTCTCATATGACAGAATACAACTTTGGAAATTATGTTATGTAATGTATTATACTGTAAGGTATTCTTTCGTTTCCAAGCATGTGTGGTCTTGGTCACATGATTTTTTTCATACAAATACTATACTAATTATACATAAATTGTTCGTTCTGTTATCGTAAGAGAAAAATGTTTGCGCTTGTCCCTTTGGATAATTTAGCATGAACTGTTGTGATTGGCTCTCGAAAGCTGTGTAGTAATCATTAAGATGATTGCCCAGAAAGCGGTATTTTTTATCAGATTTTATCATTGTGTGTACTAGGCATCACAGAGTCTGCAAGATCTGGAATAAAAGGGGAGGGGAGGGAGGTCTTGACATACTACTTCCTCATATCCTTTACCCACTTTCGGCAATCACCCTTGTCCTTCTAATGACGCATACACATGGTCAGAATTTCCAACAACAAATGTTCGATGGATGTGAGCTTGTTGACGGAAATTCTGACCGTGTGTAGTTTCTATCGGACATTTTTTGTCGGAATTTCTGACAAACAAAATTTGAGAGCTGGTTCATTGTCGGAAATTCAGATCGTGTGCACACAATTCTGACACACAAAATTCCACGCATGCTGGGAATCAAGCAGAAGAGCTGCACTGGCTATTGAACTTCCTTTTTCTAGTCCCGTTGTACATCAGCCAATATGAATTTCCAAAAACATTTGTGCGACCGTGTGTATGCAAGACAAGTTTGAGACAACCTCCATTGGAAATAAATCCAGGATTTTGTTGTCGGAATGTCCGACCATGTGTACACAGCATAAGTGTTAATGCTTAGAAATTTTGCCCATTTCAGATCACAGCTATGAAGTTATAACAAATTGAAGCTTGAACTATGTCCATACACCCCCAAGTTTTTTTTTGTTTTTTTTATCTTAACCACTTGCCGCCCGCCCTAAAGGGCAAATGTCGGCTGCAAAGAGGTTTCAAAATCCTGACTAGGCGTCATATGACGTCCTCAGGATTTTGAGCAGCTGCGCACCCCCGGGTGGGGCGCGCATCGCGGCCATCGTTGTTGCGGTGTGTCAGTCTGACACCCCGCAACTATGATCTCGGTAAAGAGTCTCCGATGGAGACTCTTTACCACGTGATCAGCCGTGTCCAATAACGGCTGATCACAGTGTAAATAGGAAGAGCCGGTGATCGGCTTTTCCTCACTCGCGTCTGTCAGACGTGAGTAGAGGAAAGCCGATCGGCTGATCAATTATCAGTGCAGCTCCCCCGAGGATGACCACCAGGGACGCCACCAGACCACCAGGGATGCCCAGCACCAGGTATGCCACCCTAGATCACCAGGGATGCCAATCAGTGCCCACAATGGGCATCACTGATTGGCATGCATTATTGTTTGGCACTGACACATCAGTACAAAACAATACAATACAATGCCGCCTATCTTTGTAACTTTTGGTGAGGGCCACATTAAAGGGTTTGTAAACCCTAGTTTTTTTTTTTAAATAGTATGACATGTATATTAACATCCACTGTGCAGTTCTTTTTGCACAGTGTGGCCCTGAACCTCATCTTCTGGGGTCCCGCGGTGGCTCTCATGGCTCCTTCCCACATCCGTAAACCCCCTGGGAGAAGCGTTCTCTCTGGTAGGTTACCTTGTGGGCACACTCCTGAGTCCAGCATTTGCGTCTATTGACACAGAATGCTGGACTCGGCCCCGCTGCGACGGGAGCCAATGGATGCGCTGCTATCAATCTACCCAATCAAGAGCTGAGAAACCTGGGCAGAGAGGTACAGCGCATCTCCACCGAGGGATCGAAGGGCTCAGGTGAATAAAACGGGGGGCAGGGGGGGCAGTCATTGTCCGAATGCATTAAGATGAAAAAACATGAGGGTTTACAACCCCTTTAATGTAAGGGGTGCTTACATAACTTTGGTAGCAAGTCTCCGACTGTAGTACAGCAACATGAATTGCGTTCTATGACCAAAGGACATCTTGCTCAATCAAGAGAAATAGAATCCTTTGAGAAGTGGTGGAGGTCAGTCTGCAGCTGCTATGAAAGAAATAACTTGGTGTGAAAGAGTTTACCGTACCTGATGTGATTATTTCTAGATGTTCAGCCTTCCTAGAGGGAACATGAACCAATTGCCATGTTAATCCAGTGAACCTGAATGTCTTGGGATGTTGAGAGATAATCGTGAGAAGAATAAATGCTATGCTACACCAGATGCTAAAACCGTTGTTCAGTAATGTTGTTGTTCCTGCATGACCTGTTGGAAAAAATGTCGTCTTGCACATTGAGAAGTTGTCAGCAGTAGGGATGAGCTTCGTGTTCGAGTCGAACATACGTTCGACTCGAACATCAGCTGTTCGCCCGTTCGGCGAATTCCGAACGTTATGGGCCGTTCGCGCTAAATTCGTGTGGCGCTTACGGCCCACAATGCACTGCGATGGCGCAGTGCATTGCTGGCTCATGACTGGCCAAGCATGCACTGTGACCCTGCATGCTTGGCCAATCACAGCGCCGGCAGCGAGGAGAGCCATGATTGGCCACAGGCAGGATGCCTGTGGCCAATCATAGCTCAGGCTGTGTAGTACACGCCCCACACTATATAAGGCCGCCAGCGCGGCGGCCTTGTGTAGTGTGTTGGTGTCTGTAGCAGTTAGTGGGTGTTCTGTGTACCTTCAACACAGTATACACTGATCGTTATCGGCCGATTTTTCGTTCTTGCTCTTCTGTAGTGGTTGTTGTCTGCGTGCCCTGACCGCAGTATACACCGATATATTCACCTATATAGCTAGCTATATTTCTCTTTTTTAATAGAGCTTGCAGTCAGTGTTAGGAGATTCTGTGTGCTCTGAACCCAGTATACACCGCTATATCCACCTATACAGCTTAACTATCTTGCTCGTTTTAAATAGAGCTTGCAGTCAGTGGTAGGAGATTGTGCGTGCTGTCTGCATGCTCTGAACCCAGTATACACCGCTATATCCACCTATATAGCTCTTCTCTATTTGAGCCATCTGCCATCTGCAGGAGTTAGTGGAAGTTGTGTGTGCCTCCAGCACAATATACACTACCCAATTGCTGGTTTTCCCAACTCCTTTTAGGCCATTACCAAGTCTGGAAGGCCAGCAAGGAGAGGCAGACAGGCACGAGCTGATAAAAGAGGGCAAGCAGGCTCTGTGTCTAGAGACAACAGTGCTGGTCGTGGACGCGGTGCATCGTCCTCATCAGCATGTGGCCATGGGACACGCTTGTCCTTCTTTTCGGCAGCTGGACATGTTGAGCCGCAACATGCCAACGACTTGGTAGAGTGGATGACCAAGCCCTCTTCATCCTCCTCATCCTCTCTCACCCAGGCTCAGGGTACTAGCAAAGCAGCTGCCAACGCATCGTCTTCCCTCCTCTCAATGTCATCATCAGTGACTCCTTCCCTAGACCCACCACGTCCTCCTGAGGAGTCTCCTGAACTCTTTGAGCACAGTGTTGGGTACATGCTCCAGGAGGATGCCCAGTGTTTTGTAGGCTCTGATGATGATACCCAGCTAGAGGAAGGCAGTAGCGTGAATGCAGAGAGAGGGGATGCTCAAGAAGGACAGCAATCTGGCAGTCATGTTCCACAAGCTGCAGCATACTGCCAGGTTTGCTCCACCGATGAAGAGGGAGGCGATGATGAGGGCACTGACTCCACGTGGGTGCCTGGTAGGAGAGAGGAGGAGGAGGAGGAGGCACATGTCCAATGAGGTAGTATGCCCTCTGGGGGCCAGCTTAGGGGCAGCACACCGACTGAATCACACCGCAGAGCTTCGCCTGTGCAGGGCGCTGCCTCTGCGCGTTATTCTAAAAGTTCTTTGGTGTGTTTTTTGAGACGAGTGCATCAGATCGCACCGCTGCTATTAGCAACATATGTCTCAAGCGTATCTCGCGTGGCCAAAACATCAGCCGCTTGGGCACCACATGCTTGACCAGACATATGTTGACCTCCCATGCAGCTCGTTGGCAAGCGTACCTCAAAGACCCACACCAAAGAACAAAGCGGACCTCTCCTTGCTCCTCATCAGCTGGGATCTCCAACCCCACTAGACCTTCAGTCCTCTCTGAAACCTGCTCTGAGAGGAATGAAAGTGTACAATTAGGTGTGTCACAGCCAAGTGCTTCCGGGCACTCTGCTAGCAGTACACCCACGTCCGATTATAGCAGGCAAATGTCCCTGCCCCAGCTGCTGGACCGGCGAAAGAAGTTCACTCCCAGCCATCCACATGCCCAGCGGTTGAATACTAGCTTGGCTAAATTGCTAGCACTTCAACTGCTGCCTTTTCAGTTGGTAGACTCGGCCCCCTTTCCGTGAGTTTGTACAATGTGCGGTTCCTCAGTGGCAGGTCCCCATACGCCACTTTTTCTCACGGAAGGCGATTCCGGCTCTCTACCGGCATGTGGAAGGCAATGTCCTTGCCTCGCTGGACAGGGCGGTCAGCAGTAAGGTGCATATTACCGCTGACTCATGGTCCAGCAGGCATGGACAGGGACGTTACCTGTCTTTCACGGCCCATTGGGTCACTCTTCTGGCAGCTGGGAAGGATGCAGGACAAGGTGCGGTAGTGTTGGAGGTTGTTCCGCCACCACGCCTCCAAAATGCTACTATTGGTTGTGACACACCTCTCTCCTCCACCCCCTCCTCTTCTTCTTCCTCCATGGCCTCTTCCAGTGCTTTGTCCTCAGAACCAGCGGTGCTCCGTAGGCGTTCCAGGGGCTACGCAAGTACGCAGGCAAAACAATGCCATGCCGTGCTTGCGCTGGTTTGTTTGGGGGACAGGAGTCACACTGGGGCGGATGTTTTGTCAGCTCTGCAGAGGCAGGCTAAGAGGTGGTTGACGCCACACCAGCTTAAGCTAGGAATGGTGGTTTGCGACAATGGCACCGCCCTCCGACAGGGACAACTGACCCATGTGCCCTGTGTAGCTCACGTCCTTAACCTGGGGGTGCAGCGGTTCTTGGGCAGATACTCAGGCTTACAGGATGTCCTGAAGCAGGCCAGAAAAGTCTGTGTGCATTTCCGCCGATCATTTAATGCCTGTGCTCGGCTGGCTGAGCTCCAAAAGGAGTTGAACCTGCCCAAGAACCGCCTTGTATGTGACATGCCCACCAGGTGGAACTCAACATTGGCCACGCTGCAGTGGCTGCACACGCAGCAGAGGGCCATCAATGAGTACCTGTGCGACTACGGCACCAGAACAGGGTCAGGGGAGCTCGGTTTTTTCTCACCACGCCAGTGGGGCATGATCAGGGATGCATGCACTGTCCTGTCACCGTTTGAGGAGGCCACAAGGATGGTGAGCAGTGACAGTGCATGCATCAGTGACACTGTACCTCTTGTCCACCTCTTGGAGCATACGCTGCGTGGAATAATGGACAGGGCACTTGATGCAGAACAGAGGCAGGAAGAGGAGGACTTCCTTGCCTCTCAAGGCCCCCTTTATCCAGACAGTGTTCCTGCTCTGCCACCCATCACACAGGAAGAGAATGAGGAGGAGGAGGATGATTGTGTAAGCATGGAGGTGGAGGCTGGCACTCAGCATCAGCAGCAGCAGCAGTCTTGTAGGGATGATTTACAGTCCCAAGAAATCCGTGGACTTGTATGTGGCTGGGAGGAGGTAGCTGCGGATCATGTTGTCCTTAGTGACCCAGAGGACTCCGGACCGAATGCCTCAGCTAACCTATGCTGCATGGCCTCCCTGATTCTGCAAAGGATCCTCGTATTCTTCGGATCAAGGAGAGGGACCATTACTGGCTGGCCACTCTCCTTGATCCACGGTACAAGGGTAAGGTTGCCGACCTTATCTTGCCATCGCAGAGGGAGCAGAGGATGAGACATCTCCGGGAGGCCTTGCAGAAAGGTCTGTGCAACGCGTTTCCAGAGACTGGGAGGTTACAAACTCCTGGTCCTGGACAACGTGTTGCTGAGGCATCGGTCAGAAGGAGCGGTGGAGAAGGTGGCAGTCTGACCGATGCTTTCAGACAATTTTTTAGTCCGCAGCCCCAAGGTATTATTGGTTCCAGCAACCATCGCCAGCGTCTGATTTACATGGTGCAGGAATACCTAGGGGCAAGGTCAGACTTGGACACCTTTCCCACCGAAAATCCTCTGGCTTACTGGGTCTTGAGGATGGATCACTGGCCAGAGCTTGCACAGTATGCAATTGAGCTACTGGCCTGTCCTGCATCCAGCGTTCTTTCGGAACGCACCTTCAGTGCTGCTGGGGGCTTTGTTACCGATCACAGGGTGCGCCTGTCCACCGAATCAGTTGATCGACTGACCTTCATCAAGATAAATCAGTCTTGGATCACACACAGCTACCAAGCACCTGAAGCTGATGTAACCGAATATTTTTTTTTTTAGAAATATCACATCCCTTCAAGACTGCCTATGCTGATGCTGAGTGACTGTCCTGTTATGTTGATTGAAAAAAAGGGGAAATAGATTTGGCGCTATACCCTTCAGTTAAAAAATATATAAGTTGTGAAAAAATGTGACAAAAGTGTGGAAAAAATAATAATGAATTATCAGCACGCTGGTAAATAATAAGCCCAAAAAGGTTAAATCTTTCTAAGTGCCCTGTGTCAGCAAATTAGGTTAGATCATTCTAAGTTCCCTATATCAGGTGCTTAGTGTGCTAGTGTCACTCCATAGAAAATCACATAAACATATTTGTAAATGCAATGATAAACGTGCAGATTTCTATTGCAAGGAATAATGATGATAACATAAAAATACAAGTGAAAACGATAAAAGTAAAATTAAACATGAAAAGCAAAACTATTTTAAGATTCCATTCAGTGAAAGTCCCACATTTATAAAAAACTCAATGTGATCAGTGCCAAAAGATAAATAACAGGTGACTGATGATAAATAATGGTGAAAATCTTCCGTGATTATCTTCAGAAAAAAAAAAAAATATATATATATGCCACTGCTACTCCCAGTGCACAGTGCACAGTGAATAATAATGTGATTGCTCTCACCAGAGCTCTTACCCCAGTAGGGGTGAAACAGCCTTTACAGTATGAGCCGCTGTACTGCTCTCTGGCAATGCTTTCGCTGTTGTCCTGGGAGACGCCTGCTCTTCCGCTGCTGTTGTCCCAGATGAGGCTGCTAAAGTAAAGCCACATCCGGGTTACACAGCTATTCAATCGGCGCCACGCCCCCTTACTAGCTATACACTTCAACCAACCAGCGGCCTCAAAGATCGTCCCAGTCAATGAAAGATGTTTTTAGTGACACTAGCACACTAAGCACCTGATATAGGGAGCTTAGAATGATCTAACCTAATTTGCTGACACAGGGCACTTAGAAAGATTTAACCTTTTTGGGCTTATTATTTACCAGCGTGCTGATAATTCATTATTATTTTTTCCACACTTTTGTCACATTTTTTCACAACTTATATATTTTTTAACTGGAGGGTATAGCGCCAAATCTATTTCCCCTTTTTTTTCATACAATTTTTTCCACCCACACAAGGTGGTAAATTAAATAGAGGCTGCTCATACCATTGACACAGTAATTGGTTCCGTGACGCAATCTTCCCCAATTTTGCTTCTGTTATGTTGATTTTCTATCCTCTTCCTCCTCCGCTGATATGTTGGAAGAACATTTTTGGTTCTGGGTGATGCCACCAGCCCAATTTTTCTGCCCCTGTTTAACAGGGGCGTTTAATTACAATTTTTGATGCAATGCTTTGCAGCAGGGCTAATTCCTGCACTAAAACTAGAGTATATGGGAGAGGTTGCAGTGTCATGGCACCAGCACCAGTGCCTAAGGCCCAATTTTTTTGCCCCTGTTTAACAGGGGCGTTTAATTAAAATTTTTGATGCAATGCTTTACGGCAGGGCTAATTCCTCCACTAAAACTAGAGTATATGGGGGAGGTTGCAGTGTCGTGGCACCAGTGCCTAAGACCCAATTTTTCTGCCCCTGTTTAACAGGGACATGTAATTACAATTCTTGATATATTATTTCACAGGAGGGCCTGTTCCTGTGCCCACCCAGAGTAACTGTGAGGACTTATAGTGTTGTGGCACCAGCACCACAACCACCAAAGGTCAATTTTTCTACCACTGTTCAACAATGGCATGTAATTACAATTCTTGATATAATCGTTCACAGCAGGGCGCTCCAGCGCCCACCAAGAGTCACTTTGAGGGCTTACAATGTTGTGGCAAAACCAACACCTTGTTCCGCCATTTCTGCAGAGCATATAGGGCAGGCCCCTACTTTCAAACATCCAACTTACAAACATCTCCTACGGCAAACGGAAGGAGACAACAGCAAGTGAGATGAAAAAAGACGGACGGCAAAACAAATTATACAGGGGTGATAACCCTTCCCTATGTTTTCCAAAAAGCTTAAAAATAGTTTTTTTGACTGGAGCTACACTTTAAAAATGTACCAGTTGAAAATTACAAACAGATTCAACTTAACACAACAAATCTACACAGTCCCTGTCTTGTTTGCACCGCCTGTATACTGCTGTTCTAAGTATATAGGGCCTGGGGGCCACACGTATTTCCTTTTTTTAATATGGGTACGGGGTTCCCCTTAATATCCGTACAAGACCCAAAGGGGCTGGTAATGGGCAGGGAGGGCTACCCATGCCATTTTTCTCAATGATTTTCAACCATATTGCAGGAACCAGATATAACATTAAAACCGCAAGCAGTTTGAAATGACGTTATTTCCGTTAAATGTCATTTTGTGCAGGGACTGTTCTAAACACGGGAAACATGTGGCACTTCACAGGCATACTATAGACACCCCCCAGGCACGATATTTAAAGGAATATTTCACTTTTTTTTTTCACTTTAATCGTCATTAAAATCAGTGCTCCCGCCAAAACGGCCATTTTTAAAACTTTTTTTTGCATTGACCCATGTCCCCTGGGGCAGAAGCCATGTCCCCAAACCCTTTTTAGGACAGTATCTTGCATATTAGCCATTAAAATTAGCACTTTTAATTTCGAACGCTCGAGTCCCATAGACTTCAAAGGGGTTCTAAAGTTCGTTCGAATTTGGGGTCCGTTCGAAAGTTATATTTATATTTATATATATATATATATATATATATATATATATATATATATATATAAATAATTTTTTTTTTTTTTTTTTTAAGATGCATATGCCCACAAAAGTATATATAAAAAAAAACAGAGTCCTCAATAAAAGAATAAGTGATTGTAGCAACACACTATAGTGAATTCCTCTGTGACTTTTGAGAGACAATGCGAATCAACCACCACATAGAGTGCAAGCTTACCAGCTGCACAAGCTGTTTGAGCTTGTGGCTAATACCCAGACAGGGTCTTTAATCCTCCCAGTGCCTCCAATAGCCAATGAAACTGGCATTCCTGGATACTGTGGATGTATTCAGCGGTCAGTGGCCAGGTAATGCAAACATTAGAACTACAAAATTCCTTTAGTAACATTTTTGGGGGATGCCTGGAACCTCTCCCACATGGAATGCCATCTCAAGGATATTGCCTGGGTTCTTAAACAGTAGCACACCTCCTGTCTGGCTGCAACAACTGCTCAAACACCAACCCCACTTCATAGTAGAACACACCCTGAAGAAGGTTATGTAAGTGGCAGCCCAAGCTGATGCAGAAGCAGTGGATGTAGTGTTGAGAAAGAAATATCTGTACAATCAGTATATAGAATGTAAAATGTGGTGGAGGATATATCAATATAGTCAGTATGCAGAATGTAGAGTGAGGAGAAGCAGGAATATATATATACTTAGTATGTATAGTGATACAGTCAGTATATAGAATGTAGAGTGCAGAGGATGAGGATATATTGATACTGTTAGGAGATAGAATATAGAGTGCAGAGGGGGAGGAAGAGAATATACTAATACAGCCAGTATACAGAATGTAGAGTATGAAGAAGGAAAAGGATATAATGATACAGTCAAAACAGAATGCAGAGGGCAGAAGAATAGGCTATATCGGTACAGTTAGTGTATATACTGTAAATATATATTGGTACAGTCAGTATATAGAATGTAGAGTGTGGAGGAGGAAGATATATCAGTATTGTCCATATATGGACCATAGAGAATGGGGGAGGAAGACATATCGGTACAGCCAGTATATGGACCGTAGAGTATGGACCAAGGATATACTGGTACAGTCAGAATTATTAAAGAATGTAGAGTGCTAAAAGAAATATACTGGTACAGGCCATATACAGAATGATAGAGTTATGGAAGATGATATAATTATTTAGGCAGTATATGGATTATCACTATTTATACACCTGCCATCCTCGGCATAGCGGAATCCATCATCGGCTCAGCCATTGGTCTGGCCATATCCATTGGCATTATACCTGCCAAACCAAAATTCCGATAAATGTATAATGACATGAAAGTTTACATGAGAGTTCTGAAATATATGCACTACATGCTTTAATTTTCAAGTCGATAAAATATTTTAATTTGCTACTGCAGTAGTTTAAAGCCGTTCACAGCTCCAGTAAACTTTTAGTTAAAAAATACTCATGATAGGATTTTGAAGGTGACCAAATGTCAGATTATAATTTAGATTAAACTGATTTTATTTATTTATTATTTATTTCAGGCACTTATATAGCGCTTTACATATACATTGTATATTCATATTAGTCCCTGCCCTCAAGGAGCTTACAATCTAAAGTCCCTAACTCCCATTCATACATACACATGAACTAGGGCCAATTTAGACAGGTTGTCTTCAAAATCCCATTATAAATAATTTTAACTTTTCATAAAATGTAGGGAAGGATGGTGGAAAATTCACCCCGAGCCACACAAATATATTTTGTAAACTTTTAGTTTGCTCTACATGTAAATTTGATTTTAAGACCAAAGTAAGAGAAGAAAGCCCCAGCATACATGTCTGTTATAAAAGTTTTTATAGTTATCTGACTTTTTAAGGGTCTCAACCTTTTTTTTTGGGCACAGTATTTGGCATATTTATCAAGATTCTCAGGACTTACTATCTGTAGGGCAACATACAGTAATTAAATAATGCAACTAACCCACATGACAATACAAGAATCTAACCAACACATTCACTTAGGAACAAAACACTTGATATAAAATAAAAATATTTTACTTTACAAGCACTTGCTTAGTTACACACATAATCTATCAACCATTATTCTATATACAGTAATTGTTTAGGATACTCTTATCTCCATTTTGGTGGGAAGTACTTTAAGGTTTCCTCCTTGTGGGCTATTGCCATATTAAGGCACTACCTACTTAACTGATGGATAGGTCTTTGCTTTGTGTGGGACAGAGGCAACATTATAAGTGCCATTATTGTCACTCAATCAGGCTTTGCAGGTAACCAGGAAGAGGACAGTGGGGGATTGGGGTAATATCAATATGTAAGCATGATATAAAAATGCTGGTGAACTTTATTTTGGTGAAAAACAAAAACGAACAAAAAAATCAGTGCACTTAGAAGTGCAGTCACTGTAGATCCAAGGGGGACATGCAAGGAAAAAAAAAACAGCATTTTAGCTTGCACATGATTGGTTGATAAAATCAGCAGAGCTTCTCCTCATTTCAGATCTACCCCTCAGATTTACAGCGACTGCACTTCAGTTGCAACTTTCAGTGCAATTTTAAGTGTACTTTGCACTTGTAGTTTGCACTTGTACTTTGCACTTGTAGGGCACGGTGGATTTGCCTTTTGTAAATAACCCCCATGTATCGATTGAGGCTTTCGGTAAATAATTCTTAACCACATCCAGTCTTGTGGCACCTTTAATTCGTAAGAATGCTGCTCTGAAGAGTGTGTGAGTTCTCCTGGTGTCCCTTGGCTGTCAGACTTGGAATAAATGCCCAGTGTCTGGAACCCCTGGGAGTGAGGGGGGTGAAGCACACAGTCAGGAGGGTGGATCGGGGGTTGGTCTCCACCCACCACCCATATATGCCCAAAGGTTAATGACATGTTGAGGGTCAGCTCAGGTGAGCACAAGGCAGCCCGCCACCCTCCCACATGTCTGTTGAATCCAGTGGTGCTATAAAAGGAACTTATGGTCGTAAATAACGTGAATGCAGATAGAAGCTTGGCCAGAGTTACAGTGTCAGATTGCCATCAAAGAATGAAGAGGTTCCTACACTTACAGAAGAAGGTGTCTTTTTCATCTTGAAGAGAGTCACGGTAGAAGACCCCCAAAAGAAGGTGATGTAAGTGGCAACCCAAGATTATGCTGAAGCACCACAACTGACCATTACATTTATGGACACATTTACAACATATTGGGGTTGATATCCTGCTAATACAGGCAGCAAAAAGAACGTAACATATGAAGGAGAAGAATATATAGAATGTGGGGTGTGGAGGAGGAAAAATCTGTACAATCAGTATATAGATTGCAGAGTGTGGTGGAGGGTATATCGGTACAGTTAACATGTAGAATGTAGAGAGAGGAGAAGCAGGAAGATATCAATACAGGCAGTCCATAGAATGTAGAGAGTGGAGATAGAAGAGGAGGATATATCAGTAAAGTCAGCATATATAATGTAGAGTGTGGAGGAGGAATATGATATTTCAGTACAATCAATATATGAAAAGTAGAATGCAGAAAAGGAATAGGAGAATAAGTTGGTTCAAATCAGTATATAAAATGTAGGGGAAGAGGAAAATAAATCACTGCAGTCAGTATATGGAAAGTAGGGAGCAATTGTGAGATAAGGAATTAGACACCTGGCAACGCATATGTTGTAATCTGTGTAGCAAAGGTTGTTGCTGCAAACGATGAAAGTGTCCCCATGAACATATCTGCCAAACAAAAATTATAAATATATGATATGAACATGCAATACTCTTCGCTATTATATTCACTATAATATCTGCACAGTGTACAGTATATGTTTTTTTTTGCAAATATTAGGCAGGTAACCTTTGATCATAACCAAAAATGTCAATCTCTATATAACAAAATGCGCAGAATGACTTGCTGATCTTTAAAAGTAAAATGGACCTTCCCCAATACATAATCTGCTGTTGCGTGCTACGAAGCATGTTGATCAAACAATCATCCACTGCCTACTTTTTTGTTATTTTGCTACCTATTCTTCTTTAAGACATCTGGGTTCTTCTAGGCAGAATTAGCCTTGGTCCCACCAGTGTCCCCTGGGAAGGCTACGACACAACTGCCTTCCCAAAAGATCATTGCAAAGCTACAAGATTTCACTAGAAAGCTTTGTACACACGATCGGATTGTTGGCCAACAAAACCGTGGTCTTTTGTCTGAAGGGCGTTGGCCCAAACTTGTCTTGCATACACACGGCACACGATTGTTGGCCAACAATCACAAACGTAGTGACGTACTACATGGTTTTTCAGCTCCTTAGCACCACCCTTTGGGCTCCTTCTGTCAATTTCATGTTAGTAGAAGTCTGGTGATTCGCACTTTTAATTTCACGCTTTTCATTTCGTGCTTTTCATTTTGTTTCTGACGAGACAATGGAAAATGAACAATGGGAGCAAGAGGACGAGTCAATGGAAAAAAATTGAGAAAAATTAAAAAAGCGACCATGGCACAAGTAAATTATATATTTAGACTGAGGTATATATTCAGAATTTCAAGTTGGGGTGGGGAAGGAAGGGAGGGATGTTTGCTTTAAAAAAAAAATACAAATGATGATTAATTGGTTACAATCTACTCAGGGTATGAAGATGCAGCTTTAGGGCTCATGCACACTACATCTCAAAGAAGCGGCTCCTGCAGGCTTTCGAGCTTTTTTGAGTGCTCATTTTTTCTGGAAACTCCCCTCCATGTTAGCCAATGTGTCCATGCACACTATAGCTTTTTTAGGAGTTTACAGGCATATGCTCCTACAGGCAGAAAACCCCCCCACCAAACCCGCGTTTTTGAGAGGAGCTTTCGAGCATAAAAGATGCACACTGAAGCTCAAAAAAGCTTTTTCTGGAGGCAGGTTGCTGCCAGAAAACGCTGGTTGAAAAATGTGCTTTTAACAGCGTTTTGTGCTAGCGTTTATGAGCGTTTATTAGCATTAGCGTTTATGGGCGTTTTCAATAAAAATACACAGAGGACACTCCAAAAATCCCACAATGCATTCCAAACTCCCACAATACATTGAAAAAATAGAATGCCGAACACTAATTAATGCGTGTTTATAAGCGTTTATGAGCGTTTATTGGTGTTTGCCGTTTTTTGGAGGTGAAAAATGGCACTTTGAACGCAAATTTCTGGTTTTTAGAAAAAAGTCCATTGCTCATTAAAGCTAAAAAACGTCTATGTGTGCATGGACACATAGGCTAACATAGAGTGGAGTTTATGGGCTTTTAAAAAAAAAATTTCCAAACTCCAATAAACTGCAGTTTATGAGCTCCAAACACAAGCAAAAACGCTTGAAAAAGCATGACGACTATCAAAAAAGCTCAAGGAAGCTCAAAATTGCACAAAAAAGATAAAATGAGCCGAGGGGAGGATTTGTGAAAACAAAAAAAAATGTAAGTTCTTATGCTCAAAAAAGCTCAAAGAAGCTTGAAGAAGCTCAATAAAAACATACAAAAGAGCACAAAAAAACACAAGCTTCTTCAAGCTTTTGGGCAGAGAAATAAAAGAAAAGTTAAAGGTGTGAATCCAGCATTAGTGGGTCCTGAGGACAGGATTTAAGAACCACCGCTGTACTCCATAGGTGGTAAACAATGGCAAGTACATAATAGGGTAGGAATATTATTAACCTAACAGGCCAGGTTTGCAAGATAAATGAAATGCATCACATGTGATATCATTTGCTGCTCGGTGATTACAGTATTCTAGTCTGCACCTCCCCAAAGTAATACTTAATATCTGGCCTGTTAATGGGTCCTGAGGACAGGAGTTGAGAACCACTGGAGAAGAGCAAATCTCATAATTTTGATAGAGGACTATTTATTTTCCAAAGCCGTGCCACTCCCTATGATAGCTAGGTGATACATGTATTGTGTTTTTGGGGGACAAGCAGTAATATTTCCCTGCACTTATTACCTTCCAAGTACTATTTTCTTTTCTTTGCATCTTAAGGCAAAAAAAAAAAAAAAAAAAATGAAGAGAGAATATACTCCTCCAGTGGTAGTGGTTCTACTCATAGGCATGCGCATAGGGTGTGCCAGGTGTGCCCGGGCACACCCTTATCACCCTATGTGGTGCAAATTCCCCCTGTTTAGATCCCCGATATTTCACCAAAGCCCCCTCATGAGCCTCCTACAAAAATTTGTAGAAAAAAAAAATGCAAAAATGTAATTGTAAAAAAATAAAATAAAAATAAAAACTACTGACACAATCCACTGCAATCCATTAGTACCGATTGGTGATAATATAATAAAAAGAAGCAAAACATAGGAGTAAAGAACACTTGTTTCCATGTTTGATCATGTTTGAATTAATATATATATATATATATATATATATATATATATATATATATATATATATATATATATATATATATATATATATATATATATATATATATATAAAATTACAAAATATATATGGTAATACAAAGGAGAAATGGAGAAATGTATAAGTGCATAACCCAAAGAACGGGCCACCACTGGTCATATTAGTTTAAATCAGCAAGTCCAATAAATGTGCAATAAACATGAATTAATGTCCATGTATCAGAAATAAAGATGAAAGATATAAAAATAGAGAATACATTTCCAAAGTGACTGGTGAAAACTCAAAAAGTAGCAATTGGAGCTCCCCACCTTTTTTAACTAGGCTATATTTCCTTTATATTTTTATAATAAAATACTTATTTTTAATGGTGGTATGCTATGAGAGTCTGTTCTTTCTGCTAAATTACATGTTGTTGCCGAAATACTCCCAGCTTGCAGTGGAGAGAGGAGGACATTTCTCTGTCCATACCCTACGATATGTCACTCACCCCAGGAGGAACCAAGATTCCAGGTGGAAATCTGATTGTTTGTTTGTATCAGAGTGTGGAGGATACACCCCAGGATTAGGCCACCAGGGATAGGAGTATATCCCAAATATACGCCTTTCACCCCTGCAGGGGTAAGGCGCTCTGGTGAGTGCAAATATGAGAGGGGAGCACGAAAAAGTCACCTATATGGCACTGGAATTGAAAACAGACTGTCACCAGTATTTTTTTATATACTTTTTGAGTTTGCACCAATCACTTTGGGAATTTATTCTCTATTTTTATATCATTCATCTTTATTTCTGATACATGGGCATCAATTTCTGTTTATTGCATTTATTGGACTTATTCTAATATGTCTTTTGCATTTTAATACGCTCTTTGCACATTAATTGGGTTATGAACTGATATATTTCTCCTTTTTATTACCGGTACCATATATATTTTGTAATTATATATATATATATATATATATATATATATATATATAATATATATTACATTTTTTACTGTTTTTTGCTGGACACACTATATTAGCCTCTACACGTCTTTCTTACACAGTCTGCACAGGTTCTCATCTGTGTGTGGGAAGTCATTCCCCTGTATCACATTTAAATTTTTTATCATTCATGAGAGTTTTACATTCATGATAGTCTGGCTTCATAGAACAGCGCCATTTCCCTTTCTTTGATTTTAATATTGTAGATTTTCCTTTGTGAAGTATGTTTTAGGGAGGCAGCAGTTCGCATCACTCCTAAGCACGGAATCCTTTTTTTTAAATCTCCTTACATCCGTGTCCCCATCAGCGGAGTCCTCCTTACATCTGTGTCCCCATCAGCGGAGCCCCCCTTACGTCTGTGTCCCCATCAGCGGAGCCCCCCTTACATCTGTGTCCCAATCAGCGGAGCCCCTCCTTACAGCTGTGTCCCCATCAGCGAAGCCCCTCCTTACATCTGTGTCCCCATCAGCAGAGCCCCCCTTACTTCTGTGTCCCCATCAGCGGAGCCCCCCTTACATCTGTGTCCCCATCAGCAGAGCCCCTCCATACAGCTGTGTCCCCATCACTGGAGCCCCTCCTTACATCTGTGTCCCCATCAGCAGAGCTCCGCCTTACATCTGTGTCCCCATCAATGGAGCCCCTCATTACATCTGTGTCCCCATCAGCCGAGCACCTCCTTACATCTATGTCCCCATAAGCGGAGCCCCTCGTTACATCTGTGTTTCCATCAGACGAGCCCCTTCTTACATCAGTGTCCCCATCAGCCAAGCCCCTCCTTACATCAGTGTCCCCATCAGCTTAGTCCTCCTCACATCTCAGTGTGCCCATCAGCAGAGTCCTCCGAGTCCCCACATGTGTCTCTGGCAGCTGAGCCCCTCCTTCATGCCGCATCTGCCCCCTTCAGTGGCAGCTTGTCAGTTCCCGGCTTTCTCCATGTGTTTAGTGGCAAAGGGAGGGCCTCCCCTCTCCACTGAACACAGGGGGATTAGTCCTCACGGTGGCGGCCATCTTTTTGTAGCCCGCCGTAGTGATACAAAGCACCCGGCTGTGGTAATACTACAGGTGGAAGTTTCCAGCGTGATGGACTGCACCACAAGCCCATTAAAAACCCCGCAAATGAAGCGTCTCGCCTGCAATCTCGTGATTACATAGACGTGGTGCTTCCCATAGTGCACTTAAATGAAATCTTTTTCTATTTTTTTTAAAGGGCCTTTTTTCTTTTTTTTTCTCTTTTGTGACCGCTGGGGGGGGGGGGGGGGGGTTGTGGAGGCGTCCGTGTCACTACTGGTCAGTATATAGAATGTAGAGTGTGGAGGTGGCGGATATATCAATACAGTCAGTATATAGAATGTAGAGTGTGGATGAGGATATATCAGTAAAGTCAGTATAGAATGTAGATCGTGGAAGATATTGTAAAATCAGTTGTGATATAAGGTACGACACCTGCCAGTTGGGGGGGGGGGTCCCATTGGTTTGCTAGGGACCTCTGGGTATAACACTGGCATAATATCTGCCAGGAACAAAAATCAATAAATCTACAATCACAATTGAAATAATGTATATAAATACTCAAAATTGTCAATATTATGGAAAATTGTTATCAAATACTTGCCGTCATTTTCTTCTCCTAGCCTATCCGCACGCCAGCACACAATGGGCTAACACCTCATATGGCGCCCACATGACCACCTTTTCCTAGCTGAATAAAAGACAGCCTCTCCCCCACTGACGTGTTCGATAATCTAGTCTGCAACAGGCCACTTGGGAGGGAGTCCTGTGCTGATGTGAGGATGGGCCAGGAAAGGAAAATTTCGGTAAGTATTTGATAACAATTTTCCGTATTCCTGGCCATACCTCACGTAAGCACACAATGGGATTTAACTAGCTGAATGAATGGGTGGGAGAGGACACATGAAAAGAAGCATTGACATTTGCAGAAAAGCTGCCAAAGACAAAAATAACATATATGTCTCATCCCAAACATTGAAGAGCTTGCCGACTGCACGCCTAACTTGTGAAGTTGAATGAAAGGCTAGCCATCTCTCATATACTCTTCACTGACATCCTGGCATAACTGCCCCAAAAGGCTGCCACCCCTCAGTTCGAAGGAGCTTGCCCCTGTTCCTGAGTATAAAGGCCCACTTCCTGCATGCTAATCTAATCACCCTGGTGAACCAATAGAAGATGACTAAAGAACCTGACGACAAATTGAAAAGGATTGTTCACTTTTCTCATGTCTTTGATCTTTCCATGTACACTGTTAGCAACTTGTGTAAGGATCTTAAGTCTTCCTGCTGTATACTCAGTAACTCCATGTGAATGCTTGGAGGGACTGTCCCCAGGTTTTCCTGGAAACTGGATACCACTTAAAGATGGACGTAGTATCACTAAAAAAAGACACAAAAGGGATCTTTGCAGGAAAGTGCTGCAACCTCCAACATCCTTCTTTCTGAAGCAACTAGTTTTACCATTAGGAACCGAAATGGAAATTATGCTATTGAAGCAAAGGGTGCCTGTATGAGCGCTTTCAGAACCAAGCCTGGGTCCCATGAAGGAAAAAAAAAAATCCTTGGTGGTTTTCCTATGGATCATGGCTTGTATGAAGCATTTATTCAATGGAGTTGTATGCCAGACCAACCTCAAGTAAACAGAACAAACATCCTTCATATACTCATATGTAGTGTTCATGGTCTTGTAGTCTTTGCCAAGGTCCTGCACCTCTACCCCAGTCGATTCAATAGCCAGGCTATTAAGAGTCTCACTGGATTGGGTGCTGCCATTAATGTTGGCATAAAAGATCTAGTTTGACCAGAAGCAGGATTGGTGGTGCTGAATAACAACCAAGGTCTCTTTGGCAGGTGGAAAAAAAACCTATGACACTGTGAATCCACCTTCTATCACTTCACTTTTGTACATTGTTACAAACACCGGAAGCTGTGTGTCCAGCAGACTCTCTATGAGAACTACCGCTGGAATGTACCATAGAGCCAATATTAGTTGAGGTACTTATTTTTGGAAATCTGCATTCCACTATTCTCCAATGGCCCTGCACGTACTTCTTCAGACTGGAGGCAGACTGGAGCAGACTGGCATCCAACGTCAGAATTATTCCATCTCCTGGGCTGAGAGGTCCAAAACTCCAGTTCTTGCTAATTTGTACAGACAAAGACTTTCTGATCCATAGGCAACCTATTCTATTGACAGAGAAAGGCAAATTGAAAATCCCCCATGTGCCACTTGGCCCAAGGCAGCACTGGAATGGCTGCTGTAAAATTTTCCAATGGGGACAATGCAATCCCTCGCTGACAAAAATGCTGTCTCCATGACTCTTTATACGGAGATTTTCATTTGCCGTTTTGGAAAACCTCTTGACATATTTGGGTATGAAAAACGACTCCTTCATAGCTTAAGAAGGGGTTAACTGCCTTTTCTGTTTGTTCACTAGTCGACTGAACTTTGAAAAGGTTTTCTAGGACAAGGTCGTGATGCTTTGCCAGCTCCTGGCTTACAGCTGCGAAAATCAAAACATTGTCCAAGTAATATGAGTGCCTTACCCTCAAAGACGAATTACTGCCACTACTGCCTTCAAAATGTTAAAAAAGTTTCTTGGTGCTATGCCAAATTTTAAAAATGGCAAACACCTAAACTGGAAGTAACAGCCAGTCACTGCAAATCTAAGATGTCTCTGGTGTTACACACTGATTGGTATATGGAAGTATACGCCCAGCAGGTCGATTGACTAACTGGTCCTCATGGTAAATTAACACCATGACTGTTTGCACAGACTCTATCATGAACCTTTTGTTGTGTATGTACCCATTTGATTTCTTCAAAACCAGACAGTAGGGAAAGCTCCTGAAGCCTTGGATACTAGAAAGAATGGGGAAAAAAACATTTTGTTCCTTTAATGGCACCAGCACTATGGACTTTTTGCAGTATAATTCTTATACGTAATCTTGCAGTAAGGCCTCATGCACACGAGACGCAGTTAAACGCGCGTTCAGATGCAGTTGGACAGTTTTTTCAACTGCACCTGAACTCATTCAATGTTATCCTATGTGTCCATGCACACAGTCTCGTTTTTTTGCGTTTATATGCAGTTGCGTTTAATCTCGTTTTTCCAGAAGCAAAAAAATGCGTTCAGAAACAAAAATTTCTGCGTTTCAGACGCAAAACGCGGCTTGCGTTTATATGCGTTTTTAAAGGTGACCTTTTTTTTTACATTAAAAATCTCAAAAATGATTGCAAATGATGAAAAACCATTAGAAAAATATTTTAAACAATTGCAATTGCAAGTGGACAATCCACAACTTGTGGCAAGTGACGTGGCAAGTGGACAATCCACAACTTGTGGCAAGTGACATGGCAGGTGGCAAGTGGACAATCCACAACTTGTGGCAAGTGACGTGGCAGGTGAAGTGGCAAGTGACGTGGAAAGTGGACAATCCACAACTTGTGGCAAGTGACGTGGCAAGTGACCTGGCAGGTGACGCGGCAAGTGACTTGGCAGGTGACGTGGCAAGTGGAAAATCAACAACTTGTGGCAGGTGACTGGCATGTGACGTGGCAAGTGGACAATCCATAACTTGTGGCAGGTGACGTGGCAAGTGACGTGGCAAGTGGACAATCCACTTGTGGCAGGGGACGTGGCAAGTGACGTGGCAAGTGGACAATCCACTTGTGGCAGGTGATGTGGCAAGTGACGTGGCGAGTGGACAATCCACAACTTGTGGCAGGTGATGTGGCAAGTGATGTGGCAAGTGGACAATACACTTGTGGCAGGTGACGTGGCAGGGGACGTGGCAAGGGACGTGGCAAGTGGACAATCCACAACTTGTGGCAGGTGATGTGGCTGGTGACGTGGCAAGTGGACAATCCACATCTTGTGGCAGGTGACGTGGAAAGTGGTGTGGCAAGTGGACAATCCACAACTTGTGGCAGGTGATGTGGCTGGTGACGTGGTAAGTGGACAATCCACAACTTGTGGCAGATGGCATGGCAGGTGACGTGGAAAGTGGACAATCCACATCTTGTGGCAAGTGACGTGGCAGGTGACGTGGCAAGTGACATGGCAAGTGGACAATCCACAACTTGTGGCAGGTGACGTGGCAGGTGATGTGGCAAGTGACGTGGCAAGTGGACAATCCACATCTTGTGGCAGGTGACGTGGCAGGTGATGTGGCAAGTGACGTGGCAGCTGACGTGGCAAGTGACATGGCAAGTGGACAATCCAAAACTTGTGGCAGGTGACGTGGCAAGTGACGTGGCAGGTGACGTGGCAGGTGACGTAGCAAGTGATGTGGCAAGTGGACAATCCACAGCTTGTGGCAAGTGACGTGGCAAGTGGACAATCTACAACTTGTGGCAGGTGACGTGGCAGGTGACGTGGCAAGTGAACAATCCACAACTTGTGGCAGGTGACGTGGCAAGTGACGTGGCAGGTGATGTGGCAAGTGACGCGGCAAGTAGACAATCCACAACTTGTGGCAGGTGATGTGGCAAGTGACGTGGCAGGTGATGTGGCAAGTCACGTGGCAAGTGGACAATCCACAACTTGTGGCAGGTGATGTGGCTGGTGACGTGGCAAGTGGACAATCCACAGCTTGTGGCAGGTGGCATGGCAGATGACGTGGAAAGTGGACAATCCACATCTCGTGGCAAGTGACGTGGCAGCTGATGTGGCAAGTGACGTGACAAGTGGGCAATCCAAAACTTGTGGCAGGTGACGTGGCAAGTGACGTGGCAGGTGACGTGGCAAGTGATGTGGCAAGTGGACAATCCACAGCTTGTGGCAAGTGGACAATCCACAGCTTGTGGCAGGTGGCATGGCAGATGACATGGAAAGTGGACAATCCACATCTCGTGGCAAGTGACGTGGCAGCTGACGTGGCAAGTGACGTGGCAAGTGGACAATCCAAAACTTGTGGCAGGTGACGTGGCAAGTGACGTGGCAGGTGACGTGGCAAGTGATGTGGCAAGTGGACAATCCACAGCTTGTGGCAAGTGACGTGGCAAGTGGACAATCCACAACTTGTGGCAGGTGACGTGGCAGGTGATGTGGCAAGTGATGTGGCAAGTGGACAATCCACAGCTTGTGGCAAGTGACGTGGCAAGTGGACAATCCACAACTTGTGGCAGGTGACGTGGCAGGTGACGTGGCAAGTGAACAATCCACAACTTGTGGCAGGTGACGTGGCAAGTGACGTGGCAGGTGATGTGGCAGTGACGCGGCAAGTAGACAATCCACAACTTGTGGCAGGTGATGTGGCAAGTGACGTGGCAGGTGATGTGGCAAGTCACGTGGCAAGTGGACAATCCACAACTTGTGGCAGGTGATGTGGCTGGTGACGTGGCAAGTGGACAATCCACAGCTTGTGGCAGGTGGCATGGCAGATGACGTGGAAAGTGGACAATCCACATCTCGTGGCAAGTGACGTGGCAGGTGATGTGGCAAGTGACGTGGCAAGTGGACAATCCACAATTTGTGGCAGGTGACGTGGCAGGTGATGTGGCAAGTGGACAATCCCCAACTTGTGGCAAGTGACGTGGCAAGTGGACAATCCACAACTTGTGGCAGGTGCCGTGGCAAGTGACACGGCAAATGCAAGTGTACAACTGCTCTCTATGCTGCTGCTGCTCACTCTGATCAAAATAGCAGAAATAGTTAAAAAAAATGCTTTGAGAGCTTGGGGAGGGTCTACATGATGTTATCTTTATAAACGCGTTTAAACGCAAACGCGTCTAAACGCGTCTAAACGCGTCTAAACGCGGCATGCAAACGCGGCAAAACGCGCGTTTCTAAACGCGCGTTTCAGCTTTTTTTTAACAGAGGTTTCATCTGCGTCTCGTGTGCATGAGGCTTAATTCTTTCTTCTTGGGATCTGTTGGTCATGAAGGATTTGGCGATTGTACTCCCAGCTAACTGTCTTTGATATTTGTAGCCCAAACCCTTCAAAAAAGGAGGCTATCCTGGCTCCCATTGGAAGACACTAGATGGGCCCACATTCAAAAGATTTCAAAATTTCTAGCAGCCTGCTCTGGATTGAATTCCATGTACACAGGAAGTTTGAGCCAAATTCATTGTGATCTGGTAAATTTCAGCCTGGCCTATTAGATTTGGCCTCCTGAACCCTTCTGAAGATTGACCAATATGAGAAAAAAGACAGCTGCTTTCTCTTGTTAGACTGTGACTACATTCTGGACATTTCTTCTGTCTGCAGGTCAGTTTACCACAATTTATGAGTTGAAGAGGTTTTTCTGCATGCAAACTTTTGAGGTTTTCAGGTGCTTTTTCAATGTGTTTGCCAGGTTATAGATACGTTCCATAGAGGAAAAAAAATGCAACCTGTTCTCCTTTAGTTGACTGTAATGGAACATACAGCACCGGTGTGATGTAGGCAATTCTCTAATAAAAACGCATTGGACTGCATCCAGTGTGAACCAGCCTTAAGTAAATTTTTTCAACCCGTGGGATTCATGAAAGGTATAAAAAGGCAAAGACACTTGCGCACCTGTTGCTGGCAGGCCCCATCCACTCCTGGAAGTGCGTTACGTAAACATGCATCAGCCAGCTTTATTGGATAAAGCTTGGAGACCTTTACTATAAATTGGTCTTCTTATCACATCTCTCCCATTTTTCATCAATGAGCTTTTAATTCCATCATTATGGGAAAAGAAGTTCTTCCTTTTTCACATTTGGAAATATCTGCCTGCGTTTGCAATGGTTTGGCCTGCGTCTTGCCTATTCCTTATCCATTGGCATTTGAGACAATCCATGCCGATTAATGGGCAATGTTTGTTCCAGGGCTGCACAAGGCACTTGTCCAGCCCTGAACAAGGAAAGGTGGAGGGGTCTGTCTGTATGTGAGAAGTGATCTCAAAGTGAGTGAGAAAGAGGACCTGGCGGACGGAGAGTGTGATGAGTCTGAACCATTATAGGTGGAACTGCATACAGATGTGCGTAGTTCAAAGTTAATCATTGGAGTTTGTTATAGACCACCCAATGTTAATGAGGTGGAGACTCAGCTCCTTGCACAGATAGAAAGGGCTGCAAGGGCTGGGACAGTGATAATGGGGATTTTAACTACCCAGAAATTGACTGGGCTAATGGCACTGCTGGGACAGTTAAAGGGCAAAAATGTATAAACCTATTACAGGACAATTTTATGGTCCAGTTTATTGAGGCCCCAACTAGGAATGATGCTCTGTTGGACCTGGTAATCTCAAACCATGCAGAACGTATTACTAATGTTCAGACAAAGGAACACCCGAGTAGCAGTGACCATAACATGATTTCATTTGATGTTGGCTATAAGCAAAAATCACATACGGGAAAGGTAAAAACACTTAATTTCAAGAGAGCAAATTTTCCAAGGATGAGGGCTGCTCTCCAGGACCTAGACCGGGAGAGAATATTGGCATCAATGGGCACAGAACAGAAATGGGAATTCTTCAAAAAGACTGTTTGTGATCTCACAGCAAAGTATATTCCCATGGGCAATAAGTTTGAAAGGCTAAAAATAAAACCGATGTGGCTCACGGCCAAAGTTAAAAAAGCTATAAACTATAAAAAAGAGCTTTGCAAAAGATAGTAGGACAAACTCCCAAAAATTCTTCAAATATATTAATAGTAAAAATGTCAAGTCTGAGCATGTAGGTCCTTTACAAAATAATCTGGAGTGAGTGACTGGGGACAAAGAAAAGGCTAACTTATTAAATACTTTCTTCAGCTCTGTGTATACAAAGGAGTATGGGGGAGCTCATGTCTATAATGGGGGTGGTAGTGACGCAGCCCCAAATCCACAATGGCTCAAAAGTGATATGGTCCAGAAATATTTGGACATAATAAAGGTGGATAAAGCACCTGGACCTGATGGCATCAACCCACAGATCCTAAAAGAATTGAGCTCTGTAATTTCAAAGCCATTGTATCTAATTTTTAGGGACTCATTAATGACAGGAATAGTACCACTGGATTGGCGCAGGGCCAATGTGGTGCCTATATTTAAAAAGGGAACAAAGTCTTTACCAAGAAACTAAAAACCTGTTAGTTTATCTTTTATAGTTGGGAAGATACTGGGGGGATTAATAATAGACCACATAGACAAGTTCTTGCAGGAAAAAAATATTTTAAGCAACAGACAGCATGGATTCATGAAAGACAGAAGAAGTTGTCAGACAAACCTGATTTCTTTTTATGAGGAGGTAAGTAAAACCTTGGACAGAGGGGTGGCGGTGGACGTGGTATACTTGGATTTTGCAAAAGCGTTCGATACAGTTCCGCACACACGGCTCATGTGTAAGGTAAAGTCTACAGGTTTGGAAATATCAGTTTGTAAATGGATAGAAAACTGGCTAAAAGTCAGAATTCAGAGAGTCGTGATTAATGATTCTTACTCTGAATGGTCTAAGGTTATCAGTGGTGTACCCCAAGGTTCAGTGTTGGAACCCTTACTTTTTAATATCTTTATAAATCATATTGGGTCTGGGATCAAAAGTAACATTTCCGTGTTTGCAGATGACACCAAGCTATGCAGTGGAATAATGTCCTTACACGATGTCTCCAATTTACAAACTGACCTCAATGCTCTGTCTAATTGGGCGACTACAGTATGTGGCAGATGAGGTTTAATGTTGAGAAATGTAAAGAATATGCATGCCTCATACATTTTAGGGGGAGTACAAGATAACAGGTGATAGATTGCATTCTTCTCCTGTGATTACCATTGTTCTGCCTCTGTACAAATATGTGCTGTAAACTTGCCTTGTACCTCAGCAGGACAGGTCTGGTGGAAGTGAAAGCTAAATTCATGAATATGTTAGGAAAATAATGGGACTTTTTAGGTACTACACACAGATGCATTTCACAAAATCATTCTTTTAAAGCGGAGGTCCACCCTAAAATGGACCTTCCACTCATCGGATTCCTCCCCCCCTCCGGCGCCACAATTGGCACCTTTCAGGGGGGAGGGGGGTGCAGTTACCTGGATAATCCAGGTAACTGCACCCACTTCCGGGCTAGCTCTCTGCGGAAAGGGGCGTACATTACGCCCCTTTCCGCAAGTGCCCGCCCCCTTCCGCAAGTGCCCCGCTGCCTGCTGGGAAACACACAGATCCCAGAGGCAGCGGGGACCGTCCTCATTGCGCAGCGCGGCTCGCGCATGCGCAGTAGGGAACCGGCAAATGAAGCCGAAAGGCTCCATTTCCTGATTCCCATACCCAAGATGGCGGCGGCAGCACTCGAGTGTCAATCTAGAGATCGGCTTCGTGTGCCGACATCGCGGGCGCGCTGGACAGGTAAGTGTCACTATTTTAAAAGTCAGCAGCTGCAGTATTTGTAGCTGCTGACTTAAAAAAAAAAAAAAACGCGGAGTCCCGGCGGACTCCCGCTTTAATATATGTGTATGTTGAATATATTTATATAGCACCTGAAAAGTCCCAGTATATTCCTAACATATTCATAAAGTTGAGTATTAACCGCAAAGTGTATACAAAACAAAAAAAACAGGTCAGAGGGGGAGGGGCTGTCTTTTATTCAGCTAGGAAAAGGTGGTCATGTGGGTGCCAGATGAGGCGTTAACCCATTGCATGCTGACGCGAGGTATGGCCAGGAAATATATTTATCAATATAGAACTTTCACAGTATACATCATACGCAAGGCACACAAAATATGGTGTAGTAGTGCATAGTAACCAGTTTCCAGGTTTTTTTTTGTGAAAACTTGAGTTAGGCTGATTGGTTGTTATGCAAAGCTGCTCCAGATCCAGTTTTAGCTTTGTATGCAGAATTAAAAATTCACACTGTGGAAAATTCTAGTTTTTTTTTATTGAATGTAAGTAATGTAAAGTTCTTTCTGTGATTAATTCCATTGAAATCATACATTTACAGCAATATTTAAACAGTTTGCACACCCATAGACAAGAAAATTGAGAAATAGAAACATAAAAAAAAAAAAAAAAAGCTAGTCTATGCTGGAATCTCCAAACAACAATATCCAAAACTTTAGCATGCCCATAATAGGAATGAGTCAGCACACTAAAAATAAATTTGCAAATGATTATATTCCACTTAAAAAATGGTATACATCCACATATAGCAATATAGATATAATTTTTCTATACACTTACGTACACACACACACACACACACACAAAACAGCAGATACTAACCCAATGTACAGAGATACAGAGGTGAGGTTCAGTAACACACAGCGTCAAAAACTTTTTTTTTTAACATGTATTTATATTACGCCGCTTTATCGCCGACACCCACACCACCCTAGTGTGAAAGGTGCCCTATAGTAGTTTGAAGGCACTTGAGATTACTGGCCTTTTTTTGAAAGTATAAAAATTGCGTTCAGGACTGTAGTTTTTACCAGCATTTCAAACACTAAATGCTTGTAAATGTGTGTAAATGTGGTAGCCTGTGTTTTTGTGTGTTTGCGTTTACAAGCGTTTTTTGTGTCCTCTCACACAATTTTCTATGTCTTCAGAGCCTCAGCAACAGCAACATCAGGAGCATTTCCTCACACAAGCTCATGATGGGATCCATAGTGAAGGCACAAACAAATAAGACTATCTACAAGCACACTGTTCCCTCTTCTCTCACAGAATGGCTCAAATAGTTAACAATACTTGTTTTTCATGCATTGTGGGCATTTGGGAGGGTCTCCTGAGGTTATCTTTTAACCTCCCTAGCGGTGATCCCGAGTCTGGCTCGGGTTGGGATTTTAGTAACATAAGCGGTCGCATCGCTGGATACAGGGAGAAGTTACTTACCTTGTCCCCTGGATCCAGCGATGTCCTCCACGCTGTGTGATCGAGCTGTCCTCCGCTCAATTCACACAGTGCCCGAATGCCGCCGAGCTCCGTTTCCTGCGACGTTACGGCGCACGGGAGTGGAGATCGGCGCCAAATTCAAAAAAGTAAAAATACACAAAACACACACAGTACTGTAATCTTACAGATTACAGTACTGTATAAAAACATTACACACCCCCTTTGTCCCTAGTGGTCTGTGTAGTCCCCTGCATGCACTTTTATATTATAAATACTGTTTTTTCTGCCTGGAATTTGGAGATTGTCCATAGCAACCAAAAAGTGTCCCTTTTTGTCAAAAGTGATTTTAGACCAACTAGAAAACAGCGATAATAAATTATAATCACTTGCAGAATTGAGCGATAGTGATTTGTGGGGAAATTCATCATCAAACACTAAATCTAATGACAGCGGCAAATTTCAGTGTTTTTGGATTTGATTACATTATTAAATAATTTTTATTATTATTTATTATCATTATTTATTATATTATAAACTTTATCATACCCAGGATGTCTGCTAGACTCTGGTTTGAACAGATTTAAGAAAGTTATTCCTAAGAATTACAGGACTACAATATAAAACGCCAAATTTCCATGCAAAATAACTGTACCGCTTTCAGCACCTAAAACCAGAACTAATCATACCGCCAGGGAGGTTAACCTCCTTGGCGGTATGATTATGTTAGATTTTTGATGCTCAAAGTGGTTCGATGTTTTGCATGGAAATGTGGTGTTTTATATTGTAGGCCTGTAATGCCCTGTACACGCGGTCAGACTTTTCAATGGAAAATGTGCAATCGAAACGCGTTGTCGGAAAATCCGATCATGTGTGGGCTCCATCTGACTTTTTCCTTCTGAATTTCTGACACACAAAGTTTGAGGGCTGGATCTAAAATTTTCCGACAATAAAATCCGACAGTTTAAATTCTTATCGTGTGTAGACAATTCTGACCGACAAAGTGCCACGCATGCTCAGAATAAATTACAAGACGAAAGCTATTGGCTACTGCCCTCTTAATAGTCCCATCATACGTGTTTTACGCCACATCGTTCTGAACGATCGGATTTTACGTCAACTTTGTGCGACCATGTGTATGCAAGACAAGTTTGGGCCAAAATCTGTCAGAAAACATCTGACGGATTTTGTTGTCGGAATGTCCGACCATGTACAGGGCATTATTCTTAGGAATAACTCACTTAAAGTGGTTGTATAGTCAATTTTGGGACTTTTACCTACAGAAAAGCCTATAATAAGGCTTACATGTAGGTAAAAAAATATATCTCCTAAACCTGTACGGTCTAGGAGATATTCCCCTCGCAATGCGCCGCTGACTGCAGCGGCGCATGCGCACAGGGGATTCTCGGCTGAAAGACCTGCAGATGCCGGACCCTACCGGAGAGAAATCGCGGCTCCGGCCACTCACAGCGTCGGAGCCACGATACCCGGAAGTGGATCGGGCCAGATGTCCGGGCCTCATTCTAAGGTAAGTATTTCATATTGAGCTAGTATGCGGTGCATACTAGATCATTATGCCTTTTCCTTTGCAGGTGAGTAAAAAAAACTTCAGCGGGTATACAACAGCTTTAAACCTGTCCAAACAATAGTCTAGTAGACATCCCGGATATGATAACGTTTGAAACACAAAATCATAAATTATAATATAATAAATAACTATAAATAATTATAACACATAATAATATAATAATAATAAAAATTATTCAATAATATGATCAAATCAAAAACACTCAAATTTGCAGAATTGTCGCTGTCATTACTTTCAGTGTTTGATGAAGAATTTCGCTCACTTCTGCAAGTGATTCTGATTTACTATCGCCGTTTCCTAGCTGGTCTAAAACTGCTTTTGACGTAAAGGGACAATCTCCAGTTTCCAGGCAGAAAGAACAGTATTTATATATAAAACTGCATGCAGAGCACTGGACAAACCACTAGGGACAAAAGGGAGGTTAAATAATGTCATACAGTTATGTAATCTGTAAGATTACAGTGTGCTGTATGTGTTTTTAACTTTTTGAATTTAGCGCCGTGCTTTGCCCCGGTGCGTCGCAATGCTCGCAGGAGGACAGCTTGCACAGCGGGGAGATATCGCAGGATCCTGTGGACAAGGCAAGTAACTTTGCCTGGATCCTGCAATGCGATCCCGAGTGTGGCTCGGGTTACCGCTTTTGGTACTGAAAATCCATCCCGAGCCACACTTGGAAATACCGCTAAGGAGGTTAAAAATGTTTCTAACCTCAAATGCTCATAACCGCTGCTAAAAATCGCATAAACTCGGTATGTAAAAGCTGTAAAAAAAAAAAAAAAAGCTGTCACTTTCCAGCGTTAAGAAGATGTTTTCAACTGGGCGGCACAGTGGTGTAGTGGTTAGCAGTAAAAAGGGTCACTGATTCAAATCCCAACCACGACACTACCTGCCTGGAGTTTGCATGATCTCCCTGTGCCTGTGTGGGTTTCCTCTGGGTACTTCGGTTTCCTCCCACACTCCAAAGACATGCAGGTAGGTTAATTGTCTTCTGTCCAAAATTGGCCCTAGTATATGAATGGGGACCTTGGATTGTGGCTCCTTGAGGGTAGGGACTGATGTGAGTGTGCAATGTACAGGGATAGGGACAATTGCAGACACTCACTCAGGTTGGACTGGTGTCTTTATTCAACCTTACTAACTATGAAACTATGAATTGCCCTGTGTACATGAAACCTTAGAGAGTTGACAATTTATGCAGTGACTTTCATACAATTTGCGCAGAGCAAAATACTTGAGTTACTTTGACAGGCAAAGGCTTTGGGATTCTCAGTAATTGGCTCCTTTATAGGCAGCTTGCTTTGAAGGTCCGAAGGTATAAACAGATGTTCAGTGTTATGAGGGTCTATGGTCAAGGACCTAGCATTTATTATTTCACAGAGCAGATGTTTTCTAATAGGGTTCAGACCTCCTACAGCTTTAGCTTCATTATATACAAAAATAAAAACAGTGATGGAAAAAGCTCCTTAACTAATTTGACTCTACCTGTATTCCTTTTTTTGGACCAGAGCAATTTATGCATATGATAAAACTATGCTGCATGGGGAAAAACTAAAAATGCTGCGCACCAGTGTTGGGCACAGCACGGTCTGTGTGTGTAATAATGTAGAGTGCAGAGGAAAGGGAGCATATAGATCAGCACAGTCAGTATATATAATGTAGAGTGCGGAGAAGGATAGATCAGTACAGTCAGTATAAAAAAAGATGGAGGGAAATGGGGATAAGTATATCATTCTGAGATTATATATATATATATATATATATATATATATATATATATATATATATATATATATATATATATATATAGTTTATTTGTGCTATAGAATATGACACCTGGTGCTAAGGCTGCTCCAGGTTTTCGAGCAGGTGAACTTAAAACTTGAGCTTTCTTTGCCATAATTCCTGGCTCCATACCTGCTGGGAGAAGAAGCCAATAAATTCATAATCTTTAATAATATACACATTATTGGCAAAAGTATTGTGGCTCCTGCCTTTACACACACATGAACTTTAATGGCATCCCAGACTTAGTCCATAGGGATCAATATTGAGTTGGCCCACCCTTTGCAGCTATAACCGCTTCAACTCTTCTGGGAAGGCTGTTCACAAGGTTTAGGAGTGTATCTATGGGAATGTCTCCCCTCTAATTCTTACCAAAGGTGTTCTATCTGGTTGAGGTCAGGACTCTGTGCAGGCTAGTCAAATTCCTCCACCCCAAACTTACTCATCCACACTATATTGCCCAAAGTATTGGGCCACCCCTAAAAATCATTTGGTGGAGGGGGGGATTAAGGTGTGGGCTTGTTCTTCAGGGGTTGGGCTTGGCCCCTTCGTTTCAGTGAAGGGAACTCTTAAGGCATCAGCATACCAAGACATTTTGGCCAACTTTGTGGGGACAATTTGGGGGATGGCCCCTTCCTGTTCCAAGATGACTGCACACCAGTCCAGCAAGGTCCATAAAGACATGGATGAGCAAGTTTGGGGTGGAGGAACTTGACTGGCCTGCACAGATTTCTGACACCTTTGAGATGAATTAGAGCGGAAACTGATATTGATTCCCAAATTGTTATTTTATCTCCATGTTTATTGCTCCTTTAGTTGCTCTCCGCATTAAATGGTTCATATACCATCCATAAGCTGGCATTACTTTTAGGAGAAAAAAAAAATCTGTGATAATATTTGTCAATGGCATCTTGTATCATTTTCTATAATGAAAACCTCTATTTATGAATATATATATAGTGTCCCACATACAGGAAAACAAAATAATTTAACTTCTAACTATGAAAAAAGTGAATGGATGCTTGCAACGTCAAACAACGCTATTGTTCAGATTCAAATGTTGCTTTATGTATTTACATACCTACTTAGACTCTGTTCGGACAATATGATCACCTGCTGACCTGACACCATCCACAAGCCACCTAATGCTTCAGTAAGACACAGAAGTTCAAACTTCAGCTAATTGCAGTACATAGGATGTATTTCCACTCTTTTGAAGTGTAAGAAGACAAAGACTATCCAAAGTCCTGCCTCTGTGAATAACTAACAATGGCTAAGGGAATGGTTAAGAAGAGGGGAGGGTTGAATTAGAGCTCAACAAACTAGCGGTACCGTACACAGGAAGGGAAGACAAAAGAGAAAGATACCAAAATCACACAGCAAACAAGTTGTAGTGGCCCACTAGATGTCGACATACTACAAAATAATAATAACCCAGTGTAGTTCAAGACAAGACATAAAAATTAGAAATTTGGGCAGAACACCTATTCAAAATGTCAGCATAACTATATTAAGAATGAGTCAACACATGTTTGCAAATATGGGTATAATATTAACAAAGAAGCACAGATCCACATACACCGATTTACGAAGTGTCTAACTTATCATAAGCGCTATACTGACATTCTACAATCTTAGCCCTTGTACACACGGTCGGAGATTCCGACAACCAAATCCGTCGGATTTTGTCTGTCGGATTTTGTCCGACGGATCTTGTCTGAAACTGTTGCATACACACGTTCGGACAAAGTTGTCGAAAAATCCGATCTTTCAGAACATGATGACGTAATTTCGTTACGATGGGACTATGTTCAGGCTAGTAGCCAATAGCTTTGATGTAGGAATTTGATATGAGCATGCGTGGCACTTTGTCCGATCAAAATTCTCTACACATGATCGGAGTATGTCCGATCAGAGCAGTTTGTCGGAAAATATTTCCAGCAAGTTGGAAAATTTGGTCCAAAGGATATTCCGATGGAAACAGTCCGATGCAGACCACACACAGTCGGAATATCCGACAAAACGCTCCGATCGGACACATTCCGACGGAATCTCCGGCCGTGTGTACAAGGGCTAACAGGTGATGTAGCAACCTATACTTAATATACATATAAGGATCGGACATATGCTACAGTTTTGGCAAACTGCAAAATAGCATATGGAGATAAAAGGAAATTATACGCACGCAGCAGATTTTTTTTTCCTCACTTGGGGTCATCATTATATATATATATATATATATATATATATATATATATTATACACATATAAAAAACAAATACATAAAATATCAGATACTTAGGCTCTGTTCACATATGCTGTGGTTATGGCTCACAGCAGGGGGTCTGGTGCATCTCCGTTCAACGAATCAGGTGCGAATCAGGTCCGAATACTACTTGCCTAAATTCGCACCTGAATAGGACCATAAAATAACCACTTGCCGCCCGCCCTATAGGCAATTGACGGTGGCAAAGTGGTTGCATAATCCTGATCGGACGTCATATGACGTGTTCAGGATTATGAGCCGCTGCGTGCCCCTGGGGGCGCGCATCACGGCGATCGTTGTTGCGGGGTGTCAGTCTGACACCCGGCAACTACGATCTCGGTAAAGAGTCTCCGACGGAGACTCTTTACCACGTGATCAGCCGTGTCCAATCACGGCTGATCACAGTGCAAACAGGAAGAGCCGGTGATCGGCTTTTCCTCACTCTCGTCTGTCAGACGCGAGTAGAGGAGAGCCGATCGGCTGCTCCTCTGACAGGGGGGGGTCTGTGCTGATCGATCAGCACAGCCCCCCCGAGGATGCCCACACTGGACCACCAGGGACGCCACCAGACCACCAGGGATGCCCAGAAAAAGGTAATCCTCCCTAGACCACCAGGGATGCCAGACAGTGCCACAATGGATGCCAATCAGTGCCCATAATGGATGCAAATCAGTGCCCACAATGGGCATCACTGATTGGCATGCATTATTGTTTGGCACTGATTGGCATCCATTAGTACAGTATAACAATACAATGCCGCCTATGAGTGCCCACCTGTGCCGCCTATGAGTGCCCACCTGTGCCGCCTATCAGTGCCCATCCGTGCCACCTATCAGTGCCCACCCATGCCCATCTGTGCTGCCTATCCATGCCCATCTGTGCCACCCATCCATGCCAATCCGTGCCAGCTATCAGTGCCAATTTGTGCCACCTATCAGTGCCCATCCGTGTCGCCCATCAGTGCCGCCTATCAGTGCCACTTCATTGGTGCCACATCATTGGTGCCCATCAGTGCCGCCTTATCAGTGCCCATCAGTGAAGGAGAAAACGTACTTATTTACTAAGTTTTGAAACTGAAACAAAATAAAACATATTTTTTTTCAAAATTTTCGGTATTTTTTTATTTGTAGCGCAAAAAATAAAAACCGTAGAGGTTATCAAATACCACCAAAAGAAAGCTCTATTTGTGGGAAAAAAAATGATAAAAATTTCATTTGGGTACAGTGTAGCATGACCGCGCAATTGTCATTCAAAGTGCGACAGCGCTGAAAGCTCAAAATTGGTCTGGGCAGGAAGGTGTTTAAGTGCCCGGTATTGAAGTGGTTAAAGCAGACCGTGGCTGCCACAGAGTTTTGTGAACTGAGAGTGTGACACACTCTCCTGTTATGCAAATTGGATGCCATCCAATTCTCATGTGTGAACCCGACTTAACTTAATGACCCAATAGATATATACAGTACACAACTAAATATCAATGCCAAAATCCTACTAAAACAAAGCCAGAATGCCAAAAAATTAAAAATACTTTAATTACGTGGAGTGGCAAAGGCTTTTCGGATCCAAAGCCTTAGCCAGATGCTCCATGTTATGAGGGTCTATGTTAAAGGATCTTGCTAATATCTAGTCTATAACAGAGCAAATGTTTTATAAAAAGGTACAGACCACACAAAGGTTCAGGCTCTGGTTAAGTGACCATGGGGGGTCTGATTTACTTGATGAAGAGTGCAAGAGAGCGTTCTTCTACAATGTGTTGGTGAACTGGTGAAAAAACTGTACAGTTACAAGTTACTCCTTTGGGTTTTGAAGTGAGGATTAATAAGAAGGAAGAGCAGCCAGCTTGGGAGAGGGAAAAGTGGTGGACGGTGATTGAGGTTTGATTGGCAGGGTGGCCTGGCCCTTAGTACACTTAGGGCCCCTGCCACTAAGCAGAGTATACTATCTTAAGGCCCGCTGCAGAATGGAACACTGGGCCTGGTTGTTCGCAGCCTTGAAAGGTAAGTGCGGTGGTTCCCTTCTTTGTCTTCGGGTTCGACATGGTCAAGTGTACAGTGTGAGAAGAGCTGGTGGAGAGACTATGCGGTCAACGCTATGGAGGTTATTTACTAAAGGCAAATCCACTCTGCACTACAAGTTCACTGCAAGTGCACTTGGAAGTGCAGTTGCTTTAGATCTGAGGGGAAGATCTGAAATGAGGAGAAGCTCTCCTGATTTTATCATCCAATCATGTACAGGCAACAATGGCGTTTTTTATTTTCCTTGCATGTCCCCCTCAGATCTACAGCGACTGCACTTCCAAGTGCACTTTCAAGTCCACTTGCAGTGCAAATTGGATTTGCCTTTAGTAAATAACCTCCATATTGTTGACTGCACAGTCTCTCCACCAGCTCTTCTCCCAACTGTCCCTGATTTCGAAGGACTGTCCCTGATTTGGAGCAATGTCCCTCTGTCCCTCATTCCTCCTCATTCGTCCCTCATTTTGGTCTGATCTATATAGTTGTATATTAAATGCACTTTTTATATATAAAAAAGTGTTTTCCAGTGCTAAACCTTTCATCTGATTTCTAAATGGTTGCATTTCTAAATTCTAAAAGCCAATATAAAGGAATGGCAGTGGTAAAAAAAAGTACTTGTGGGTTTAACTAATCTTTTTTTTCATACAATTCTTCCTTAAGGGGCGTGGTAAAGGGTGTTTCCTATGCCTGCGTACTTTTGCTGATAGATGTCCCTCATTCCCATCTCAAAAAGTTGGGAGGCATGTGCACTTGTAGTGCAAAGTGGATTTGCCTTTAGTAAGTAAATCCCTGTATCAAAAATGTCTCTGCAGCTGATGCCAGGACAGGTGAAAGGGCATTATCCTTTTGTATGTGGGGTCTGGTGAAGTAATCAAACCTCTGGCCATGAGGGTGTACTCTACTGAACCAATGTGAGTAACAGTGCAAATCTATCAGCATGCAGTTTCCCTATGCCAGCAAGCTGAACGTAGGAAATACGGTACATCTTAGAAATGTTGTTGACGTTTTTTTAGGACATACAGTGATACCTCGGTTCACAAACTTAATTTGTGAACTGACTCTGGTCACGAACTGAACTGGTTGTGAACCGAGGCAAATTCCTCCATAGGGTTCAATGTAAATCAGGTTAATACATTGTAAACTTTTTTTTATTTATACACTGCATATAAAATTATTAAATGTATGTACAAAACTGGATTTTTAACATATAGTACATATGGTCTTTTACAATAAGCTGACCTCTATCATGTGTACATCTAAGGCCCCTTTCACACATGCGGACATTATGTCCATATTTCATCCATCCGTTTGCAGATGAAATATGGACATACATGCATTCCTATGGGATAGCGGGTGTCTGCAGATAAACATCCGCAGACACCCGCTATCGTCCGCCTCCGCTATTGTCCGATTCTGCAGATGGAGGAAAATCCTATTTTTCTATCCGTCTGCAGAGCGGATCGGATGAACACGGACAGACGGTCCGTGTTCATCCGATCCCCCATAGAGGAGAGCGGAGAGCTGACAAGGCGGTCCCTGCACAGTGTGCTGGGACCGCCCTGTTATCAGCCAGCTCAGCGGGGACAACGGAGCGATCCCCGCTGAGCAAGCGGATCATCACTGGGCGGATCATTACTGATCGGTCCCGTGTGAAAGGGGCCTAAAAAGAAAACAAAAAACAAAACCATAGCTCCTCTTTAATCCTTGTTTGAAACAATCCCAAACCCTAATTTAAATGGCTAATGTAAGAGCCAGAAAACAGCACTGTGCTGATCATCTGAGCGCATGGTAACGTTGTAGAATTCATATGAACTGTTTTTCCATGATTCCCAATCAAGTGAGCCCACTCTCATGGTAGTCGGTGGGGCAGAAACCACCTACCTGAGTGGACTGGTTGGCCTAAGGCCCCTTTCACACTGAGGTGGTTTTCAGGCTAAAAATAGCACCTGTGTAGCTCCTGAAAATAACGGTCCCTTTCACTCCAGTGTGAAAGCCGGAGGGCTTTCACACTGGAGCGGTGCACTAGCAGGACGGTGAAAAAAGTCATGCTAGCCGCATCTTTGGAGCGGTGAAAGGAGCGGTGTATTCACCACTCCTAAACTTCTACCCATTGAAATCAACCCTTTTCCGGCCGCTAGCGGGGGTTAAAACCACCCTGCTAGCGGCCGCAGACTGCCGCTAAAACGACGGCAAAGCACCGCTAAAAATAGCAGCGCTTTACCGCCGACGTCCGCACCGCCCCAGTGTGAAAGGGGCCTAAGACTCTCATCTTGCACTGCTCTTCGCAATATGAATGTGTTCGCGAACTGAAACAAATTTTTGTGAACTATTCTGTTTCTGTTTGTGAACAGAAGCGTTCGTGAACCCGAGGTATCACTGTATTCTTTTACACTGCAAATCCTGAAGTGTTCAAAGTGTTAAACAGGCACAAAAAACAAAACAAAAAAAAAACACATGCTGCAGTTTATCACCAGTGTTCACCCAGCCATTTCTTTTTCTCTGGCTGCCCCCTTTAATATATTTTAATTACATGTCAATTCTACCAGTAGATCTGTTATTTTTTTATAAAAAGTGTGAATTGTGCTAGCTAAGACCCCTTTCACACCAGGGCGTTTTGCATTTGTATCTCTAAAGGCCCGTACACACGGTCGGACTTTTTGACAACAAACATGCAAATGAGCTGTTTTGGAGCAACATCCGACTGTGTGTACGCTCCATCGGACAAACTTTTTCTGTTTTCATCGGACTTTTGTTGGCTATGCGAACGGACAAACTTTCTGGCAACAAAAGTCCGATGGAGCAAAGTCCGACCATGTGTATGCAAAAGCATCGGACTTTTGTACAAGGTACAAACACGCATGCTCAGAACCAATGCAAAAGATCAGACTACAATACAGAAGTTCACCAAAGGTGGCGCTGGAGTCATTGAACGTCCTCTTTTGAAGCAGCGTCAGTACGTTGTGACGTCATTACGTTCGTGTTTGTTGTCAAAAAGTCCGACCGTGTGTATGCAATACAAACTTGTGGATCACGCCCTTTGTACAAAAGTTTGTACAAAGTCTGACCGTGTGTATGGGGCTTTACACTATAGCTCCTGCAATCCGCCCTAAAGAAGCTGCACCATTATGTGTAGTGTGAAAGCCCGAGGGCTTTCACACCACAGCGGTGCGCTGGCAGGATCTCAGGGAAAAGTCCTGCCAGCAGCTTCTTTGGAGCGGTGAAGGAGCGGTGTGTTTACCGCTCCTCCACCGCCGCTCCCCATTGAAATCAATAGGGCAGCGCTGTAGTACCGCCGGCAAAACGCCGCTATTGCAGCGTATTGCTGGCGGTTTTAACCCTTTCGGCCGCTAGCGGGCAAAATGCGCCACAAATCCTCCGATATAACGCCGCTAAAAATATCGGCATTTTACCGCCCATGCTATGGGCGGTGTGGTGTGAAAGGGGTCTAATATTTCAGTGTCGTAGATGCCGACAGCAACATTCTTTCTGCAATTATGGACCAAAAGACGTAGTCAGTAAGAGTCCAGAGTCTCCTTCACCTGATCATGATAAGCCAAAATAATTTTGGACCTATATTTATTTGTTATGAGAACAAAACTCTATTCTGGGGTAAAAAGCAACGCAATATAAATAAAAAAATAAAATAAAAATAAAATTATAACAATGAGTAATGTTTGACACATGAAAATGTTTATATTGAAAGAGTTTTAAAAAATATGTATGTTAAATCAGGAAGAATGCATAAATAAAGAATATATAAAAAGAAAATATAGAATCTTGTATAGAGTGTAGAGGAGGAAGATATGTTGTTAAAGTCAGTATATAGAATGTAGAGTGCAGAGGATATAGACGTATATCAATATACTGTGTGTGTGTATATATATATATATATATATATATATATATATTTGTGATATGACACCTGGCGGTGGGGGGGCTCCAGGTGGTTCAACAATTGAACTAATTAAAAGTGGAGATGCTGGCCTTCTCGACATATCTGTTGGGAAGAAAAGTCAATACATGTATTTTTATTAAATAATTTATATACAAATACTCAAAAATATACTTACCAATATAGTGCACAGTATATGCACTTTTTGCTTTATATGCAAAATAAAAAAATTCACACTGAATAAAAAATTATATTACTCTACTACTGAATACCGCGAGTAACGACAAGTTCTCTCTGCAATTTAAAATATCATATCAAATCAGATGAATTGAGGATGTGACATTTGATTTCACGAACAAAAGAAAGACATATTGCATAATGTAAATATTTGACAAAATTTGATTTAAGATCTAAACCTCCCATTGCATAATATTTTTCATTTTATTTTTATCTCTCCTTATTATACAGTGTTTCCATAAAAATAAGCCTGGGTCTTAAATTAATTTTGCCAACAAAAGACAGGGTAGGTCTTACCATGTAATTTGCTGTCTTCTCTCCCATTCTCTATCCCTGCATGACAGGAATCCCCAGTGTGAACTGAGTTTAAATGCTTGTATAATCCTATAATCCACTCTATTACAGTAGTATATAATGTACAATGTGTGTGTTTCTATAATATAATCATGCCAAATACCTCTGTTAGCACTGCTCTGAGCTTCGGTGACCCATCGGAGCTCTCTTCCCCACAATTATATTACAAACACACACACATTGTACATTATATACTACTGTAATAGAGTGGATTTTAGGATTTTACAAGCATTCTAAACTAGGGCATATTTTTGGGGTAGGGCTTATATTGCAGCCCTCCTGGAAAATAATGCTAGGTCTTATTTTCAGGGTAGGTCTTATTTTCTGGGAAACACGGTATGTTTTAGAGGTATTGATATCGCTATATGTAAGGTTATTTACTCTTTACATATTGTGCATCTTGGCGTCTCATTTTCTGTATTGATTGGTGGAACAACTATTTGTAAATGCTTCTGTATTTGTAAAATATATAACATTCTGTACTTTGTTTACGCTCAATAAAACTTCAAAAAAGAACATAAAAAAAAAAGAAAAAAAAAAGGAAAGGCTACAACACTCCCTGCCTAGGACTGGAGTCATTGGGTAAGTATATTGAAACACAAAAGCAGCAAACTTTGCATCCTCCATATATGATTGCCATAGACTCAATTTGTAAAGAACATTAAATGGAAGATACACCCAATATAAAAAATGTATCTTTATGATTCGCATAAAACAATTCTAAAATCATTTACCAATGCTATATCATACATTATCAATGCTAATTTCTATAAATCATAAAAAAGATGATATGAATATGATAAGGGCCACCAACATATCTCAATTCATAGTATGGTTGCACAACAGAGCAAAATCTATGGATATTATGCAGATCCTGGATAATAGCAGTAAAAAAAAAAAAATTCTTAAAACCTGCAGTCATCCACCAAAGAGAATATATACATCCAATCTTAAATAGAAAAATCCTTTGAACATCTACACACTCTTGATGTATCATGCATTTAAAAAGATGTTCATTGTATTGTATACACACAAAGGGGTTGATTTACTAAAACTGGAGAGTGCAAAATCTGGTGCAACGCTGCAAAGAATCAGCTTCCAGGTTTTATTTTCAAAGCTTAGTTAAACAAGCTGAAGTTAGAAGCTGATTGGCTACTGTGCACAGCTGCACTGGATTCTGCACACTCCAGTTTTAGGAAATTACCCCCACAGTGAGTATGGACAATCTCTGCTATGTCTAGCAATGTCTTTTCTTGCTGAGCCACCTGGTGGGGCGAGCCTGCAGGCTGCCACCAGGTACTAACACACAGCAAAACCCATCTCCAGCATCAGGAGCTCTGGTGAACACCAGTTAGTGCTTCGGGGAGCTTGGGTGAGCAACTTCATCTGCCAGGGTGATCTGCTCTTGTATTTATCCTGCTGGTTGGTGGGAGCCTCTCAACCGCTATAGCTACTGGTCTCTGAGCCTGACCTCTGACAGTGACACTAATACTAATAGGATAATGCACATGATAATCACTGTAACTGTGTTTATCTGTGTATAACTAATCCAGACCTACACTAAAGGTGTGGAAATGGGTACAGAAGTGATTCCTCCATCTCAGGCACTAAGCAAAATGAAAAATTCCCTTGCAAAATAAACATCTTTTTTGCCTTCAGTAAAAAATAAAAACGTGTATCAGGATAACTCGGGTAGATATAGATGAATGCAGATTGAGAGAAAGTGCACAAGTACACACGTGATTCTTCTAAATGCTGTGATCAATCTGTAGATGGAGGCACTGAAATGTTAGCAAATGGGTAGTATCTCTCACATAAGATGGTACATTTATCAACAGGTTAATTTACTAAAGGCAAATGGACTGTTCACTTCTATCATCCAATCATGTTCAAATAAAATGCATTTTTTTCTGTATTTTCCTTGCACCATGATTGGGTATTCTTTGCAAATTTAAATCACATATGCTCATGGGCAAAATTCAGAGGTACAGAATTTTACAGGATACCAACCAGGTTCATATACTACAAACCATTTTTGCCTATTGCAAAGTCAATCAGGCAACATTGTAAGCAGGGGAATTGACTTCACTTCTAATCTAATATGTTGATTCAAACACTTCAGCATGGCCCTCCCTTATAGGTTTTGTAGGCATGCTACATCCCATTCGTGTATGCTGTCATGCTTTGTGTCAGGAAAACGGAAAAATGTTATACTTCCCTGACGGTATTTTCCTTTCCTGATGCAAAGCATGACAGCATACAGGTCCCTTCCTTGTAGGTTTCGCATTTGAGTATAGTTATGAGAATGCCGCCTAGGGTGAGGCGACTTATTTAAATATAGTACAACCAGTCCTGATTGGGTGAGAGGCAGAGCCTATCCTATTCGTGTATGCTGTCATGCTTTGCATCAGGAAAGGAAAATTGTAACCGCTTGCTGACAACCCGCCATCATTTGACGGCGACAGAATGACTAACCTGCCCTCTCCCCCCCCCCCCCCCCGGCCTGAGCATCGGGGAAAGCGGGCAGCCCCCTTGATGCCAGAGAAAGGCATACGAAGAACACTGAATGGCAAAGTGGGTGGGTGGATGGCCCCCCCGGTCTACCGGCACGAACACTGGGAGAAGCGGAAGGGCAGCCCCCTCAATGCTGATGGAGCACTGGGATGAATGGGTGGACAGCATGAGCAGCGGGAGAGGAACCGCCAGAACTGGCGTGCATTGGCCGTGTCAAGCCCACCCAGAATGCAAGCCCACCCAGGAACATGGAGAGGAAGAGGGATATGTACCCCTTAGACTCCTCCCACAAATGCAGGCTAGCCTTCGGCCAGCCTTCTTACTTACACTGTCCGCTAAGACAATAGCATTATCTCGGGTAAGAGTAGCCTAAAGGGCTTATAGAAGGAAGATAAATTCATTGATCTAGTGCAGAGCAAACTTTATCACATTAAATTCTCTGGCATCAAGGGGGCTGCCCGCTTTCCCCGATGCTCAGGCCGGGGGGGGGGGGAGAGGGCTGTCCGTCAACCTTTCCACTTCTCCTGGGCTCAATCCCGCATGGTGGGGGGGCGCCCACTCGCTTCTCTTGGTGTTCCTGTCGGAGGGAGCAGGGGGCCATCCGATCCACCCACTTTGCTTAGGGCTCTCTCTGGCTTCAAGGGGGCTGCCGCCGCGTCCCCCAATGCACACATGGGGGGCTGTCCGTCCACCTACCTACTTCTCCTGGGCTCAATCCCACACAGTCAGGGGGGCCATCACCCGCTTCTCCCTGTGCTCAGAGCAGCAGCATGGTCGTCCAGGAGTCTGGGGGTGGTTCACCTCTCCAGTTCCATGTTTCTGGTTTAGTGGGCGGAGGACATCAGCTAGGGGGGTGCTGGATGCCTCTCTGTTTATACTTTCCTGGGGCATCAGGGTAAGAGGAGTGGGACACCATAATTGTTCAGGTGTCAGTTGTTCTGACAACATGGCTCATTACCTTCAGGCACCAGGTGGGGAGCTCTAAGATCCCAGGTCCACCAATGATGGGGGGGTGTCTGAAATTCCTGAGGGGAGCTGGGCAGTTTTACATGCATGAGGGTTGCTTGCATTCACATTTGCAGTCCAGGTCGTGGTAGGTTTGGGGGTCTGATTGCCTGATGTTCAAGCTGGGGGGGAGGCCTGGTTGATGAGTCAGCTCCATTGTCAGTCATTTCTTGAGATAAATGCAATTTGTCATAGCATCCTGTTCAGCATTTCTGTCATAGCGTTTCTGCCATTAGCGTGTCTGTCACAGCGTTTCTGTCATTTAGTGTTTCTGCCATTACGTTACTGTCCCAGCGTTTCTGCCATTAGCGTTTTCTGTCATAGCATTTCTGTCCCAGCGTTTCTGCTATTAGCGGTTTCTGCCATTAGCATTTTCTACCATTAGCATTTCTGCCATTAGTGTTTCTGTCATTAGCGTTTCTGTCCCGGTGTTTCTATCCCAGCGTTTCTGCCATCAGCGTTTCTGCCATCAGCGTCTCTGCCAAAGCGTCTCTGCCAAGGCGTTTCTGTCATATCGTTTCTGCCATTTCGGTTCTGCCAGGCGTTTCTGTCATAGGCGTTTCTGCCACAACGTTTTCTCATGACGTTTCTGCCTTAGCAGCGGGTTTCAGTCGCAGCGGGTTTCAGTCAGAGTGTGTTCTATCACAGTGGTTCTTGTCTTAGCGTGTTCTGCAGTTCTGTCACAGCGTGTTCGTCACAGCATTTCTGTCATTGCGTTTCTGTCATATCGGTCATGTTACAGCATGTTCTGTTGTAGCACACCGGTGCAATACACCAATAGTCGTTTCTTCTTCATCTGTTTCCATGTCTCATTGTACCTTTCGTTCAGTGTTCTTCGTACACCTGGGTTTAGATATCAGTGCTCACATTTTAGGATCTCTCACATCTACAGATCCATACGGGCTGAGGTTTTGTTTTTTGAATGATTGTTGACTACAATCTTCTCGCCCGAATAATATACGTCATACAATGCATGTTTCATGTCATTATGACTACCCACCATGGTCTGTGGGTACACTAGCCCTGAGTCCTCAGTTTTAATTACCTGTCTCTGCGCTGCAGATTACTCGGTTCACTTACTACATACACTAGAGGGGGGTGGGATTGTCATCAGCTTCATGCACGCACTGTGTTCTTTTCATTTCTGGTCATGTCCTCATACTTAGGTAGGCACAGAGGGGTGGTGTTCTCATGTCTGGGTGTTTGTTGTCTCTTCCCTTTCTTCTGTTTTCTTGTGTTGGGCATGCCAAACATTTCAGAAGCAACCAATTTCTGTTTTAAGCCTTCTGGTTTATTTGAGTAAAGTATGTTCCTTTGTCAGGGGCCGTATCGCTATCTCGTCAGATTCTTTTGTTTGTAGTATCTTGGCTTCAGCTGACAGTCATGCTTTCATTGCCATTTAAGTTACTGGTGGCGGTACTTGGTCTGGTTCTTTACCTTCGAGCTGAAGGTTGGGGGCCGGGCCACAAGGATACCCAGTGACAAGTTTCCAATATAGTTTGTTACTTTTTGGCTGCTCTCTTTCCTGCGGAAACATTTTTCATCAAGGTACCCGTACGTGGATTTGGCAATTCAGCATTTGCTACAGTTGGGGAGGGGGGGGGGGTATATTGGCATCTAAACTGATATCATCAATGCTGGGACTTACTTCCATCAGACCTGCCCATTGGTAAGGCAAGATAATGGTGCAGAGGCTGTTTCACCACTGGGCTCACCCTTGGGTCAAAAGCAGTCCTTGCTTTGAAACCTTGCCAAGTAGTGCTTTGGGTCACGGGTACCTGCAGGGAGCTCAGGGGTTAATTAATTCAGTCATATCCTGTCATGGAGACCCTGGTTACCACCCAGAGATCTAAAGTCTATGGCAGAGTTTACTGCCAAGTTGAGATTCATTGAACCGCTTGTTGGTCTAGGGGCTCACCCTTGACATCCAAGGCTTTGTATTTTACTGTATCTGGCAGGACGTTCTGGGACACAAGAACACAGAGTGATGAGATGAGACAGGTTTTACCATTGGCAAACATGAATAGGAGATGCCTCTTGCCATGACGATCGAAGATTACCTACAGACGTTTGTTTGGAGCATACCTGAGGCCTCCTAGGCTGTGTTGCTCAAACGACTTGCCCACTTGGGAGTCACTGTACCCCTGCGGTTAGACACTTCCTTCTCCACTGGCCTAGGTCATTGACTTGAGCTAGGATGTCACTGAGGTGAATAGACTTTAATGATTGTTACGTCTGGAAGTTTATGAAGGTTGATAAGATTAACTATCCCTAGCCACCATAGCCACCATAGTCTCATATGTGGGGTAATCTTCCCTGGAATAGGAAGCAAAATCTTTCCTTATCTTAGAAGGCCAGTTTATGATGTTCTCAATCTTCTTGACCGTTTGAGACCATGGGATACAAACAAATGGGATAGAGCTAGGACTAGCCTCCACATGAGTCCTAATACTGTCATCCTCCGTGTGGGCAACTCTACAGTATTCTCCTCAACGTCTAACATGTCATTATTATAATGAAATTATTATTATTATTCGGGATTTATATAGCGCCAACAGTTTGCGCAGTGCTTTACAACATGAGGGCTAGAGGGCCCTGCTCGATAGAGCTTACAATCTAGAAGGGAGGGTCAAGTTGAAACAAAAAAGGTAATAACTGTGGGGGATGAGCTGATGGAGAAAATGAAAATACAGTAGTAAGGTGTGGGTAGGATAGGCTTCTCTGAAGAGAAGGGTTTTCAGGGATCGCCTAAAAGCTAATAAAGTAGGAGATAGGCGGACAGATTGGGGTAGGGCATTCCATAGGATTGGAGAGGCTTTGGAAAAGTCCTGGAGGCGAGCATGAGAGGAGGTGATGAGGGAGCTAGAGAGCAGTAGGTCTTGAGAGGAACGAAGAGAACGAGTGGGTTGGTACTTAGAGACTACGCTAGTGATGTAGCTGGGGGCAGAGTTGTGGATGGCTTTGTATGTAGTTGTTAGTATTTTGAATTTAATTCTTTGGCTGAGCGGAAGCCAGTGGAGAGATTGAGAGAGAGAAGTAGCAGAGACAGAGCAATTGGTAAGGTGGATGAGTCTGGCAGCAGCATTTATGATAGATTGAAGAGGTGATAGACTATTTAGAGGTAAGCCAATGAGAAGGGAGTTGCAGTAGTCGAGGCAAGAGATGACCAGCGAGTGAATACCTGGAAGATTAATTGGCCTTCCCTCTGAATCAGGGTTTGCCATGACCTGGGAAGATGTTGAGCCACCCGCATCTGTTGTCCACTTTAGGAACCTGAAGTCCTTGCTTCTGCAAGACGACCACTACTGGAAGCAATGTCCCAGCATTCTCTGGTACTGTGACATCATAATGGGCGGGGACATCATCCGGTGATGTCCCTATATAAGTCGCCACACGCCACGTTTCCTGTCATAGTGACCAAAGACAGCAACGAGGCAACATCTACAGAAGAGAAAAACAGAAGACGGCGATAGCGGCGACAGGAGACTGGGCCACCGCTTGTAAAAGAGCTAGAAGAAGGCGCAGTGGCCCGGCAAGAAGAACCGAAGAGGGGGACAAGACCCCCGAAGTCGGAAAAAGAGGGAGGCGGCGAAAAGCCGGGCTCCTCCGCTAGTAAAAGAGCTAGCAGAAGATAGTCCGGCGAGAAGACCCCTGAAGACGGAAGAAGACCCCCGGAGCTGTGCAATAAACTATTTTAACCCTTGTGTGTTGTGTTTTTTTTTTACATTTTTTTTTTTACATTTTTTTCACAGGTACATTGTACCCCATACGCATTCACATAGGGTGGGGGGCAAGGATCCGGGGGCCCCCTTATTAAAGGGGGCTCCCGGATTCCGATAAGCCCCCCACCCCTGACAACCAACGGCCAGGGTTGTCGGGAAGAGGCCCTTGTCCTCATCAACATGGGGACAAGGTGCTTTGGGGTGTTGAGGGCACTCCGCTCAGGAGGGGGGGGGGGGGCGCTCGCTAGTCCCTACCCCCTTTCCTGGCTGGCCGGGTAGCGTGCTCGGATAAGGGTCTGGTATGGATCTGGGGGGGACCCCCACGCCGTTTTTTTGGCGTAGGGGGTTCCCCTTAAAATCCATACCAGACCTAAGGGCCTGGTATGCTCTCGAAGGGGGAACCTACGCCAATTTTTTTTAATACATTTGGCGTGGAGTTCCCTCTCGAGAGCTGATAATTCTGTGAGAGTCGCCTCCGTATAGGCGGAGATCCAACTTGAAGGTGACTTCCATTGAAATCAATAGGTACCAGTCGCCTACAAGTCGGAGAGACTTCAGTAGTATGCATTAAGATGGCTCTCATTCACTTACATTGATTTTTACATGTAGCACGACTAGAGGGGACTAGGGGCGACCTGAAGTCGGATCCTGAGTTGCCCCTGTGTGAACGGGCTCTAATAGTCCTACAGACAAACAAAACCCAGGCAAATGAAACAGATACAACTATGCACAGCAGTTTAACTTTCTTTGGCAGCTGTTATATTAACAACATTATGATAGACACACCCTGACAGCCCATGGAAAGATTACCTGTTCTGTGCAACACCCTTCCCCGACTGTCTCTAAGGGGGGGATGGGAGAGGCTCCATACCTGACAGGTGGACACCAATCCATTCCAAGGCTCAGGGCCACTGTTACAATGGGCCAGAAGTTACCCCAACATCATCTCTCTGCTGACTAAAAGCCACATCCAGCCACAGGAAAAAGACAAAGAGCCATCTTGGTGACCCCCCAAAAAAAACTTCCAGCATCTTTGCCATTCATCCACGGAAAATGAAAGCGGGGAATAAACAGGAAGATCCCATAGCATAATATGTCTCAAATAGGTTTATTTATGTTTAAAAAATGGCTACTTACAACAATGCTGTGTGTTACAGTGTTACAAACGTCTCTATGCGTCACTTCCAGTTGTTCCTTAATCCAGTAACTTCCCTATGTATTACGTCACAGGTCTTGACTTCATCAGGGGATATTATATAATATATTATATTATGCTATGGGATCTTCCTGTTTATTCCCCCGCTTTCATTTTCTGTGGATGACCGGGCGAACTAACCAACTGGGAGCCCTTATTGCAATACAGCACTCTTAAGGACATCATCCCTGGTTACCAAACTCAGGAGGACTCATCATTAGAAATATCTGAGTGCCATTTCTTACCCATTTAGAGGTAAGCGCATAGAGAACACTGAGTGGAGCACACGAAGAGTACACAGTGGATGTCACCTGAAGAGTTTGCCGGTCACATTGCTGCACACCAGCACTTTTTTCACTAATTTGCACATTTACTGTTTATGGATGGACTTTTGTGGGTATCACTACTCAATATAAATAGGACTGTATTGGTACACCTACACCTTAAATGTATACACAAAGGATCATTTGATACTCAGAACTTTATGATAATCTTGCACCATTTTGCACTATTTAGTGTTTATTCAATTATTATTTAATATTTAGCTCCTGATGATGATTTGCACGATTTTGCATTATATTAATTGTTTGTTTTAATTATTTGCACAGCAGCAGCTATTTTATTCACTTAATGAATTTATGGTAATGTGTTGTGCATTTTTTGAAAATAATTTATTTGTGTAGTTTGCACAGTAGCAGTTTGCACAGCAGCTAAATAATCGCATGCACAGATAATCATTTTTTTGCGTAGTTTGCACAGTAGCAGTTTGCACAGCAGCTAAATAATCATATGCACAGCAAATCATTTTTTTGCGTAGTTTGCACAGTAGCAGTTTGCACAGCAGCTAAATAATCGCATGCACAGCAAATCATTTTTTTGCGTAGTTTGCACAGTAGCATTTTGCACAGAAGCTAAATAATTGCATGCACGGCAGCAATTTGCATTAGGATTCACAAATAGTATTGATATAATTATTGATTTATTTATTGCACTTTATCTATGAAGTAGAATACATATCAAACAAGGATTTTCCATCTTTGTAGTAATAATTGGTATATAGTTTGCGCTGATCACCTTTTTTATTTATTGTTGTTCAAGTGCATGGTTTACACTTTAGGTCTAGCAGCAATCTAACTGACATGCCACATTCAGATATTTTTCACTTTGATAGCGCAAGGGAACCCCATTTTTTAATATCCAAAACCAAACTTACAAATGTGTGTGTGTGGGGCCACAACTCACCAGGGAGGAGAGACTGGATCTGTCCCAACTAACCAATAGACAAAACGGTTTTACCTGCATGCAGAGACCAGTATCCCAGCCCTCCAGTATCTGGACCTGGGGGGGGGGGGGTCTCCCTTGTATGGAAGTTTTACAACCGAACAGAGGGGCTTCGTCACAGGAAAGAGGCTGAACCTGTACAGCTGGCCAGATGAATCCGGCAGGTGAGGGCAAAAATAAAAATCTTCTTTGATTCACAGTTCTAACCAGTTGAGCGTTTGAGAAAAAAAAAAGAGAATGCCGCCTAGGGGAAGGCGACTTATTTTAATATAGTATAACCAGTCCTGATTGGGCGAGAGGCGGAGCTTATCCCATTGGTGTATGCTGTCATGCTTAGTGTCAGGAAAGGCGTATAGTATATAGTATAAAGTATAGTCAAAGCTTATATTGGCTGTACTTCTCCTGTGGATCACAGGAGTACAGTTCGTTCTGCACTCCTGTAATCCATTTTTAGAAAACAGCATGCTAGAGCCTGCTATTAGCTGACATCATAGAGCCAGTTCAGACTCTGAAAAAGTCCCAACCATATGGTCAGAATCAACCCAGATAAGCCTGGATTGGCAGCTGGCTCAGGCTCTCAGCAATTTGGAGCTACATTAACTGCCAATTGCTCAGTCATGCAACACTTTACCTAAATTAAATTTATGTACATTTTTTCACTCAAATAGAGCTTTATTTTGGTGGTACAGTGAGGGAAAAAAGTATTTGATCCCCTGCTGATTTTGTAAGTTTGCCCACTGACAAAGAAACTTTATGGCATGTTTATTTTAACATGGAGAGACAGAATAACAGAGTAAAGGAGGCTGAATACAAATGCACGCCACATTTTTCATATATTTATTTGTAAAAAAAATCTAACGATTTATCATTTTCTTTACACTTCACAATTATGTGCCACTTTGTGTTGGTCTATCACATAAAATCCCAATAAAACACATTTACGTTTTTTGGTTGGAACATTAAAAAATATGGAAAATTTAAAGGGGATGAATACTTTTTCCAGACACTGTACATTGGACTTGGATTAAATTTATTAAAAAAATAATAATTTTTTTTTGCTTGTGGCTTTTTTAACTGATGTTATATGCAGATCAAGGGCATACATATGAATGAATTTAATACTAAACAGTGTACTACTATACGATAACACCACGTGAATAGTGAGAACCGTAATTAAAAATAGCACAAAAAATAAATAAATGGAAGGAATTTCAATACAATTTAAGTCCATAAAAGTGATAAACTTCAAGTGGTTGACTCTAATAATTCTTCTATGATAAATATCTTAAAGAAATTTTCTTCCACCACACCGTTAGGCTGAATTCACACCTATGCAGTTTTAGTGCTTTTTGCATTTTGCAGATTTGCACTACAGTCCATTTAACATGGTTTCCTATGGAACACTTTTTGTAGTGCAAATCTGCAAAATGTAAAAAGCACTAAAACTACATAGGTGTGAATCTGGTCTTAGTGACAGTGATTCCACATCCCTTAACCCCCCTAGCGGTAATCCCGAGTCTGGCTCGGGTTGGGATTTTAATAACAGGAGCGGTAACCCCGAGCCAGACGCGGGATCGCATCGCTGGATGCAGGGGAGGACACAGTGAGAGTTACTTACCTTGTCCCCTGGATCCAGCGATGTCCTCCGCGCTGTGTGATCGAGCTGTCCTCCGCTTGATTCACAGTGCCGAATTCCGCCGAGCTCCATTCCCTGTGGCGTTATGGCGCACGGGAGCGGAGAACGGCGGCAAATTCAAAAAAGTAAAAACACACAAAACACACACAGCACTGTAATCTTACAGATTACAGTACTATATTAAAAAATACACACACCCTTTGTCCCTAGTGGTCTGTGCAATGCCCTGCATGCACTTTTATATTATAAATATTGCTTTTTCTGCCTGAAATTTGGAGATTGTCCATAGCAACCAAAAAGTGTCCCTTTTTCATTGTTTTAGGATTTGATTACATTAAACTCACATCAATCCAATCACAATCAGCATAAAAAGGCCAACTCCTGTTGGCAAACTGTAGCATCCTCTTGGACTGTGACACCATAATGGGCGGGGACATCATCCGGAATGTCCCTATATAAGTCGCCGCGTGCCCGGTCCCCGTCATTGTGAGCGGAGGACTTGGCGAGGCAACATCTGAAGAAGAAGAAGAAGAGAACAGAAGAACAGAAGGCGGCGGCGGCGACAGAAGACTGGGCCACCGCCTGTAAAAGAGCTATAAGAAGGTGCGGTGGCCCAGCAGAAGAACCGAAGAGGGGGACAAGACCCCCGAAGTCGGAAGAAGAGGCCGGCGACGAGGAAGAAAGCCGGGCTCCTCCGCTAGCAAAAGAGCTACAAGAAGATAGCGGAGGAGTCCGGCGAGAAGACCCCCGAAGACGGAAGACCCCCGGAGCTGTGCAATAAACTATTTTATCTTGTGTGTTGTGTTTTTTTTGTACTTTATTTTACAGGTGAATGGGTAGGGGTACATTGTACCCCATACTCATTCACATAGGGTGGGGGGCCGGTATCCGGGGGCCCCCTTATTAAAGCGGGCTCCCAGATTCCGATAAGCCCCTCGCCCGCAGACCCCGACAACCAACGGCCAGGGTTGTCGGGAAGAGGCCCTTGTCCTCATCAACATGGGGACAAGGTACTTTGGGGTGGGGGGGCCGAGGGGCCCCCCCCTCCCCAAGGCACCCCCCATGTTGAGGGCACGCAGCCTGGTACGGCTCAGAAGGGTGGGGCGCTCGCTCGTCCCCCCCTTTCCTGGCCGGCCGGGTAGCGTGCTCGGACAAGGGTCTGATGTGGACCTGGGGGGACCCCCACGCCGATTTTTTTCAGCGTTGGGGTTCCCCTTTAAGTTCATACCAGGCGGCGGGGCCAGCGACGTCTCCTTCGCGGGCCCCGCCTACCTGGAGACCCGCTCGAAATGAGCGGACTTTCCTCCGCGTGTGTGGGCGAGTCCGCTCATTTCAAAAGTAGGGCGGATAGTACGGCGGACTTAGTACGCCGTATTGGTCCGCTGAAAAAGTGCCGTGTGTGGGCAAGTAGCCCGTTCGGAAAGTCCAACGGACAGTCTGGCGGGAAGTCCGCCAGACTAAGTCCATCGGATAGACGGCTACGTGTGTACGCGGCATAAGTGTCATTTTACAAAGGAGTGACTGAAGTTTGCCAATTGCCAGCAACTCTTGCTATATATTTTAAAGCCTAACTCCAGATTTAATTTCACTGTAAACAGATTATTTGGGCTAAGCTCATCCAAATTAACTATTTACTTCACCAACATATGTGCCTTCTGTGGGCACTGCATAAACGGTAGCATGTGTATGTGAAGGCAGCCAGCGCAGTCAGCTTACCACTGGACAAAACTCTATTCTATGGTGAATAGCAACTCAAAAAAGAAAGGAAAAAAACTGAGCGTTGTTTGACACATGAAAATGTTTATATGAAAAAATGTGTATGTTACGGCAGAAAGAAAATCTGTCTTGGAAACAAGTAAATAAAGAACGTATAAAGAATATATAAAAAGAAAATATAGAATGCAGAGTGCGAAGGAGAAGGATATGTTGTTAAAGTTTGTAAATAGAATATGGAGTGCAGACAATATATTAACCGTAACTGTGTTAAAATATGTACGCACGTGAATCCTGTAAACATGTGATCAGTCTGCAGTAGACATGTGCAGTGGTTTGTTACAAATCGAAAACTGGACACAATGTTAGTTATTCGGAGATTCTGATGTATCCAAATCTCCAAATCACATAAGTGATGGATTTCAAAGAATCCAAAATAAATTATAATGAAACAACAAAATGTATTTGTATTCATGTGTTTCATAACGAATGATCCAAATTGATTTGGATCCATTTCATTTTATGTTACATTAACATTTTTGTTTATTCTAAAAAATTGCACTGCATATGAAATGGAAACACATTGCAATAAATACAGTAAGGATAAAAGTGAAAGAAGATGATGATTCTTAGTTTGGGTTGGATGGAGTTGGATTCATCAGAATCTCTGAATCATAACATAGTGAATTGAACAAAAATAATTTTGGATTAATTTGTTATGTTATGATTCGATCTGAATATACAAAACAAATTCCAAAAATGAATCATTCTAACATAACGAGTATGATGAAATTAAATTATTAACTTAAAGCAAAGCAAATGTCTCCATCGTGCACAACTGTGATAGATGAAGATAGATGAATTGAAAAATGTGATACAGATGGCCATGTCTCCTATACATTGGAAAGCTCTGTAGTCAATCCTGGCTTGCATACTGTGGGGTTGGTTTACTAAAAGCGGCTGCCAGAGCCACAGACCCCACGAGGGTGGGGGGGGGGGTTCTTGGTGGGCACAGTGGCTGCATTTGATGGGCAAGTGGCTGCATTTGATAGCCATAAGTGGCAGCATTTGATGAGCACAAGTGGCTGAATTTGATTGGCACAAGTGGCTGCATTTGATTGGCACAGGTGGCTGCATTTGATGGGCACAAGTGGCTGCATTTGATGGGCACAAGTGGCTGCATTTGATGGGCACAAGTGGCTGCATTTGATGGGCACAAGTGGCTGCATTTGATAGGCACAGTGGCTGTGTTTGATGGGCACAAGTGGCTGCATATGATGGGCACAAGTGGCTGCATATGGATGGGCACAAGTGGCTGCATTTGATGGGCAAGTGGCTGCATTTGATGGGCACAAGTGGCTGCATTTGATGGGCATAAGTGGCTGCATTTGATGGGCACAGGTGGCTGCATTTGATGGGCACAGGTGGCTGCATATGATGCGCACAAGTGGCTGCATTTGATGGGCACAAGTGTCTGTGTTTGGGTACAAGTGTCTGTGTTTGATGGGCACAATGGCTGCATATGATGGGCACAGTGGCTGCATATGATGGGCACAAGTGGCTGCATATGATGGGCACAAGTGGCTGCATTTGATAGGCACAAGTGGCTGCATTTTATGGGCAAAAGTGGCAGCATTTTATTGGCACAAGTGGCTGCATATGATGAGCACAGGTGGCTGCATCTGATGGGCACAGGTGGCTACATATGATAGGCACAATGGCTGCGTTTGATGGGCACAGTGGCTGTGTTTGATGGGCACAAGTGGCTGCATATGATGGTCATATGTGGCTGTGTTTGGTGGGCACAATGGCTGCATTTAATGGGCACAGAGTGGCTGCAATTGATGGGTGAAATTTTTTCCCTCAAAAATTTTGGGCACCAGCCGCTACTGATGCAGAGTGTGGAGGAGGAGGATATATCAGTACAGTCAGTATATAGAATGTAGAGTGTGGAGAAAGAGGAGGATATCAATACAGTCAGTATATAGAATGTAGAGTGCGGTGGAGGAGGAGGATATATGAGTACAGTCAGTATATAGAATGTAGAGTGTGGAGGAGGAGGATATATGAGTACAGTCAGTATATAGAATGTAGAGTGTGGAGGAGGAGGATATATGAGTACAGTCAGTATATAGAATGTAGAGTGCGGTGGAGGAGGAGGATATATCAGTACAGTCAGTATATAGAATGTAGTGTGGAGGAGGAAGGGGAGGATATATCAGTACAGTCAGTATATAGAATGTAGAGTGTGGAGGAGGAAGATATATCAGTACAGACAGTATATAGAATGTAGAGTGCGGTGAAGGAGGAGGATATATCAGTACAGTCAGTATATAGAATGTAGAGTGAGGAGGAGGAGGGGGAGGATATATCAGTACAGTCAGTATATAGAATGTAGAGTGTGGAGGAGGAGGATATATCAGTACAGTCAGTATATAGAATATAGAGTGTGGAGGAGGAGGAGGATATATCAGTACAGTCAGTATACAGTATAGAATATAGAGTGCGGTGGAGGGGGAGGATATATCAGTACAGTCAGTATATAGAATGTAGAGTGTGGAGGAGGAGGATATATCAGTACAGACAGTATATAGAATGTAGAGTGTGGTAGAGGAGGAGGATATATCAGTACAGTCAGTATATAGAATGTAGAGTGCGGTGAAGGAGGAGGATATATCAGTACAGTCAGTATATAGAATGTAGAGTGAGGAGGAGGAGGGGGAGGATATATCAGTGCAGTCAGTATATAGAATGTAGAGTGTGGAGGAGGAGGATATATCAGTACAGTCAGTATATAGCATATAGAATGCGGTGGAGGAGGAGGATATATCAGTACAGTCAGTATATAGAATATAGAGTGTGGAGGAGGAGGAGGATATATCAGTACAGTCAGTATACAGTATAGAATATAGAGTGCGGTGGAGGGGGAGGATATATCAGTACAGTCAGTATATAGAATGTAGAGTGTGGAGGAGGAGGATATATCAGTACAGTCAGTATATAGAATATAGAGTGTGGAGGAGGAGGAGGATATATCAGTACAGTCAGTATACAGTATAGAATATAGAGTGCGGTGGAGGGGGAGGATATATCAGTACAGTCAGTATATAGAATGTAGAGTGTGGAGGAGGAGGATATATCAGTACAGACAGTATATAGAATGTAGAGTGTGGTAGAGGAGGAGGATATATCAGTACAGTCAGTATATAGAATGTAGAGTGCGGTGAAGGAGGAGGATATATCAGTACAGTCAGTATATAGAATGTAGAGTGAGGAGGAGGAGGAGGATATATCAGTACAGTCAGTATATAGAATGTAGAGTGAGGAGGAGGAGGGGGAGGATATATCAGTGCAGTCAGTATATAGAATGTAGAGTGTGGAGGAGGAGGATATATCAGTACAGTCAGTATATAGCATATAGAATGCGGTGGAGGAGGAGGATATATCAGTACAGTCAGTATATAGAATATAGAGTGTGGAGGAGGAGGAGGATATATCAGTACAGTCAGTATACAGTATAGAATAAAGAGTGAGGTGGAGGGGGAGGATATATCAGTACAGTCAGTATATAGAATGTAGAGTGTGGAGGAGGAGGATATATCAGTACAGACAGTATATAGAATGTAGAGTGTGGTAGAGGAGGAGGATATATCAGTACAGTCAGTATATAGAATGTAGAGTGCGGTGAAGGAGGATATATCAGTACAGTCAGTATATAGAATGTAGAGTGAGGAGGAGGAGGGGAGGATATATCAGTGCAGTCAGTATATAGAATGTAGAGTGTGGAGGAGGAGGATATATCAGTACAGTCAGTATATAGCATATAGAATGCGGGGGAGGAGGAGGATATATCAGTACAGTCAGTATATAGAATATAGAGTGTGGAGGAGGAGGAGGATATATCAGTACAGTCAGTATACAGTATAGAATATAGAGTGCGGTGGAGGGGGAGGATATATCAGTGCAGTCAGTATATAGAATGTAGAGTGTGGAGGAGGAGGATATATCAGTACAGTCAGTATATAGCATATAGAATGCGGTGGAGGAGGAGGATATATCAGTACAGTCAGTATATAGAATATAGAGTGTGGAGGAGGAGGAGGATATATCAGTACAGTCAGTATACAGTATAGAATATAGAGTGCGGTGGAGGGGGAGGATATATCAGTGCAGTCAGTATATAGAATGTAGAGTGTGGAGGAGGAGGATATATCAGTACAGTCAGTATATAGCATATAGAATGCGGTGGAGGAGGAGGATATATCAGTACAGTCAGTATATAGAATATAGAGTGTGGAGGAGGAGGAGGATATATCAGTACAGTCAGTATACAGTATAGAATATAGAGTGCGGTGGAGGGGGAGGATATATCAGTACAGTCAGTATATAGAATATAGAGTGCGGTGGAGGAGGAGGTTATATCAGTAGAATGTATAGTGTGGTGGATATATATTTACGGTTGTGATGCACCTGATTTTGCAACTGGTTTTCTAGCACCTGACTTTCTCATCACTGGCTGTCTTCCTGCCAAACAAAGATGCCAATACATTCATAATATGAAAACATTGTACACCCAAATCTTCATACTCTCAGCTCAATGTAAATTGTCTATACCTTGAATCAATTTTATATATCTCCCACATTACCAAAAGATGAGTTTTTCTTTTTTTTATAGTACAAGTTGTGTAATGGTGTCGCCGTGATTTACTAAAACATATTATCAAGTAGAAATAAAAAATTATATGTTTGATTATGATTTAACAGAACTTTTTTTTAGTCTTTTAGGACTGTATTTCTTTTTGCTTCAATTTATCAAATAAAATAGCACACATTATTTTCTATACCTTTGTCACTTTATTTAAAAAAAAAAAAAAAACCTTATAAATATACATACCTGATTGATGTGGTATTATGAATTTGCCTGCATGCAATGAAGTTTTTTTTTTTTTTGATGGCTTCTGTTTTTCATGAATTGGTATTTTCCTTGCAAATTGAACATGCTCTAATTCTCTAATAAATCAACTGACCCTGATTTACTAAATGATTTTCACTTTGCAAAGTGAAAATCCATTTCTCTTAGTGAATGAGGTAAAACAAGTGAAAACACACTCTCCAATTCATACCCAATTACTGTATATGTAAAGTTACTGCTCACCATTGCTGCCATTACTTGGTTTGAGAGAGCGTTTTATGTCTTGATATAAGAGTAGCGCCATGTCAACTGAGTATATATCTCTTCTCTTCCATAATCTGTAGCTCCTGCTGGATTTTGCTTCTAATCCCCTTGTGGAGGCTTCCATTTGTGGATGGACATTTTATGGTTATGCAACCTATCACATTGCTATAATCTTTTTATATGAATTATAAACTGAAGGACTAAATAATAAATGGTTGTGGCACAAACCATTTAAGTTTCCATTATTTCTTATGGGGAAATTCGCTTTGATATACAATATCTCACAAAAGTGAGTACACCCCTCACATTTATATTTTATTATATCTTTTCATGTGACAGCACTGAAGAAATGACACTTCGCTACAATTTAAAGTAGAGAGTGTACAGTTGTATAAGAGTGTAAATTTGCTGTCCCCTCAAAATAACTCAACACACAACCATTAATGTCTAAACCGCTGGCAACAAAAGTGAGTACACCCCTAAGTGAAAATATCCAAACTGGGCCCAATTAGCCATTAAAGATGGCCTAGGCTATAAGAAGATTACCAAGACCCTGAAACTGAGCTGCAGCGCGGTGGCCAAGACCATATAACGGTTTAACAGGACAGATTTCACTCAGAACAGGCCTCACCATGGTCCACCAAAGAAGTTGAGTGTCATATCCAGAGGTTGTCTTTGGGAAATAGACGTGTGAGTGCTGCCAGCATTGCTGCAGAGGTTGAAGGGGTTGGGGGTCAGCCTGTCAGTGTTCAGACCATACGCCACACACTGCATCAAATTGGTCTGTATGGCTGTCATCCCAGAAGGAAGCCTCTTCTAAAGATGATGCACAAGAAAGCCCGCAAAGAGTTTGCTGAAGACAAGCAGACTAAGGACATGGATTACTGAAAACATGTCCTGTGGTCTGATGAAACCAAGATAAACGTATTTGGTTCAGATAGTGTCAAGCGTGCGTAGCAGCAACCAGGTGAGGATTACAAAGACAAGTGTGTCTTGCCTACAGTCAAACATGGTGGTGGGAGTGTCATGGTCTGGGGCTGCATAAGTGCTGCTGACACTGGGGAGCTACAGTTCATTGAGGGAACCATGAATGTCAACATGTACTGTGACTGAAGCAGAGCATGATCCCCTCCCTTCGGAGACTTGGCCCCAGAGCAGTATGCCAACATGATAACTACCCCAAACACACCTCCAAGATGACCACTGCCTTACTAAAGAAGCTGAGGGTATAGGTGATGGATTGGCCAAGCATTTCTCCAGACCTAAACCCTATTGAGCATCTGTGGGGCATCCTCAATCTTAAGGTAGAGGAGCCCAATGTCTTTAACATCCACCAGCTCTGTGATGTCCTCACGGAGGAATGGAAGAGGACTCCTGTAACAACCTGTGAAGCTCTGGTGAACTCCATGCCCAAGAGGGTTAAGGCAGTGCCTGAAAATAATGGTGGACACACAAAATATTGACACTTTGAACCTAGTGTGGACATTCTGGACCAGGGGTGTACTCACTTTTGTTGCCAGCAGTTTAAACATTAATGGCCGTGTGTTGAGTTATTTTCAGAGGACAGCAAATTTACACTGTTATACAAGCTGTACACTCACTACATTGCAGCAGAGTTTCATTTCTTCAGTGTTGTCACATGAAAAGATATAATAAAATATTTACACAAATGTGAGGGGGTGTACTCACTTTTGTGAGATACTGTACAAGTGCTTTGGATTACAAGCATGTTTCTAGGAACTAATTATGCTTGCAATCCAAGGTTTTACTGTATGTGCTTTTTAAAAATTCTTCTTCTAAATGCCTTATTTCACTTTGCTGATTGGTGGTCACGTGACCACCTGCCAGATGTCAGAGGGAGATTTCAGTCCCTCCATCTGTATTGCATACATCTGAGCAAGAGAGCGGTGCGTGGTCACGTGACCACCTAGGAGACATCAGAGGGAGATTTCAGCGGCTCCCTTTGTAGTGCATACATCGGAGAAAAAGAGCGGTAGGAGGTCATGTGACGGCTGATTGGCGAGGGGAAAAAAGGTATTTAGAAGAAGAATTTAAAAAAAGCACATACACTGTATAGTCAATTTTGTCCTAGCAGAGGGCTGGCAGGGATTGTGAGCACTGCCTTTACAACCCTTCTAATGTACAGTACATTGATGTTCGTCTACAGAACACATGCTTCTTCCATAATCCCCTTGAAGAACGAATTAAGGTTAACAACACCCCTACTGGATATCCCATCACACATGTATCTTTAAGTTGGCAAATTGCCTTTCAAGCTGTGAATTTATGTAAAAATATATACTGTGCTTATTGGCGTGGGATAATAAAGGGTAATTACTAGTAGGGATGCTTGACATGACCTAAAGCAAGATAATCTCTTGTTTTTATTGTATGCATGATTTTATCATTTGTAATCTAATAAACTTGTATATTTTTTACATTGTGATTCATGTGGGCACCTTTAAAATACATTCCCAAAATTTCTTGTCTGTATGTGAATATACAAACCGCTTCAATTGTATTTGTACTTTTTAATTTTCACATCTTTTTTTCACCCCTCCTGTTTCACTCACCCTCCTCATCTTTCCATCTCTCATTTTCCCAAACCCCCCCGTTCCCTCCCCTCCCTTTCCCCCACCCATTGATCCCCATCTTTCCCCTTTTTTCCCATGTTTTCTTTTTTCCCCTTTTCCCATCCCTTTTTTTCCCATCCCACTTTTTCCTTCCTTTCCCCTCCCTTCCCCCCCGTTCCTTCCTTCCCATTCCCTCTCTCCCCCCCCCCCTTATCCCATTTCCCCATCTCCCTTGCTCAATCTTTACATACCACTCTTGTTTCCCCCAGATTGTCCTCGACTGCCATGGCCGCCTGTGGGATTGCCCCTTCCCAGTTTGCGGGACTCTCCACCTCAGCTCCCATTTGGAGTTAGATCCGGATTGCTTGTGTGGTCCCACCACTATTTGGGCATTATATCAAACCTCAGTAAGTAAGCCTAGGTTGTGGGGGTTGATCCCCCACCCCTAATCTTGCCTCCCCCTAGCTGTTATATATTTTTTCTTACACTTTTATATACATTTTTTCAGATTATCACACGTGCTTGCTCCTGATGAGTGGCACCCAAGCCACGAAGCGCGTCGAGCTACCAACTGCCGTGTTTTTACTAATCCTGCCAAGACCTTTGAAGTTGTTATGTTATGTTATGTTAAGTTGTTATCCATTCAGGTTTATTGAGACCGTATGTCCCGTAAGCAATATTATATGAATTACTGTATATACCCTTTGTTTTGTGATGAATTAAGGAATTTAATGTTTCATAATATGTGAGATCACCACCATTTTTAACATATTGTTTAGAGTATATCATTGTGACCATAATACATGTTTATCTGGACTGTATTAAATGGCTCAGTTAATATATTTATGTAATTGTGTACCATTGTTACCAGAACTATGTATATATATTTTTTATCTAGTCTTCTAATAAAATTCCTTTTTATTCATCTAAGTATCTTTTGCTGCCCGGTGCTTCACTCAAAGTCCCACCTTCCTTGGGTTTATACCCCTCTCCTCAAACGCATATGGGATGGATATGCATTACCTTACCAGATCATGATATCAATTAAAGCCCCTAGAGATGGAAATGCATGACCTTACCTTGTCGTGCATTCCTGAAAGTCCCTATCTCCCTTTATTTTTCCCCCATTTTATTGTACATATTTAGGGATGGAAGCACACGGACTAGCTCTATTAGTTTAACTATTTGATTTCCCTTGCTCTTGAGGATTTATGTTTAGTCTCCCCTGTTTTAAGTTGATTATTATTGAATCCTCATTATCATAATTTTTTGATTTACTGACCAACATTTTTTTTTTTTTAATTTAGCTTTACTGACATTTACAGTAGGTTTGCCCATATCCATAGTGGAGTCCACCTTGGGCTGCGCTGCTCCTGGCCTATCTCCATGTTGGGAGCTGCGACGCACCTTCCGAGCACCCTCCCCTCCCCCGTGTCTTTCAGACTTTTTAATTTTCACATCTTTTTTTTCACCCCTCCTGTTTCACTCACCCTGATAATCTTTCCATCTCTCATTGTCCCACCCCCCCCCTTTTCCTCCTCTCCCATTCCCCCGCACATTCATCCCCATCTTTCCCCTTTTTTCCCATGTTTTCTTTTTTTCCCCTTTCCCATCCTTTTTTTTCCCCATCCACCTTTTTCCTTCCTTTCCCCTCCCTTCCCCCTTCCCTTTCTCCCCCCCCCCGTTCCTTCCTTCCCTGATTTCCCCCCCCCATCCCATCCCATTTCCCCATCTCCCTTTTCCTTTCTCTTGCTCACTCTTTACATACCACTCTTGTTTCCCCCAGTTTGTCCTCGACTGCCATGGCTGCCTGTGGGATTGCCCCTTCCCAGTTTGTGGGACTCTCCACCTCAGCTCCCACTTGGAGTTCGATCCGGATTGCTTGTGTGGCCCCACCACTATTTGGGCATTATATCAAATCTCAGTAAGTAAGCCTAGGTTGTGGGGGTTGATCCCCCACCCTTAATCTTGCCTCCCCATAGTTGTTATATATTTTTTCTTGCACTTATATCATTTTTTTCAGATTATTACACGCGCTAGCTCCTGATGAGTGTCACCCAAGCCATGAAACGCATCGAGCTACCGACTGCTGTGTTTTTACTAATCCTACCAAGACCTTTCAAGTTGTTATGTATTTATCCCTTCAGGTTTATTGAGACCGTAGGTCCCGTAAGCAATATTATATGAATTACTGTATATACCCTTTGTTTTGTGATGAATTAAGGAATTTAATGTTTCATAACATGTGAGATCACCACCATTTTTAACATATCGTTTAGAGTATATCATTGTCACCATAATACATGTTTATCTGGACTGTATTAAATGGCTCAGTTAATATATTTATGTAACTGTGTACCGTTGTTACCAGAACTATTAATATATTTTTTATCTAGTCTTCTAATAAAATTCCTTTTTATTCATCTAAGTATCTTTTTCTGCCTGGGGCTTCACTCAAAGTCCTACCTTCCTTGGGTTTATACCCCTCTCCTCAAACGCATATGGGATGGATATGCATGACCTTACCAGATCATGATATCAACTAAAGTTCCTAGGGACGGAAATGCATGACCTTACCTTGTCGTGGATTCCTGAAAGTCCCTATCTCCCTTTATTTTTCCCCCATTGTATTGAATGTATTTGTTATATGTTCAAGTATATCCCGTTTAGGCTTTCCTGTTCCTTTTTGTTGAAAAAGTCAATATTAATAGGGTATACTTACTTTGCCACATGACTGTACCTCTACCTTGATCCTTATTTTCCTAATATCTCAGCAACCAATGATGTCACTAGGTACCACCTCGTGCCAAACTTTAGATTCCTGCTTACTCTATGTCAGAAACCTGAAGCAGAAACTACCAAGCAGAACTTAAAGCAGAGTTCCGTACCCCCACAAAAAAAAATTAAGTCAGCAGCTACAAATACTGTAGCTGCTGATTTTTAATATTAGGGCACTTACCTGTCCAGGGATCCTTAAATGTCAGCACCCGAGCCGATTTTTGGATCAGCTCTCGGGTGCTGCCATCGCCATTCATGGTGAGGGAAACCTGCAGTAAAGCCTTTTAGCTTTACAGCCTGTTCCCTACTGCTCATGCATGAAGCGTGCTAAACTTTCTAACTAGCATGGCGGTGGAGGAAGGAGGAGTGGGGCCGAACTTCCGAGGGGCATCGCTGCGGCCACACTGTGCACTCTCCCAGAAGCGGGGAAGGGTACCTGTCAAAAACAGGTAACCATTCCCCCCTCCCCCCTGAAAGGTGCCAAATGTGGCACCAGAGGGGAGGAGGAAGCAGATAAGCAGAGCTTCCACTTTTGGGTGGAACTTTACTTTAACAGCAGGCTCCCCAATCTTTCCCACTAACACAAAAGCACATGACGACTAAGGGAACGCTACAGCGGGAGCCATGGCTAGCCATGAGGTACATCCCACACCAATTCTAAGGCATAGAACTAATAGAACTGAAATTATATGCTACAATGTAACACAAATAAATATAAATGAATATATATATATATATATATATATATATATATATATATATATATATAAAAAAATAAAAACTCTTACTACAATTACATTAAAATGTATTTCTACATAAATAATTTAGTGGTTTATAAATGTTTAGGTTTTATTGTAATTTATTTTTTATGCATTATTTATTTGTGTTTAATGCTGATAGTTTTTTTTTATGTTGTTACATATTTTAAGCACTAAGGCTCCATGCACACTGAAGCTGATAAACTGCAGTTTATTGGCGTTTGGGCGTTTTTTGTAAAAGCCCATAAACTCCACTCTATGTTAGCCTATGTGTCCATGCACACATGGACGTTTTTCAGCTTTAATGAGCAGTGGAGTTTATGGGCTTTTTTCTGAACGCCAGAAATTTGCGTTCAAAGTGCCGTTTTTCAGCGGCAAAAAACGACAAACGCTCATTAACGCTCATTAACGCTCATTCATTAGTGTTCGGCATTCTATTTTTCAATGCATTGTGGGATTTTTGGAGTGTCCTCTGTGTATTTTTATAAAAAACGCCCATTAACGCTAACGCTGTAAAACGCTCATTAACGCTCATTAACGCTAGTATAAAACGCTGTTAAAAGCAGGTTTTTCAACCAGCGTTTTCTGCCAGCAATCTGGCGTCCAGAAATAGCTTTTTTGAGCTTCAGTGTGCATGGAGCCTTAGGATGTACAGTGTGGGGAGGAGAAGGAGGGGAAGGATACAGCTGTGCTGATAAATAGTCATCCCCTGGCAGAAATTGTAAGGCGTGGTCCAAAATGATTAATCAGACCAAAACTTTTTTATAAAATGTCTAATGTTATTCAGATTAATCTATTAGGATCACAGAATTGCATAAATCATTAAACAAACCCTAGCAATAAAGGAAATAATGGAATGACCCTGTTGAAAAGTTTATGCACTCTTAGTTCCTAGTCATTTGATTTTTTTTCCCTTTAGTATCATTGACAAATTGCAGGCTCCTCTGTAAATGACCCCCTTTATAATCTCACGTTGTAACGTTGCCAATTGTCTTGGTGCATAGCTTCTATTTCCCGCAACTTCTTTGGTTTGAGACAGAGGGGTCAACATGGCCTTATGTTTAGTATCATTGCCATCAATTTTGATAAGTTCTCTGTGGCCCTTTAGCTCAAGGAGCCCCAAAACATCAGAGATCCACCTGCATGCTTTATGGAGGGATGACGTGTTTCTCTTCATGGGCCTTGTTGACTCCTCTCCAAACATAGTAAATATGGCTGTAACTATAAACTTAAAATTTTGATCTGGTCATTGTTAACAATTATTTTTCTAAAAATTCAGAGGTTTCTCTAGGTGCTGTCTTAAAATATTGTAAAGCAGCTGTTTTGTGGCATTAGACATTTTACAAATTCTGCAAGGAGTATGTACAAAAATTAGCACAACTGTATATATTAATACAGTCAGCATATAGAATGTAGAGTGTGGCGGAAGAGGGTGTATCCGTACAGTCAGTATATAGATATAGAGTGTTGACAAGGATAGATTGGCTTGTTCAGTATATAATAGTAGGGGTCTGCTGGACTCTACTGTCTGAATTTGTAAATGCCTCTAAATAAAGTATGTATGCACTTCCTATAGGGTTATCGAGAGACAAAGATCTGTACTACTGTAAGTGTAGTGGCCACCTTCTAGTATATTGGTAGGTGAACCTGCTTAGTGCAATGCAATATAGTTCATATGCATCCCTTCCCTTCTGACCTGGGATTCTATAACTAGTTTTAGCTTAGGGCTTAATAACCAGCATAGGCTACAGCCAGGTTAGGCTTCTGGTGGCCACATCATGACCATTTGCTTTTGAGGCCGTCAGATTAGAAATAAAGTTTAGAAATAAAGGAAGGGACTAAAGCGCAGAATTGGCAGTCTGACTCTGAGTTCCAGTAACAAAGTTCCTGCGAGTGAGAAGCTCCATTGCAGGCTGGTTGGGCATAAGTTGGAGGATCTCCCCATGACCTCAGATCTTGTCTTCGGGTCTCCAACACAAAGACAGATGGCGCATCATTCTCAAGGGCAACTGGAATTTGCTGCAACATTCATCTGGAGGTATCTCTAAAATAACTATATATACCTAGGTATATGTGCAAAATTCAACCAGGCCCTTGGCTGATAATATCTGTTTGTACATTGAATGTAGACACTATTAATATTTTTTTATATAAAATTTGAATTATTTATATACTGTTGTGCTTCTATATACTTATGGTTATTGTACTATGCTCTGTTCTATGCTCTGTTATATAAGAACCAGCTCTTATTTACTTACAGGTTTAGAACACATACTGTTTGGGGAGGGCCATTTCTCATATCCCTCAAAAAGAAAACTTCAGAATGTAGAGTGTGGAGGAGAATGATGTATTGGAACAGTCAATATATAGAATGTAGAGTGTGGAGGAGGAAAAAGATGCATACCTCCCAACATCCCCAGAAATGGTTGTAAAACCCGGTGAATCAAAGCTATGTCCCAGAAAGGAGCCCAGTGCTGGAACAAGTTCTGGTACTTGGCTCCATCGCCTTTCCTAGAAGGGGCGTGCTGTCACAGACACCAGCAGGGCATTTTTCAGGTGGAAATTATGATCGGTTTTGTGATAATGAAGGAACAGCAAGCTTTATTTGCAGTTGTAAATGCAGTTATGGTTCGTTATTTCAACTCATTTGATTTTTTGAAAATCTACAATGGCTCTTTTGCCATCCTATCCCATAAAAGGGTTCTACTGCCATTTCCTGATAATTTATTCCCCATGACAGAATCCCTTTCTGATTAGGGATGAGCCAAACATACCTGGTTGTTTTATGAGACAGGTTCTGCAAATATTACAGCAGTTCGGGTGCTAAATCTCAACCCCATTTAAGTCAAAGGGAGCCAAATTTAAAATGTACTTTAGGGCATTTTCTTAGCCATTTTACTTCTGTTTGTAAACAGCCAGGGGTTCCCTTCATTCTAGATAAGGGTCTGGTATAGATAGTAACTAGGGGTTCCATGCATATAAAAAAACAAACAAACAAAAAAAAACACTGTAACGTTTCCCCCTCTAATTTTAATTTATCCCAGGTCCTTAAGGGAGACCCTACAAAAAAGCTGGATTTCTCCCCCACATTCCACATTAGACCCTTCTGGATTTTTTAAGGGGAACCTCACGATAAAAAAAAAAAAACATGAAAAAATAAAAAGCCAGGGGTCCTCCTCAAACATGTACATTAGACTTTTATCCAAACATGCAGCCTGAAAGGCCAGAAAGGATGCATTCACCCCCACCCCCTCTTCTGGACGAGGACAAGGACCTCTTCACTACAACCCTGGCCCAGTGGCTGTGAGAGTCTGTGGGTAGGAAGCTTATGGTGGGAATCTGGATGTCCTCTTTAACAATAAGGGGTCACCCAGATATGCCCCCCTCATATGAATGAGAAAGGAGTAGATGAAACCCAGCCCCTCTGTTTATACATAAGTATAGTCCACCAGAGCTGCCATTCGCGGGCAAGCAGTCAGCAGGAGAGGATTGTTTTGGCTACTTCTCTATACTTTCGGCGGGTCAGCGGACATTGTGATCAAAATTGATCTGCATTACTGGAAGACGGATTGACAAGTAGAGTTGACCCCCCGCTCCTTCTGCCACTCGTCGGTTTTTCTCGGGTTTACGGTTTCCGCTGGTTGACCCAAGAAATTATCCAATGGTGCCGCCGGGTGGCCACACAGGCGATCGAAGAGTAGATCTGCTTTGATCGCTTCTATCACCTTAGAGGACCGGAGCAATGTCATGAAGTCAATTTTGCTCCGGGCTGGAATAAAACAAGTTTTTTTTTTTTTTTTTTTAAAGCAAATGATCAAAAAGAAAAATTTGGGGGATTTTTTGCTTTTAAAAGTACAGGAGAGATTTGAAGTCTTTTTGACCCCAGATCTCTCCATAAAGAGGACCTCTCATTCTTATTTCTATTAGGGATGCTACATGCCTTGTAATAGGAATAAAAAAAGAAATGTAAGGGACAGTGTAAAAATAAAAAATATAAAGTAAAATAAATAAGAAAAAATCATTTAAAGTGCCACATCCCTCCATGCTCAAACCGCAGAAGCATACGCACATGTAAGTCTAAACAGGTAATCTGTAAAGGTGTCTAAAGCATTGCTTAGCAATCTGCTTGCTCTTGGGGCACTTGTGCATGCTCAATCCCAAGCCACCTGTGTGTCCATAAAAAATTAATCCCACTTATTTGAATTTTCTATACACTGCATTTAAAAAATGTACATCAATTTGATCCCACAAATGTTTGGAAACTCGAACGAACGTTTCCTAATACTTACATTTTCAGATGAAGTTCTAGTATTGTATACCTAAACTCTCGCAATCAACATTAACTATGTTTATTCCTTATGCTGTTAGCATTAGTAATTATACAGTAAGGTATATTATATTGTATGTATATATTATATGTGTTTTAAACTTTTATTTTTTTACTTGCTTCCTGGTTTCTAGCCTGGGCCAAACTAATGTCAAAATGAGCATTTTTCATGAGCATTTGTATTAATTTATCTAAAAAAGGAGGAAAAGAGAAACCCTTTTGAGGCTCTTATTTTTTTAAACCCATAGATTCTCTTTTTTTGCTGAATGGCAGCTTGCTACCTGTTTATTTATGGCAACCAAGCTGACCATTGCTAGGGCATGGAAGTCTCCTGTCTTTAGCGTTGAGGCAGTAAAACGCTGTATGAACGACATTATGGTTAATGAAAAACGAATGGTCATATTGACCGACGCTCGCAATAAATTCCTCAAAGTTTGGCAACCTTGGATTTCACATGTTCATCCTTTGCATTTTGACCATCAATTGCTGGATATCTGATCTCCCTGCTTTTGACCCCTGGTACATCTTTGTTGTTCGCTTTCCCTGTTTTCTTCTTCCTCTTTTTTTTTTCTTCTCTTTCTCCTTTACTTTCTCCCTCTTCTTTGTTTCCTTCTTTGCACTGTTTACTACACATAATGGTTCTTTGTGGCTGACCTTCCATGGCCTTTTTATTTCCTGTAATGGATTGGGGGAATAAGGTGCCTCTACCTCTGATAATTACTTTATGTACTGCAGTGCCCCCCCTTGTTATTTTCCACCCAATGTGCTCGTTGATCCACTCTATTGTCTAAATGATATCTGCACATTTTAATCTCTCTCTTTGACTACATATAGTATCATTGCACTATTTATTTTTGTTATTCATCAATAAAACCTTTCTAAAAGAAAAGGGGAGGAGGGGCTTTCTCAGCTAAGCACATCCCTCTGCCTGCATGCCTGAGCTAAGGGCAGACAGATGCAATGAAAGAAAGGACAAGTCCCTCTAAGTTTAGTATCTAAGTACATTTATTGAAAAACAATAAGATATCCACTCACATGATGTAAAATAGTAGCAGGCATGTCAAAAATATATGGGAGGTCCATGGGGCACATGTCTGCTGGAAGGCTAACCACACCCCTTGCACGGCGTCTGGAGGAAAGGGAGACCAGTGCACAGGCCGGAGACAGTGATGGGGCCAGAACCTGTAGACGGCTGAGAGGTGATGGAGCACTGTGCCATGGAGCACAGCTTGGAACACAGTGCCAACAAGGATGATCCTGGGCAGGAAGTATGCAACGTGTTTTGTAGTATTCACAAAAGACCAAAGAGGGTGTAGGCGTTCTTCTTTGTCAAGCAGATGTGTGCGTCACGGACCTCCATATACTTTTGACTTGCCTGCTACTATTTTACATCATGTGAGTGGATATCTCATTGTTTTTCAATGAATGTATTTTAGATACTACACTTAGAGGCACTTGTCCTTTCATTGCTTCCAGCCATTCATTGCTGCTACTCTAATGCCACGTACACACGGCTGGTTTTTCCCGTTGGAATAAACTCTGAGGCCGCGTACACACGCGCGGACTGTTGGCCCAACCTTGTCCGCTGAACAGTGTTTGGGCGGACAGTCCGCTCGTGTGTGGGCTTTCAGCGGACAGTTTCAGCGGACAGTTGGACGGACAAGGTTTTACGGAAATTCCGAAAAACTGTCCGCTGAAACCTTGTTTCAACGAACAGTCCGCCCGTGTGTAGGCTTGTTCGTCAAACTAAGTTCCGCGCATGCTCAGAAAGGATTTTCAAGCCGAAAGTTATAATGCAGTGTATAGGACGTCGTATTTTGCGTCCCGTCGTACGTGCCGTTCACGTCATCGCGCACGGTTTCAGCAAACTGTTCGTTCGTCGTGTGTGGCCATGTTCGTCCATGCTAAGTTTGAGCGGACTGTTCGCTCAAACTGTTGGACGGACAAAGTTGGGCCAACAGTCCGCGCGTGTGTACGCGGCCTGACAGTTTTTCAGACGGAGTTCTGCTGAAACTTTCTTGCCTACACATGATCACACCAAAGTCCGACTGTCTAGAACGTGGTGACGTACAACACGTACAACGGGACTAGAAAACAGAAGTTCAATAGCCAGTAGCCAATAGCTGCTGTCTCGTACTTGCTTCAGAGCATGCGTTTTTGGTCCGTTGGAACAGCATACAGATGAGCGGTTTTCCCGATAGGAATTGATTCAGTCGGAAAGATTTAAAACATGTTCTATTTCTAGGTCCGTCAGAATAAAAAAAAAAAAAAGTCAGATGAGGTCCACACAGGATTGGAATGTCCGATGAAAAGATTCCATCTGACTTTTTCTGCCGGAAAGTCCGACCATGTGTACGCGGCATTAGATCAGCGGTCCTTTGTGGAATATCTCCCCTGCTTCTCTTTGGACTCATTTGTGGACATTATTACAGTGGTACTCATACCACTAAAGGAACATACTTATTCTGATTTTATTAAGAGCAGATGGATACCAGGAAGTAAATTCTACATAAACCATCTGCTTTTACTCAAAATGGCCATGGCTAGAAATGCTAGGGAGGGTTTCAAAGTGATTTCTCAAGAAAATAAAGCATGGAGACATCGATGGATGGGTGAGTTTGCTTTGAATATGAAAAATTAATTCAATAGAATTTAAAATTTAGTTCTGCTTTAATTCACGGTCAGTGGTAAAGAAAATACACCAGTGTAATACTGAGCATATACTAAATAACAGCTAGGACTCCGCAGGTGATTTGACAATAAACAGGTTTTACTAAGAACTATTTGCACCAACAGCTCTTCTTTGACCCTTTAATATGACTCCGGTTTAGGCAGTTCTACATTTTACTTGCCCCAGTCACCCAGTAATGGTATAAACCTGTTGATATTATATCAGGATGATGAAATACATAACTTTAATAAAACTGCAGCAGATGAAAGCAAAGTGTCCATAGGTGGACAATGCACAGGTGAAAACTACATCAATTCTCCAATATGTAAACTTGTCAGCCAACAATGAGAATCAACAAAAAAAAAATTACAATAACTATGCACAAAACCACTCACTAAAATCTCACAGAAGCCTTAAAGCTGAATTCTGGAATAATTGATTATTGCTACATACAAGAGACATATGGGTTCCTACTTGAATCTCTGTGTGCTTTTAGTATTTCTTTCAGATCTGTGCAGTAATCCAGTGTGAGGCTTTTCCTGTAATAAAGACCGCTCACTGCTGCTCTCTCTCCTTGTGCAGGGTGACTGGTCTGGTCTCCGCCCCCTGCTGTAGTTTTCTGCAGCCAGTCTTAGTGGGTGGAGTCTGATAGGTCCCTCCCACAGCTCTGCTCTCTGCACAATATATGTACAGTGCAGTGATGACGCCACCCCTACTTTACAAGGTTTTAAAGGAGTTTGCAAAGGCATTTGGTGCACCCAAGTTAATTTATATCTTTTGTGGAATATATGTAAGGTGCCTGGAATTCGGCTTTATCGTGTTAATGTAGCTCTACAATTTATTTTCATATTTGCAGCTTTCATTAAACTAAAAAATAAACCATGACAAATGCTTTATGATACACAGTACACAGAGCCAACTAAATGTCATCCAGTTAGTTCTACTTAAAATAAACGCAAAGTCCTCCATTTTATAAATTTGTTCATGCTATATTGAAATGCATCTATAAAATTACATTCAGATCTTCTGTTACATAACATACACAGCAAATAAACACGGGGTCACCTACCTGGATGTTACCCAATTCCTCTTATAAGCTGGGCAGCAGATCAGGGATCCATACTCACTCAGAGCATCTGGGGTCCTTTCATGCATACTAGACATGGCAAAAGGCAACGGCAGCCTCTTAACCAAGACACACTAACCTGCATGTACTGGCCGATTATGGAGTCAAAAACAGCATCACTTACTTTCTGTTTTGCAGGTGATTGGAGCAAAAATCTTCCAGGTACTCAGCAGATAGAGTCCTATATCCTGCAAAGTTAAAGTACATCAGTCAAAAGAGAAAAATAAGACAAAGGCTAATTTCTCTTTTTTCTAATTTACAATCGTATGGTGGGAGTATATGCTTGTTACAGCGAGACTGATCTTGGCTTTCTTAATAAAACCTTTAATGATGATGAATATGGATACACCATATAATTACAATCAAATAGCTTAAACAATGCCTTTTTCACCTGAATGATGTTCTGAATGTCCTTCTTCTTCTCAGGGTAGGAATACCACCACCAGGGCCCCCTACCAAAATTGTCTTCCGAATCATATTCCTGAGGTTGAAAATTGCTACACAAACTGTAATCCAACGAGTCTGACCGTATGTAAGTGCGCTTGGGAATGGCAAGTTTCTGAAACTGTAAGAACAGAAGGCATGGGATAGTGAGTACCAAGATATTGGATTTGCTGTCTGTGTTCTTGATGGAAAATTGTCCTTTAGTTCCTGGCCAAATGGAAAGAAGGGGAGAATTGCAGGATGTGAAAAGTGTTGTAACCCTTTTCCTTACATTATGCAGCTACATAGCACTGCAGGCTAGGGCAGTCTAGATGAGGATGTGCTTTACTTTTTTTCCAGTAACTTGGTTCCTCAGCTATGGGTTAAGCTTGTCCAAAGTTAACCAGCTTGATGATGAACTCTACAACCTGCTCTAACTTTAGAACATAATTAGGGTACCTTGTTCTCGGTTAGCTCATCCTCCGGTTTCATTAGGACCACACTTTTGTCGACAGCGCGCAATGCACAATAAGAGCCACCATCGGCTTGGAGTTGCATGTTAACATTTGATTTGGGCAACACTTTTGTCTCAGAGAACTTCAAGCTGACCTGAAACACAAAAAGCAGTAAGTGATGGGGTGTAGTAATTATAGCTTCTGAAAACATACAGATTAAAGCTGACATTAAATTCACACTTCCTGTCATGAAAACTTTAGTTCTTGCCTGTGCTCAAAGAACTGTGCATATGTGAAGAACGGACCACAGAACTGTGCATGCGGATTTAAATTGACTGTGGCCCCCAGTAGCCTATTTAAAGCACTGCAGGTCTCAAGATCATTGTTGAGTGGTCCACAGATCCTGTGACCAGACCACGATTGTTCCATTCCTGTGCTTTACCCAGTTTGCCTCCTGACTACTTCTAATCTTATTCCCTCTGGTACCTGACCCCCAGCTTGCTTCTTGACTCTATACCTTGCTCATCCCTTCAGCTTATCTTTTGCCCATGTGATACCGACCTAGGCATTGCTCCTGTTTATGCTCTTGTCTTCTGAATCTGTGCATCTGCTGCCCGCCTGTTGCCAACTTCTGCCTGTCTGACCATGTTCCTGCCTCCTGCTTATGCATGCGCTGTGCCGACATCTGGCATGAGTTCCTGTTCCAGAGTTTCTACTTCATTGCAAGATCCATTTCTTCTTCTGGGCAGGACTTACTACAGGTGTCCGTGCCATTCTGTGCCCTGTCCTGTCCCTGTCATCAATCTTGGGGGACAAACAGGGCAGGAAGAGTAAGGGAAAGCCCTCTCATCTGTTCGGCCTCTATCAGGTACATGACACTTCACATGAATTAATAGGGCAATATGAATTATCTGCAGGAAAAAGTCTTTAGGCCTTGCTATGAAAATAAAGGAAATTGTCACTCTAGAACTTCTTCATGATACCAAAAGCCTAGGTGAAATTCACATCTTCTCATGATTACAGTAGCATAGAGGCAGTGGCATAACTAGAACCTTCAGGGCCCCGATGCAGGAAACCTTGGAGGGCCCCCCCCCCCCCGACCTCCGGACAGGGCTCTTTTCTCCGAGCCTGATGGTGGAACACCAGGGCCCAGTCCCAAGTGGGTGGCCGCATATAAAGGAACCAATTTAAAAAACATCAATTAAAGCCACTGTACCATCAAGCGCCACCACTGTACCATCAAATGTCACTACTGTGCCCATCAAACTCTGCCGCTGTGCCCATCAAATGCCACCGCTGTGCTCATCAAATGCTGCCAGTGTACCCATCAAATGCCGCCACTGTGCCCATCAAATGCCGCCACTGTGCCCATAAAATGCTGTTGGTGTGCCCATCAAATGCTGCCACTGTGAATCCCCACCACCTGCTCGCTGTCTGCCCACCACTTACCCTGTCTTGGTGGGGCAGCGGGTAACGGCCATGAGCGGGGTCCTCCATGCATCTCCTGCCATCCTCATCTCCTGTCCTCTCCTCCTGATAGGCGTCCAATAGCTGCACCTATCGTTTCAGCCAATCAGGTGATGGGTAACAGACCCGCACACCTGATTGGTGGAGAGGTGGTTCAGTGTTAGGAAAGTGAATATTAATTCACTTTTCTAACACACCTGGGTAGACTGTGAGCGTGAAGCATGGTGCTCGCAGTTCACCTATTTTGAAGCCTATTAGAGCCCATGGCTCTAATCAGGTGCTGAAAAAACACCCCCTGCCACTGTAATTCAGGCACCCGGCACCCCAAAAGGGACCAGACACCTAAATATGGGTGTGGCAGCGGTGGCCATGGATAGATTCATGCTATGCTATGCATGAATCTATCCATTGGTCATAGAGGGGGTGGCTGGAGAGAGGGGGTGGCACCTGTGCACCCTTTTGGATGCACCGCCACTGATAAACACATGCACATTCACATACATACATATGCATACATGCACACTCACATACATGCGCACACACACATGCATACATACACATACATATATGAACACACACACACACATACATGCTCACACACACATACATGCATGCTCACACACACACATGCATGCTCACACACACACACACATACATGCATGCTCACACACACACGCACACATACAAGCATGCTCACACACACACACACATACATGCTCACACACACACACACATACAAGCATGCTCACACACACACATACACACATACAAGCATGCTCACACACACATACATGCATGCTCACACACACACATACAAGCATGCTCACACACACATACAAGCATGCTCACACACACATACATGCATGCTCACACACGCACATACAAGCATGCTCACACACACACATACAAGCATGCTCACACACACACACATGCAAGCATGCTCACACACGCACATACAAGCATGCTCACACACGCACATACAAGCATGCTCACACGCACACATACAAGCATGCTCACACGCACATACATACAAGCATGCTCACACGCACATACATACAAGCATGCTCACACACACACATACAAGCATGCTCACACACACACACATACAAGCATGCTCACACATAGACATACAAGCATGCTCTCTCACACACACACACATACATACAAGCATGCTCACACACACACACATATAAACACAAATGCAGTAGCTACTCTTATAAAAAAAAAACGGCAGACATTTAGGGCCGGTTCACACTGCGGGCGATGCGAGGCGACACGACTCGCCTCGCCGCAGTGTGACAAGTCGCCCCCGTTCTGTACAATGGAACCGTTCTGAGAGGAGCGACTCGAGTCGCTCCGACTCAGAAAAAAGGTTCCTGTACTACTTCTGGGCGACCTCGGGGCGACTTGCATTGACTTCTATACAGAAGTCATCTGCAAGTTGCCGCTGAGGTCGCGGCAGGTCGCGGCGAGGCAAGTCGGTGTCGCCTCGCATCGCCTGCAGTGTGAACCGGCCCTTACAGTACCTTGGCTCTTCCTGCCGGGTACTGCACTGTAGGGGGAGACAAAGAGCACACACTTTACCCTAATGTGAGGAGCTCCTGCACAGTGCCGACTTCAGTTCGGCTGATGATCGAGGAGCTCCTCTCAGCCTCCCCTCCTACGGAAGAGTACAGGGGGCCTGAGGGCCCCCTGCAGCAAGGGGCCCGGTCGCCATGGCGATCTTGGCGACCCCTATAATTCCGCCACTGCATAGAGGATGTTGCATATCATTAGCTATAGTAGAGTGTCTGTTGCTTTTAATCCAGGCTAAGCACTGTTTCTTAGGCGGAGGTTGCATATTCATAACGGGAAGCTCTAGTTATTTACTGAGGATTTAGATGGAGCAAGGGAGCAGAGGAGGAATGTGATAAGGGTATCAGCAAGTGAAGGAGGGGTTCTTACAAAAAGACCTGTCACTTTGCCCATTCCCTATTCCCGGTGTAGTGTGCTTAAATCGTAGACCAAGATCAAAACCAGTGTAGGAGACACTTACAGCATGTTTCAGGCATGGTGTCACTTGGGCAGTTGTAGTATCAGCAGCAACTGTGCCAGAGTCAGAAACCATTAAAACCAGTATATTTCCAGATGGGGATATATCTCTGATGGGGAGAGAGAGTTCTACCGAGCCAGAGCAAGCTGCACAATGGGAGAACAAAGAGGAATGTGAGTAAAAAAAAAATGAAGATACGTCCAAAAATTCTGAGTCCAGTAAAGGGAACTTACAGTCACCCTTTGACCTTTCAACTTTCTTCTGGCCTTGTTGTACTATTTTACCCTCCAACGAAACCTGAAATAGAGAAGAGAAACGTCTGTGTCTGGACATAGTCTAGAATAGTTAGAATAGTAAGTGCTCAGTGTATTAATAACTGGAAAGGTGCACATTGTGAGGTACCAGAAGTTCCCAAGCTGTCACTTTTGTTATACTGTAGAAAAAAAAACAATTAAATCTGAAAATCACAATTGGCAGGCTTTTACTTTTCAGTTAACCTTTTTTGTCTGAGGATATATGTATGGTTATCACACCCACACAATCTTTTACTTGGCACAATGGACTTGTGTTTATTTTTTTCAACTTTACTATGTAACTTAATGTTGGCTGACTTACTATATCTGCTGGAGATGAAGCTACGCTATTTCCCCTAGCAAAACACAGTGACGTCATCAGTGTTATGTGATGCCACCCTCAGCAAGCCCCACTGTAAATGGGATCAGGAGCCATGACAAGGCGGCGGTAGTTGCCTCACTGGGCGATGGAAACAGTGGATCCATCTATTCCTTTGCCAACAGGAGTCTGCTAACATCGTATCAAACGATTTTGGATTGAGCCATCAGTGGGAGTCTCAGTAAGGGGTGCCTGGTCAATGGCAGCAGTACTGTACTCTCTATCAATACATCCACCTAGACATGTGTGATCAAACCTACTTAATGCTATCTGAGCACGAGTAAACAGGACACTTAATGAGGGTCCACCACAGAGGCCTTATGCACCCAAGCCTGTTGGAATATATCCTCCATTTCTCAGCAGACATACTGCACAATGTGATAAGCCTAGTAGCAGTAGTGAACATTATCAGCACTTATATCACTGCTTGTCTTCTCAGTTACTTAATTTCCAATGTAGCTATGGGTCATCTATCTTTCCAGGAACAGTATTCTTTACCATCACAACACAGCCCATAGGAAGTAACAGGCCTGCAGACCTGGATGTTGATCATTGCAAGATTTAATGCTTCAAGTTTTATCAGCACTCTTGTTACCAACTTTGGTTCGATATCCAAACTTGCAATTACAGTTCATTTGAACTAGAGGATCCACATTTCTTGCTGCCCATGACCACATTGTGCACATCCCCCTCCTATTGGTAACTGACGGATCACCAGCTGCTCATCCCTCTAGTGATAGACAGCATTACCTGTCTGCTCCCATCTCCTCATCCCATGAGGCCATACGCAGATTATATGACATAATTGTCCTTTACCATGGGTTTCCTTTTGTACTGTTTGTTCTGGTTATGATGACAATAAATTTGTGGATTTTTTCCTTTCATGAACCCGTTCTTCTCGCTCAGTTTTTTTTTATATCTGTGCTGGAAACCTGTTCCAAGCAGTGGGGTAACGTGGGTTGTCAGTACCCGGGGCAAGGCAAGTAATTTGCGCCCCCTAACCTGCGGACTTTTAGCACTTCCAGAGTCCCTTCAAATACAATAGTACTGACCTACCTGATTCCTATACTGACCACTACACTAACCTGATTCCTGACCAACCTGATTCCTTTACTGACCATTACACACTACACCGACCATTATACTATACTGTCCACTACACTGATCACAATACTATACTGTCCACTACACTATACTTACCACTACACTACACTGACCATTATATTATACTGTCCACTACACTGAAAACTACACTGATCACAATACTATACTGTCCACTACACTACACTGACCACTACACTATACTACACTGCACTGGCCAGCATACTACACTGCACTGACCACTATATGACACTGACCACTATACTACACTATACTACACTACACTGACCACTATACGACACTGACCACTATACTACACTATACTACACTACACTGACCACTATACGACATTGACCACTATACTACACTATACTGACAACTATACTACACTACATTGACCACCATACTACACTACACTGACCACCACACTACATTACACTGACCACTATACTACACTAACCACCATACTACACTACACTGATCACTATACTACACTAACCACCATACTACACTACACTGACCACCATACTACACTGACCACTATACTTCACTGACCACTATACTACACTGACCACTATACTACACTGACCACTATACTATACTACACTGATCACTATACTACACTGACCACTATACTACACTGACCACTATACTATACTATACTATACTACACTGACCACTATACTACATTGACCACTATACTACACTGCACTGACCAGCATACTACACTACACTGACCACTATACTACACTATACTGACCACTATACTACACTACACTGACCACTATATGACACTGACCACTATACTACACTATACTGATCACTATACGACACTGACCACTATACTACACTATACTGACAACCATACTACACTACACTGACCACTATACTATACTACACTGACCACCACACTACACTACATTGACCACTACACTATACTACAGTGACCACTATACAAAATTACACTGACCACTATACTACACTATACTGTCCTGCCTACAGTCTCTCTTTCTCCCCCCCCCCCCCCCCCCCGAATGGATCCGATTACAACGTCCTCACTGGCACGCTCAATTGACAAAATTTTGAAGAGCTTCACGTTCATGACCATCACCTGAAGACACTGGCGAAAAACTGAAATAATTCCCATATGGGAGGAACTTTCTTGCTATTGGTTGCCAGTGTCCAATCACCTAGAGGTAGCGTGTAACCCAGATAGCCATGATTTATTATAAAGAAAAAATGTTTAAATATATTTGGGGCTGAGAGAGACAATGGATCTCTAAAAACATTATGTTTAGACATTACAATTTTGAAGGACTGCAGTGACACACATTACTAAAACCAGCAAAACAAATTTCCCCTTTAACAGTGTTACATGCCCCTATGGAAATGCCTTTATGGACATTTTTAGATACACCAAACGGTACTCAACCGCCATCATTTAGAGACTCAACATCTTTCTCATGTTATGTCACTAAAAGTTGGGACTATTTTCACCTGTAATGGGTTTGACTGGGTGTCCCCTGTTTTCACCAGATGTCTAATCAGACTACAGTAGCTTTACCAATTGGAATAGTTTGGGTCAAAGTAGTCCCTGCAGTCTCTTCTGATCTTATCTTTCACCATTTTTTGTTCTCTCTCATCAATTTATTTTTGAAAAATCTAACGTCCTTCCTCCTGCTGGTTAATTTACATATGATACCCCTACAATTTTGATTTTCTTTCCTATTGCTTAGCTAAACTGTTTTTCTCATTTTGCATTCAGCTGAGATGAGCAACCCCAATTTTTTTAATCTTCTGTAGAATTAGCTAACTCCGTACCCCAATACTATACTCTCTGCTAATCAGTCAGACTAGACTACCGTGGCCATACAGACTCAAGCCTAGCAAACACTGAGACAGAAGCTTCTACATTCAAAAGTGCTTTCCCCCAAACAGAAGCAAAACAACTTGTAAAATTGTATATGAATTGCAGTATAGTGAGACAAAGCCTGGTATACTGAAGAGATAAAACATTCTCTCAACAAACAGAGGGCCCTACATAGAAGAGTTAACTATGCAGGCCAGGTCTACACAGTCTTTTTATACCTTAAATCTTAGAAAGGCAACCAATTTGGTCTTAAGGTAGATTGTAGTGTTGAACTAAGCTCTGAAACAGAACAGTCTATAACTGTAGACCCACCATCATACAGACAACCATGTTCTCGTTACAAGGCATTCTGCAACATTTACTGTCACAGTAATGTCTGTGCATTCATCTTGATCATTAAAGAGGCAGGAACTGTCAAATCCTTTTTGGAAAAGACAGCTCAGAGTTTTGTACAAATTATATTACTTCTGGCAGTCTTTAGTCAAATACACCTGGATTTGTTTGGTTATGCTGAAGCAACCCTCATCCAAGTGACTTTCTTAACTCATATGAGTGTTGGAACTATACCTCATTAACTGTATATCCACATGGGCAACCTATTACTCAAATCTAATCACCTTTTTAGATGTTGTGTATCTATGCACCTATAACCAAAATAAAAGTCTTACTTACCAAATAGAAAAGTTCAATAGGCCCATTGTCCTCCTCCTCTGCCAGGGAATAGTCGACTGTGACAGCCACATTCTGGTGACATGGTGCCGAACTTTTTACCGGTCGTATATACAGGTAGCTCTTGGTCTCCACATAGATGTCCTTCAGATAGAGGTTGGCCGTGCCGTAGGTGACAGACAATTTGCCCCTAGAATAGGGCTCTCCTGTTTGGTCAGTAGTGGCCTAGGGTCACATCGGAAAGGAGAAAAATCTGTATTAGAATGGTTGGAGTCATCATTGTAGACAGATATGGAGACTCACTTCCATGGATTTATATCACAGATGGGGCAAAAGCATTACAGATGCAATATTTACATGCTATTCAGTGTATGCCTTGACAGAGATTCCTCAGAACAAGACACCACTAAAATGAAAATAGAACCACTTGTTTCCAGGCAGGGAATAAATATATTGTATCAGAATCTAACCATGCTGAAACCTTCTTTTACTTCATTCCATTGGTTGTTATTTAGGACAATTAAAGCAGTAGTAAACTCAGTAAGCAAAAAAAAATAAAAAAATGTGTCCTGCAAGGCAATGGTATTATGCAATGCTTACCAGCACATAATGTGAAATTTACCTTTAAACAAAGCCTTCCAGGAGCACACTGTCACCGCTGACAGAGCATCCACCTCCACCTAGTCTTCCTTCCAGGTTCGTGGGCTATGGTCCTTTGAATGGATGATCCGCAATAACGTCACTCCCGTGCATACATGGAGTCGCTGTTCACGGCACAGGGCTTTGAAGGAACAGCACAGGTATACCATTCCTTCAGACCGCATGCGCCAGTGATGTCACCAGCAGCTTCTCAAGTAAGTATCTTCTAAACAGTTGCATGTTTAGGAGATATTTACTGTACCTATAGGTAAGCCTTGTTATAGGCTTACCTATAGGTAAAAATCATGCATTGGAGTTTACTCCCACTTTAAAGCATATCTAAACCCAAAAATGCAATAGGTTGCAGGTTACAAGCCCTTAGATTTGGTGACTACATTAGCTTTCTTTTTTCAGGCAATTATTTCTTTATTTTCATTTGGTGATCCAGCCAGTAACACACTTACTGCCCTAGGGTGACAACACTCAATCACTGTACTGTATCTATGGAGAAGCATCATTGTCACCCTAGAACAGGGCCAAAATAACCTTTCCCACACCTCATCTCTATTATATGGGGGATTGAGCCAGTTCTTTAGTCCTCAAAGATAACTGGAAAGTACAATCTAACTCTAGAGATCAGATTTCTGGCCAGCTCAACAAGTTTTTTTTTTTTTTCTTCTTCACACTTAGACCCCTTTCACACTTGGCCACTTTTCAGGCATTTTAGAGCTAAAAATAGCACGTGAAAAGTGCCTCTCATGCCTCCCCAGTGTGAAAGCCTGAGTGCTTTTACACTGGGGTGGTGCACTTGCAGGATGGGAAAAAAAAGTCCTGCAAGCAGCATCTTTGGGGCGGTGCGGGAGCGATATATACACTGCTCTCAAAACACCCTGTCCATTAAAAAGGAATGGGCAGCGCTGCCGAAGCATCTGCACAATGCTTCAGCAGTGCCGCAACATGGGCGCTACTAACCCTTTCTTTGGCTGCTAGCATGGGGTTAAAAGCGCCCCACTATAACAGTGATAAATCGCCACTAAAACTAGTGGCGTCTTACCCCAACCTCCCGCACCACTCCAGTGTGAAAGGGGTCTTATTGAAAAGGTATAACAAAATGCTCTCAATGATATACAGAGATGGCCTTGCGGTTCGCCCAGCAGTTGGTTTGCGGCAAATTGTTGCTCGTTCGCGATTTGCAAAACCGGCGGACTTCTGCCTCTGTTCGCGCGGACATATGCATTTACATTGTGAAGAACTTTGACCCATGATGACACATCCATCATGGGGTACAGGACAGCCAATTGAGACATGGACAATTGGACATACCCCCTACCTTATAAAAAGACCTGATCTGGCGGCTGTTGTGATATGGCTGAACCAGAGTGACTCCATGTTTATAAGTTCATATAAGATTAACTTGGGTTAACCTACTAGTGGTTTTAAACTCTGTATTTGCAGACTGTAGCAATTTCCCTATAAACATGCATATAAGAAAATATAGCTTGCATAAGCAGTTTTATTCTGTACTGTCTAAATAAATAGTGTCACAATATGTCTGGGCCACATATCCCATGACTGTGACACATGAAAGCAGATGACATAATTAATGATATGTAATGATATGTAATGATATGTAATGTACGCCTCTGTAACACCCATGTTCTATGCAATGATTGGCTGATAAGGGTGCATATAAAATGCAGACCCTCCCAGAATAAACCAGAAAACCGCTGAATTTTAGTCTTGACTCATCCCTTCTTGTTGTCTCCTTAATACTGCAGTGTTAAGTAAAGGGTTTTGTGAGTATTGTAATTGCGAATAGTTATACCTCTAGCTGGTCTTTGTCAGGTATATAGAAATACCATTTTAATTAGACTTGTGCACAACGGAAAATTTTGTTTAGTCTCGGTTCGTTGTCATTCGTAAAATACATCATTTAGTTCTGTTAAACTCGTTATGTTACGTTAATACGTTTTCGGATAATTCATTATTATTCGTAGAGTGTCGAATTCATTCGTTCGTATTCGTTGCTATTTATCTATGTATAGACATTCGTGATAATGATTCGTAGTTTGGAAAGTTGTTTGTTTATTGAATCTTTTAACACACACAATGACAATGTCTCTTCTCCTCGGCTCAAATACAATACAACACCCTTCTAACTCAGTTCTCAGGAATGCACTTTGCCAGTAATCCATCCTCCGGCACAAAATTAATTAGCTAATTGGACTATAAGATTTACTTTGAGCTGACCTTTTGTTTCATTAGATCTTTAAAGAATTACCGAATTCATTTGCTATATTTCTTTCGTATTCGTTGTTATTCGTTATTTTTTTATTGGGACATTCGGACGCATCCGAATGTCCGAAAGATGCAAGATTCGTCCGAATTTCGATTTGTTACGAAACGAATTGCACAAGCCTAATTTTAATCACAACAGAATGGAGGCACTCACTGAGATTTTGGAATTTAGGGATTTAGGAATTTAGGACTTGGCAGGGGTGTGGTCAAACTTTGAAGCTTTTACAGACACAACCCTGCTCGGATAGATTTTAATTAAGAAGAGAATTGTGAGACAGGCCAGGCTGTTAAGAAGAGGCTCTTGGGAAGCCTGTGTCCTGTGGGACTGTTGAGAAGTTTAAAACGTAATATTACGCTCTTTTTGGGAAAGAGAATGAGAAAAGGGTAATGGGGCAATTACCAATCACTACCGGAATCCACAAAACTTTTGCTCTATCTGGCTTTTCTTGTCTATCGCATTTGCATTAAATTAATAAGATTTCTTTTGTGTTGTGTGGAATACAGGGTTGTGTGGGATAAGGCAGCCCCTGTTTTCACTGTTATATGATGTCCCAAAAGGGGAAAATTAGATTAGAGTGAAGTAAATTTCCCTTGTTATGTTTAGGTATTGTGGAAAGGGTGAGTACTGTTATATGCATGTTCATATAAGTTTGCTAAGGTATTCTTTGAAGAGACAATGGTATAGTATATGAATAATGTGACTTCTCCCCTTTGCTAGTATGTTGGTTATGGAGCTCTGGAATGATAGGTGCTTGATTCTGCTGGAAAAGTGCATAATTTGTTTGCACATGTTTAACATGTGTTTTGGTAACTCTTGGAAGGGTATCGGAATGGTATTTTTTGCAGGTTGTAAAAGGTATGTGTTAGATGGAAGGTGGTTGAAGACAGGTGGGTATTTGGGATGCCCAAGAGTGATGAGATTTAAGTAAGTGAGTAGGGTGTTAATTAAGAACATCTTACATTTTGTTGAGGGTAAAGTAAGTGAAATAAGGAGGTAAAGGAGAGATTTGAGTTATTTATTAAAGGAAGGTGTGCATTTTGCAAGGTTTTTCAATGCATTGTTCTTTTTAGACAAGCCGATTTCAAAGCCGTTTTAAAACTGACACATAGAGAAAGAAAAAAAGTGACTAGAAAGTGCATTTAAAAAGGGGAAGTTAGCAGAGTTTGTTTTGAGATTTAAAGGGGACATTTTACTGGCGTTGAGGAAACGATTTTAAAGGACAGCCGAGATAGGAGGTTTTAGGGGCAGGTAAGGAAATTAACACAGAGAGTTTTATTTAAAATAAGGATTTTTAAAGTGTCACAGCTCGTTTCATTTGGATTATCAGATGAAAGGTGTTGTTAAAATAAGGATTTTTTAGTGTAGACTTACCCTGTTTGTCTGTTTGTTTGTCTGTTTATTTGTTTGTTGATTATTTGTTTATTGTTGTTTGCTGAAGTTATAATGAGTCGGTACAGGTGGGTTGGTGGAATGTGCAGATCCCTGTTTGGCAATGGGCACGGCAAAAGGGTCAACCAAGGGTAAAAAGAGAGAGAGCTGGTGGGGAGGCTAGAACCCTTGTTAAAAGCACCCCACCTTGTGCAATAAGCAGCCCTGGTGCTGGGGTCTCGTGGGACTTTTGCGGGATTACGGTACCAGAGATTCATGGAGACACCAAAATGTTGGTTTATTGGGCAGTGATTAAATTGCTGCTGGATGCACTGACAGGGTGACATGGTTACGGTTTTGGGGGGTCTGAGTGAGGTAGAGGGAGATTATGAATCTTCCTCCTTCCCCGTTAGATTCCCCCAGATTCCCTCATCGCTCCCCGATTCTCCACCTCTGAGCTGGTGGGTTTGGGGGTGGGAATTCTGACATGGATCTCTGGTGAGGCACTAGGATCGCAGCTTTATAGACTGACTGTTTCTGTGTTGATTAGTGAGGATTCTCGGAGTGCAGCGATCATCGGAGGGAGAACATGTTTAAACACTCCCACGACTGTCTCTGTTTCATGGACTATGGTCAGTGGCAGTCCTTGGGGTCACCCTGTTCGCAGTTCCATGAGACGGACACCTAGGTAGAGGAAACTGGATCATAGAGAGAAATGCTTAATTTTATGTGTATGTGAATTTTTGTCTTGTCTTGGAATTCCAATTTAGAGTATAAGATTGTTTTTGTTTTCTGAATTCAGATAAATTGTTGGGTAGTTGATATATGTCATATGATCCTGCCAAGACATAGAGCGTTGCTAAAGTGGGCAGGTGAAAGGGACAGAGTAGGGTACTCATCTGTGTGTGGTGCTTTAAGAGGATTGAATCGCGGATTTGGACAGAGACAGATTACTAGTTCAGTGATATATCCTGTCCAAAGTACTGTTTAGCACAATGCAGAGAGCTGCTATTTTTGTTTCGGGTGGAAGAGGGGAACAAACTTTCACCTTCACCACCGCTTTTGTGGGGAGCATACTTCTATATTTGCATTCCATAGTCAGCAAGTCAGAGAGACTTGCTGGGGTGGAAAATGAATGTTAAAGAGGGATCTGATACAGAAAAGTTATCTATAAAAAGGTACGTTTATTGTTAAAATGTTGCAACTAGTGCCAGTATATTCATGAAATGTGTCGGGCACATATAAAGCCCATGCCCACTCCATAGCAAATTGCGAACATTAAAAGGGGAATGTGACATGTCACTGATAAAATTATATGTATGCGCTGGTACCACATGTTTTTTTAAAGGAATCTGATCAGATACAAATTTTTAGAGTCTGACTTTTAAGACTATTTTGGGTGTGGTTGCCTATCCTTACATTATTAGAGTTAAAAGGTGTGTTTTTTTTCTGATAACAGCATATGTGCTATATTTGTGCAAATTGTTTTAATGGTGTTTAAGCTGTATTAACAATGATTTTAAAATATTGATTTTGACAAGGGTTGAGAATATTATAATTAAGAGTCCAGAATTCGAAAGTAAATAAAGGGAAGTTGTATATTCCAGGCGCTACGCCAGAGGAATTGTGGTTAGTAAAGAAAAAGAGAAGTAACTGTGTTGTGTAATTCCAGACACTAGAGAGAAAATATTAAGGTTTGAAGGTGTTATGGACAAATGAAGGATGAATGGAATGGTCAAATGAATGTGGAATGAGAGAGTGGTTGTATTGTGTCTAATGAACACATAGGGTATCATTTCAATTAGTAAAATATTTTAAGTGTGTGTCTGGAATGTGCACAACAGGGTGTCTCATATTGTGTTTAGGCCCATGTTATATTTTCCCTAAAAGTTTGGGGTTAAATTAATTTAAAAGAATTGATAAAGGGATTTTGGTAAAGGAAGGGTAAAATTTGAAAAAATGGTTGAAGAAGTTACTATAATTAAATGACTGTAATCAAGATACATTGCTGCATATATTGAGTCCATGGGGTACTAAAATGTGATGGGAAGGAGTTATTTGAAATAAGTAATCAGAATGACTATTCTGGATATTTACCTTCTGAATTCCCAGGGTGTCAGTCATAAAGTGTTGGTGATGAAATGTTGTTTATCCATCAATGTTTTGTTTGTTGCTGATGATCAGACATATTTGCAAAGTTGGGAGACTTCTGAGTCAGAATATATGTTTGGGTAAAATGTTCTGTCCTAAGTCCCTTGGGTCCACTTGGGTCCCGGGAATAGAAGAAACTAAAGAGATTTAAGTTTTGTTGAAGTTCTGCTATAATACTGGATTTGGAAAAATGTTTAGTTAAATATTATATTGAATCTATATATTGAAAACCCTTACTGAGAAACATTTTCATTCCTGCATGTTTTACTTATGTTTGAGTCAATTAAGAATATTATTTTTAATATCTCCAATGGTTAAGGCCTCAATTGATCAGGTAGATTCTGTGATTACTCATGTTGGATGAGGAGTATCTGCCCCAGCCAGCCTGCATTTACCCACAGCCCTATTCACATGAAGAAATGCCCACCCCAGTCATACCCTACACCCCATTCATACCCTGCCCTGTACCCTATCCGAATGAAGTGACGACTACAGCTTTAACATGGAAATCTTCGTTGTTCATCTTTGTTGTTCAAATACCATAGGAGGTGCTCAGATGACTAAAGGCGGACTCCTGCTGGAAAATATTCCTGCGAATGATACCTCAAGGGGGAGCCACATGACGCAAACCTGGGGTACAAAATTCCAGTCAGCACCACATGAAAAAGATCCAGATGTGCCAGCCGAAAGTCCGCGGTCTCGCCCAACGTATCAGTTCCAGTCTGTCTGTGGATATCAAGTTCTGTCCTTACAAAGAGGCAGTGTTTTGGGGTAGAGAATTCATGTCTGTACATATGAGTGATCACAGAATTGAACCAAAAGGTTTTGGAAAAAGTTGAGCAGAATGAGAGTTATAATGTGGACATTTCCTTTTCCTTCCTTTTCTGCAAATCTAATGGACATTCAGAAGCCATCCAAGAGACTTTTCTTTTTGAGTTTTTCTTTGGGACTATTTTTATTTGGCCTAAAGGCTATCATGCCCCTCCCACTTGTTTCTATGGACTGTCACGGCCCTTCCTCCCTTTTGCATTCCATGGACAATTGCTATACAGCTGAGATTGCATGTTTGTTGTTTTTCTATTTTTGCATGCTTAGAAGGTGGTCCAGGTGAGGGTCAGGGGGCATATTGGGATTGTTGTTGTAGTCTGCCCAGGACATGCTCGACCATTTCAGTGTATATACTGTTTGAAGGGATGCTGGCATAGGCACTGTATTATATATGTATTGGTTCACAGGTCATCTACCAGCCTCTGTGTTCTAGGGGGAGCCTTAAGGTTATATGTGGCTTACCCGACAAAATCACTAGTAACACACTCATTGGACATGAGGGGATGTGCATTCAGAGTCTACAGGAAGTCCACAGTGTTTGACACCTTATATCATGCCCTACATCACACTTCATGCATACCTCTGGCCCCCATACTGAGATGGCCAAGCTACTTTCACAGCTTGCTTTTGCAGGATTCTCTGAGGGTGCCCAACAGGTCCTTAAGCAGACAGCCACTGGCCTTGGACAACAGCACGTACATTTGTTGTAGAAGAACTGGCCATCCATGGATTCTGAATGATTCCAAGGGATGGTGTTACTTGGCCTCATTGGTTCCGATAGTGGTGATTCTCGGGGACAGTGAGGAATGTCACTTGCTCAAGGCTAGTGTTCGTCCTGGATGCCCCCTCAAACACCGTTATGCTGGGTCTTTGTTTCTGTAAAAGAGCATGACCTGGGCATGGTTCCTTTCAGGAGCCCGAGGGGGTATTGACATGATGAAAAAGCAAAATAATTGCTTGGGAGCCCCCTGGGTAACATGGGGGGTTTGGTCTCAATGCTGAATCCTGAATTAATCCTGGATTAGGGATATTGCGATGTTTGTTGTACTGATTTTGCTTATGGTATTACTTTTATATGCCTGCTTCAAGTTTATTATGTGCATGATTTCCGAGGTACTTGACCTTCTGACCCAGCTGCAGCTAATAGAATATATCTTAACTTTTACTATGGTCACTAGGATGAGTATTTTACAATGAGAAGAAGTAAGTCATGTTCATGGTTTGATTTCATGACTTAGAGGGGATTGTTGTGATATGGCTGAACCAGAGTGACTCCATCTTTATAAGTTCATATAAGATTAACTTGGGTTAACCTACTAGTTGTTTTAAACTCTGTATTTGCAGACTGTGGCAATTTCCCTATAAACATGCATATAAGAAAATATAGCTTGCATAAGCAGTTTTATTCTGTACTGTCTAAATAAAGAAATTGTGTCACAATATGTCTGGGCCACATATCCCATGACTGTGACACATAAAAGCAGATGACATAATTAATGATATGTAATGATATGTAATGTACGCCTCTGTATTAACCACACCCATGTTCTATGCAATGATTGGCTGATAAGGGTGCATATAAAATGCAGCCCCTCCCAGAATAAACCAGACAACCGCTGAATTTTAATCTTGACTCATCCCTTCTTGTTGTCTCCTTAATACTGCAGTGTTACGTAAAGGGTTTCGTGAGTATTGTAATTACGTTAGTTATACCTCTAGCTGGTCTTTGTCAGGTATATAGAAATACCATTTTAATCACAACAGCGGCCATTTTACATTCTGTCTTTTGTCAGTGTAGGGACAGGATGCTGTGTGGAGCAGGGACAGTCAGTTTAATCACTAGCTATTACTATTAGGTCCACAAAAGTCCTTTTAAGGACTGGAATAGGTGTACAGTATATAGGGTTGTAATACACTTAGAATATACTTTCTTTCAAAGATACAAAGTATATTCTGGTGCACTGCTGTGCTGCTGAGTGCACTGCTGACCGATTCTGCAGCTGTCTTTTGTCAGTGTAGGAACAGGACGCTGTGTGGAGCAGGGACAGTCAGTTTAATCACTAGCTATTACTATTAGGTCCACAAAGGTCCTTTTAAGGACTGGTATAGGTGTACAGTATATAGGGTTGTAACACTTAGAATATACGTTCTTTCAAGTATATTATGGTGCACTGCTGACTGCTGGGCTGCTGACCGGTTCTGCAGCTGTCTTTTATCAGTGTAGGGAGGGACAGTTTGTTGTTTGGAGCAGGGACAGTCTGCAAATCACTAGCTACTAGGTCCACAAAGGTCCTTTTAAGGGCTGGTACAGGTGTACAGTATATAGGGTTGTACACGTATAATATACTTTATTTCAAATATAGAAAGCATATTATACTTAACTGCTGTGCTGCTGAGCTGATTGCTGCCCGATTCTGCAGCTGTCTTTTATCAGTGTAGGGACTGAGGGACAGTTTGGTGTTTGGAGCAGGGACAGTCTGCAAATTATTAGCTACTAGGTCCACAAAGGTCCTTTTAAAGGACTGGTATAGGTGTATAATATATAGGGTTGTACACGTATAATATACTTTCTTTCAAATATAGAAAGCATATTATACTTGACTGCTGTGCTACTGAGCTGATTGCTGGCTGATTCTGCTGCTGTCTTTTATCAGTGTAGGGACTGAAGGACAGTTTGGTGTTTGGAGCAGGGACAGTCTGCAAATCACTAGCTACTAGGTCCACAAAGGTCTTTTTATATATGTACAGTATATAGGGTTGTACACGTATAATATACTTTCTTTCAAATATAGAAAGCATATTATATATCACGATGCTGGTGTCAGTGCTCTCTATCAAGGTGCTGGTGTCAGTGCTCTCTATCACGGTGCTGGTGTCAGTGCTCTCTATCACGGTGCTGGTGTCAGTGCTCTCTATCACGGTGCTTGCGTCAGTGCTCTCTATCACAGTGCTGGTGTGGTGTCAGTGCTCTCTATCTTGGTGTTGGTGTCAGTGCTCTCTATCTCGGTGCTGGTGTCAGTGCTCTCTATCACGGTGCTGGTGTCAGTGCTCTCTATCACGGTGGACCTCAATCTCTCAATCTTTTTCTAAGTGTCCCGAACAAACTGACTGGTGTCAGTGCCCTCTATCACGGTGCTGGTGTCAGTGCTCTCTATCTCGGTGCTGGTGTCAGTGTTCTATCTCAGTGCTGGTGTCAGTGAGGGAGATAGCAGCGGAGAATCCAAGCAGTAGGCAGTGCCAGCACCATGGCTGAGGATCACCACTGGACTGCCACCTCCGGACCACTGCAGTGGATCCCTGCATAGGTGGGCATAAGGGCTGGGCAGAGGGAGGGGCTCAAGCACAGGTTGGCACACTGGGACACTGGCACAGGACTGAGCTGCCCTGACTGTGGCACTGATCATCTCCTGCACCCCCTTCATAGCCTGGCCTGACCTTGCCTTTCCTCCATGGCCTTCATGCACTCCTGAATTGTCAAAATGTCACAGATAAAAAAAGAATGCTTGTCGTTGTCGATCCCAGATTCACTTAATACTTTTGTTATGTCAGTGTCCATGTTGTGGGACTATGTGTGCACAGCTAGTAAGTATTTTGTGGCTGAAAATATGACCTGGAGGTTTTGTGGTTTGGGAACTTTTGGCCGCGTTCGCGAAACGTCCCGTCGGAAGTTCGTCCATCACTAATGATATATTCAACAGACCAAAGCAAAGCAAATAAGAGAAGGTCATTATTAGGGTTTACATACAGTATATTACCAAAAGTATTAAGAAGCTTTCCTTTACAGGCACATGAACTTTTTTTTTTCAATAACGGTTTTATTCAAAATGTTGTCAGATACAGCTTAGGTGCATTGCATAATCATTGTAATATCACTTTTGCTTTTCTTCCAGTTTAACATGTTTGCACATGAACTTTAATGGCATCCCAGTCTTAGTTTGCGCGGTTCAATGTTGAGTTGGCCCACCCTTTGCAGCGATAACAGCTTCAGCTCTTCTGGAAAGGCTGTTCACCAGGATTAGGAGTGTGTCTATGGGAATGTTTGACCATTTTTTCAGAAGCACATTTGTGAGGTCAGGCACTGTTCCCACAAAGTTGGGAGTCCTGACCTTAAACCGCTTGAAGATCTTTGGGATGAATTTGAGCGGAGACTGCGAGCCAGGCATTCTTGTCCAACATCAGTGCCTGACTCCACAAATGCACATCTGGAAGAATGGTCTCATAGACACACTCCTAAACTTTGTGGACAGCCTTCCCAGAAGAGTTGAAGCTGTTATAGCTGCAAAGGGTTTGCCAACTTAATATTGAACCCTACGGACTAAGACTGGGATGACATCAAAGTTCATGAGCATGTATAGGCAAGCGTTCCAATACTTTTGGTAATATAGTGTATATTCTAATGGAAAAAAGTACCCTTTTTGCCTTGATCTCCTAACCTAACACAATCCTCTACAGGTCTCAATCTGATGGACATGGTTCCACTATTTATTTACATCCAGTTAAAAGTCTTGCCTGCACCTGCATATCAGTGCCCAACAGACAAGTAAAAACCCATTGCTTTTCTGGCCTTCTGTGTTTCATTAAGGAGATCTCCCCTCGCTTCCTGCCCTACAAACTTAAGATGAAATATCTCCAAAGTGAGGGAAATCTCCTTTTACACGTCTGTCATCAGAACAGTTGTCCCCATTGGAAGATTTCCCCTCTATTTCTGTTCTGGTGACAAATGAGACAATTTTGAGATTACTATTAATTTCAGTCTTGGAGAGACAACAACATATAGAGGGTGAATCTCCCCAACACAGACAACAATAACAACGTGACAGAAGGTATAATCCTTCTGCACTTTATCCAAAACTAAAAAAAAAAGCTTTATATACAATGTGATATGGCACCAATGGCCCACTTTCAGATGCATGGTACCTTGTTCTGATGGAACATTAAATTCCCAGTGCAAAGCTTAGGATGACCTCAAACTCTCAGAACCTCTTGGGAATAATTAGGCAATTATAGAAGCAGGGGGTGAGGCCTATATAGAATACCTTTTTCCAAGGAAGAAGAATTGGAATTTGTCTGCAACCTATACTTAGAAATGCATAATATGGCAGAGAATCCTTAGAAAATAAAGTATTTATACCATATTCCATCGCATGCCAAAAAAATAAGACAATTATTTAACTTCAGGATAGAAAGTGGAGCCATACAAATCATTTCTCTTCATCCTATTGATTAACTTTTAATACAAACCACTGATGTATAGTGGAGATAAATCCTAAGATTACAGAATAATTCATTCCAAACTGCATATAGCTGTTTTATGCCTGTAGACCCTCATATATGCAGTGTATGGAAACATTGGTATCAATTGAAAATGGCCCCAGGACAACCAAGAATGTAAAACCCAAAAGGTTGTGGAGCCAGATCAGAGAATGGTAAAGCCTTCTTAGAAAAGAATGTATTCACATCTCATTCCATCACAAACACCAAAAATAAGAACGTTTTTGAATCAGCTGTGGATATTTTGAGTGCTACAAATTAATTAATAAAAGTGTACAGGCCTACCTCCTTGTTTCAAGCAATTCCCACCGGAAGTTGCTGTGTAAGTACAGCAGATGTTGTCAAAAAACAGACCTTCTGTTTCTAACATTAAATCTTATATTATTATTATACACGATTTATATAGTGCCAACAGTTTATGCAGCGCTTTACAATGTAGAGGGGGGGACAGCACAATTACAGTACAGTTCAATACAGAAGGGACAGGGGGGCCCTGCTCGTAGAGCTTGCATTCTAAAGGGAGGTAGTTGTGGTACGAAAGGTTCCTGACGACATCATTACAATGAAACGTACGTCGAGGCGCATCCTGGTCACATTTGTACAGTCCAAGGCGGTAGAACGCACGCCGACCAGATACAGCGCAAGCAGTATGGCTGGCTCACAACCCACCTGGTTCTTTATATAGTTTTCCTCCAGTGCCGAGGCAAGGCACTTTTTAAAGTAAGAGGCCATTTGGCTAGTAGTTTTATATTTGTAATTTTAATAAAACAATATTATGCAATGATCCTGCTCTCTTTATCTTTTCTGAGCAACTGTGGATTGGAGTGATCCCCCAGGCTTACCCCATCCAATTTCGCCCTCATAGCCGACAGTTCCTTAATCTGTCAAAGCCCCACCTGATCTGTCTTTTTAAATAAAGGGGTTATGGTGATTTGGCAAGTAGGCTACTTACCATTATCCACTCCGTGTTATTTTGTTTTTCCAGTATCGTTCCTAGTGGTGACGGTGTAGAGATTCGATTTGCTCCAGTGATATGGGCATCCTTGCTATTTCACATATTTGAACTTTTGTTACCACTTTGCACTTTATGTATAGATACTAATGCTGCTTCATATTGCACTTTGTACGCTATCCATTTTTGTATTGAGTTACTAATGTCATATATGTATCACAACTTATTTTATTTGTCACAATTTTCATTAATTGTGTTTTTTTATAATAGCGCCCCCTTATCACATACAACCCACATTTCACAAAGTTAGCTAATTGCACTTTGAGGGGAGCAGTTCATATAGTATTCATTGTTTTATTCAACCATAGCGCGGGGTTCTTATTTTTTTATCTTTTACTAGATGCGGGGAATGATTTGATGGGGGTGGCATTGTTCAGATAGAATTTAGAAATACAAAGTAACATAATACAAAGTAAAATAAATAATAAATAAATAAATAAATACAATTTGTTTCTGATTTAGCCTCTTTTAATCCTTTTTTTTCTCTATTTTTTCCTCTTTTTTTTCTAACCATTTCTTTCTTTTTATTTTACTTTTTTTTTTTCTATCGGCTGTTTATTAAAAGGGATCCAGGTGGCTCTACAGTCACCCAACAACTTTTAAAGTAGTGAGTGAAGTAGCTCCCCTCTGCCGCCACCCCCATCATCTATGGTTGTTACCTGGCTCTCCCATTACTCCATCACACAGGGTGCGTCTTAGCCCTCTTGAGATACCAATAAAGTTAAATGAAAAAAAAAAGTGTAAAAAATAGTAAATGTTTATAAAATAAATAAAAATATATTTTTTTTTAAATTTAAAGAACTACAGTGCCCCCCAGCACATGCAAATGCACGTGGTGTCTGCATGTGTATGTAAGCAGCAATTTTGTCCCACATATGAGGTTTCACCTTGATTGGTGTGAGAGCAAAAATTCTGAGGCCATAATTCTTTGTTACCTCTGAAATGATAACAAATGAAAACTTTTAATCTCCATGCACACTGAAGCTCAAAAAAGCTTTTTATGGATGCCAGAAAACGCTGGCTGAAAAACGTACTTTTAACAGCATTTTGTACTAGCGTTTATGAGCATTTATAGCGTTAGCATTTATGGGCGTTTTTAATAAAAATACACAGAGGACACTCCAAAAATCCCACAGTGCATTCCAAACTCCCACAATGCATTGAAAAAATAGAACGTCAAACACTAAGGCTCCATGCACACTGGAGCTCATAAACTCCAGTTTATTGGAGTTTGGGCATTTTTTTTAAAAGCCCATAAACTCCACTCTATGTTAGCCTATGTGTCCATGCACACATGGACATTTTTTAGCTTTAATGAGCAGTGGAGTTTATGGGTTTTTTTCTGAACGCCAGAAATTCGCGTTCAAAGTGACGTTTTTCACCGCCAAAAAACGACAAATGCTGATAAACGCTCATAAACTCTTATAAACGCTCTTAAGTGCGCATTAATTAATGTTCGGCATTCTATTTTTTTCAATGCATTGTGGGAGTTTGGAATGCACTCTGGGATTTTTGGAGTGTCCTCTGTGTATTTTTATTGAAAACGCCCATAAACGCTAACGCTAATAAACGCTCATAAACGTTAGTACAAAACACTGTTAAAAGCACGTTTTTCAACGAGCGTTTTCTGCCAGCAATCTGGCGTCCAGAAAAAGCTTTTTTGAGCTCCAGTGTGCATGGAGCCTAATTAATGCGTGTTTATGAGCGGTTATGAGAGTTTATGCACGTTTGTCTTTTTTGGCGGTGAAAAATGGCACTTTGAACGCAAATTTCTGGCGTTCAGAAAAAAGCCCATAAACTCCACTGCTCATTAAAGCTAAAAAAAACTTCCATGTGTGCATGGACACATAGGCTAACATAGAGTGGAGTTTATGGGCTTTTAAAAAAAAAAACGCCCCAAACTCCAATAAACTGCAGTGTGCATGGAGCCTTAAAGCGTCACCTGCAAAAAATTTTAGATGCCATTGTTTTTTTTCTATTTCATGGATGCATATACTTTTGAGACTTGACATTTTTGGTATCTATTTACTCAATACAACCCCATTTTTTATATTTTACTTAAAAAAAATTGGGTATTATATTGTTTGCCTAGAGGCGATTCAGTTCGCATTGTGCGCTATATAAGTATTTCATTCATTCATTCATTGTTTGTGTGCTGTAAAATTCACTTAAAAGGCTAAGTTCACTTTATTTAAGAGAAAACATGGAACATGTTCCAGTACCTGCCCCGCTCACTCCTCTTACCCTGTGGGAGTTCCTCTCTCCTGCAGCCGCTGTTATTTTTTAAAATTGCATGATTCTTAAAATCAGTGCAGGGATCTGGAAATTTTCTGCAAAATTATGCATGTGCCCCCCTATGCATCATCCCCCTCACAGCACTTGTCCCCCTTCACAGCCCCTGCATTGCACTGTTCCCTTTGATATCCCCCTCCCCCCACAGCACTGCTCCCTTTCATATCACCCTCCAATAACCTGCTCTGCCTCTTCACGTATACCCCCTTAAATAATCACCCCCCTACCCCCATTTACACAGCACTGCCTCATTACGACACCCCCACTACCATTACAGCCATATAGTCTTGCCCATCTGCACTCTCCTGCCTTACACAGAGTGGAGAGCTGGAGACGGAATAGCTATGAATGGAGAGTGGGAGGTACAGCAACACTGGATAGAGGGCGGGGGCAGGATCTGCCAGGGTTAACTTTTCATATTAATAAGCTTGTGAGACAGGGCGGTCCTAGCAACCAATCACCTGCTACTTAATCTGAAAAGTTAACTTGTGCAGCTCCAGCTCCTGCCCTCCATTCATTGCTATGCTGCTTCTAGCTCTCTGCCTTGAGAATGACAGCAGCAGAGGCCAGAGGCAAAGAGGCTCCTAAATGGCGTGACCGCAGGTCCAGATGGAACAGTGGCTTGGTCCGGATGCAGACCGCAGTCCGCCATTTAGTGATGTCTGCCTTAGGGGTGTAGAGATGTAAGAGCTGAAGTGGTTAAATTACAGAACATATTATACAGCAAATATATATCATATACATTTTTTTTTTTTTTAAGAAAACTGAAATTGTTTTAAATTTTTCTTACTCACATAAAGATTCACAGAATTCTTGCCCCATTTTTCTGTAGACAGTTCGAATGTAACTTTGCCATTGGAGTCCGTGACAAAAGTCTCTTTATTCTCTTCTCCCTTGTAACTAGCTTTGATGTGAACTTTCTTTGAGGCGAGGGGTTGGCCATCAAAGGACGTCAGTGACAGCTAACATCACACAGAAAATATGAAAGAAAATTTTATATGATTTTTAGCATAAATATAAGTGAACGTTATGTCTTAAACCAAAGAAATACAGAATGGACTGCCAGCCCAAAGTCACATGAAAGTGTTCGAAATAATTTTAATTGTTGCTAAAAAAATAAAAACGAATGTAAAAAAATTCAACGCATTTTGGGGCAACACCACTCTCCCTTCATCAGGGCTATATAATATAATATATAATAATATATAATATACCACAAATTCTAGAGCATCACATAAAATAACACAATTGTTGGGAACTTTATGACATGAACCCTATTTGTCTCTATCAAATTAGCAATGGTAAAGGATGCAAATGATACATAGTTATACATCAAATAAGGAAAGTAGATATATCAAATATAAACATACTTAGAGTCCATCCAAGTTTTATCCTGTGTGGAGGTATATTTCTTTGTGTACCTGTCAGGACACCAACAGAAGTGTGCATGCCAGTAACCTGCATGGGAACACACATTGACTCAACTGTGTGCATATATGTTTTTCTTGGATGTCTGCACGCACTGGAGCACATTTCTGCATGCCCATTCTCAGAACTGGTGCCAAGTACCTTATTTAAAGGCAGGAATGGTGAGTGATAATCATGGGATGATCCACTGCTAACAGTGATCCATACTCCTGTATTTCTGATTCCTTCTTACCTGATTGCCTGTTGCTGGCCCGACTTGTTCCTGACCACTTTCTGCTGAACTCCTGATCGTTGGATTGTTGTTTGACCACACTTCTATCTGATCTTTTGTTTATGACCTTGACCTGGTTATTAATTATGTTTCAGCTGTTTACCCAAGTATGACACTGGCTTGTCTCCTGACCACATCTCTTATCCTGGCTGAAAACTTGTGCATGACCCCGGCTTGCCTCCTGACCACATTTCTCATCCTGGCTGCTCACCTGTACTTGAACCCAGCTTGGCTTCTGGACAAACAGCTTATCTCCCTATGGGAGGTATAGTCTCCACACTGCTGCATCTAAGCCCTGTCTCACAGGTTCCATCCTGCTCTACCGCAGGCATACAGACTGTCGGCTGTGGCTCTTCCTGGAGTGTCTCTAAGCCCTTGTATACACGGTCGGACATTCTGCCAACCAAATCCGTTGGATTTTGTCCGACGGATTTTGTCCGATGGATTGTGCCCGAAACTGTTGCATACACATGGTCGGACCAAGTTGTCGGAAAATCCGATCGTTCAGAACGTGGTGACGTTATTTCGTTACGACGGGACTACGTTCACGCTAGTAGCCAATAGCTTTGGTGTAGGAATTTGATCTGAGCATGCGTGGCACTTTGTCCGATCAAAATTCTCTACACATGATCGGAGTATGTCCGATCGGACCAGTTTGTCGGAAAATATTTCCAACAAGTTGGAAAATTGGGTCCGACGGATATTCCGACGGAAACAGTCCGATGCATACCACACACAGTCAGATTATCCGACAAAATGGTCCGATAGGACACATTCCGTTGGAATCTCTGTACGTGTGTACAAGGGCTAAGACTTCTGTCTACAGCCTGAAACTTCCAATGGCCAACTTCACGGGCAACAACCAGCCACCGGTATATTGGCACGGTGTCACCCATGCTACTTCTTGCCTTGCATGCTTGTCTTCATACTAAGGGGTGCTCGGGCCAGAGCTGCAAGGGAAACCCTTAATACCCTTAATGCAACTGTTTCTGCAGCTCTGATACAAATATGACTACTAAATAAAATAAGGAGTTTAATTGCTGCTACAGCTTTTGTCATAAATATAGTCCATAATGCATGGTGCAGGGGTGCAGCCCCCCCTATAAATGCATCCGGCCCCCTAATCTACATGCGGGGTGCCGGACACATGGATTCCAATGGGAGTTTTTTTTAAGCTTGTGATTAGAGCCAGAGGCTCTAATAGGCTTCAAAAAAGGGTGGTATGACAACAGCGAATTAATATTTGCCATTGTCACACTGATTATCCTCCTGGCCAATCAGGAGGCAGGTCTTGAGACCCGTTTCCCATTGACTGAAAGGAGAAATGATCCTATTGGTCAATTAGGAGGAAGGAGGAGACGCTGTGATGCAGAGGAAGAGACACAGGGTTAGCCGCCCCCCCATCACCTGGAGGGAAGTGCTGCCCCACGCCATAGATGTGGTAAGTGCGGGGCTGGTAAACCGAGGGGGTGGCTGTGGGTGCATTGATGGCCACCCCACCCCCAAAAAATATATACCACCAGCCACCACTAAATATAGTCCTTGCTGCTGCTGTCTTCTATACGCAAACATGCATAACTGAATAAAACTGCTTACCGTATATACTCGAGTATAAGCCGAGATTTTCAGCCTCTTTTTTGAGGCTGAAAGTGCCCCCCTCGGCTTATACTCGAGTCATCGCTGTCTGCCCGCTCGATCAGCGTGTCGAGCAGACAGACAGCGGCCATTCTATTCAAAAGCCGCGCCTCCGGCGCCGCCTTCGCCTGTGATAGGCGGAACACTGAATTTCCCAGCAGCCTGTGTTCCGCCTATCACGGACATCGTATCATCCTCGTACTACGGACGAGGATGATACGACGTCTGTGATAGGCGGAACACAGGCTGCTGGGAAATTCAGTGTTCCGCCTATCACAGGCGAAGGCGGCGGCGCAGCTTTTGAACTTTACAATGGCCGCCGACGAAGAGGGCACGGGACGGCACGGCACGGGACGGGACGGGACGGGGGCAAGGCAAGGCAAGGCAAGGCAAGGCAAGGCACGACACGGGACGGATGCAAGGCGGCAAGGCACGGGACGGAGGCAAGGAGGCAAGGCACGGGACGGAGGCTCGGGACAAAGGTAGGCTGGACACACACACACACACACACACACACACACACACACACACACACACACACACACACACATGGATGGAGACACACACAGGGATGGATGGATGGATGGATGGAGACACACACACACAGGGATGGATGGATGGATGGAGACACACACACACAGGGATGGATGGATGGATGGATGGAGACACACACACACAGGGATGGATGGATGGATGGACACACACACACACAGGGATGGATGGACGGACACACAGGGATGGATGGACGGACACACAGGGATGGACGGACACACAGGGATGGACGGACACACAGGGATGGACGGACACACACACAGGGATGGACAGGCATGTCTCACCCTCGGCTTATACACGAGTCAATAAGTTTGCCAGTTTTTTTGGGGGTAAATTGGGGGCCTCGGCTTATATTCGGGTCGGCCTATACTCGAGTATATACGGGTAATTGGCCTTATGTAACCACAAACTAAAATAGGAAGTGCTTAAAGCGGTTTGTTAACCTAAAAAAAAAATTGGATCCTGCTCCTTTAAAGTTTTTTTGCAGCACAGAGGTATTGCTGCGTAATTTAACACCTGAAAAACCTGGCTGATCCTACCAGTTTATGCCCTCCCCCGCTTTAAACTGACCATGGTATATCATGGCTGCTGAGCCCTTACACTGTGATCAGTTTACATGCCTCCATCAGCCGCTGCCATCTGCAGCTCTCCTGTGTCTCCCTCTGTCCCTCTGTCCTCCTCCCCCCTCTCCTCCCTGCCTGTCAGCTCTGTGTTTCCCCCCCCCCCCCCTCGCTGCTGTAACACAATCCTCTGGCTTTCATAATACTAAGTATCTTGTATAAGTATCTTATTATAAAAAAGTAGTTCTATACCTGATTTAAGAGCCCCTCTGTACCTGTCAGATCAGGAGAGAAGAAGAGCCAGCTGGTCACTTGAGCACCGAGCGGTGCTATTAAATCAGGTATAGAAAAGTTTTTTTTTTAGAAAGCATATATACAGGATACTTAGTATTATGAAAGTGAGGGGATTGTGTGATTTTTACTAAGTGGGTTTGCAACCACTTTAATATATACATTTCTACTTTTTATCTGCACTGTAGTAACAAACTAGAACCTTTACTATCTGGTGATTGCTACGGTGCACTATAGCAAGGCTGACACCTGGGTCTCATTAACTACCTATAAAGAGAACTCTTCAAATCAATTTCAAATCAGTGCCTCATCAACAGGTTCATTTTTTCTCTGTCTGCCTGACTACTGCATTTGTAATTTGCTTCCTGTATTCTGAGCTCAGTGTGTAATTTGGATTTTGGATTATGATTCTGCCTGCCAACTGCTTTTTTTGATTCCCACCTTGACCTCCTTTTGCTCTCTCTGTCTGTATGTCTGAGGACTTAAATCACTGTATATATACACTGCTCAAAAAAAATGAAAGGAACACTTTTTTATTAGAGTATAGCAGCAAGTCAATTAAACTCCTGGGATATTGATCTGGTCAGTTAAGTAGCAGAGGGGGTTGTTAATCATTTTCAGCTGCTTTGGTGTTAATAAATTTAAAGAGCAAGTAAACCCTGATAAAAAAAATCCCCTTCCCTGTAAAGTAAAGGCATAATGTGCTAGTATGTATCGCATACTAGCACATTATGTGACACTTAGCTGCAAACAAATCCTGCATCATCCCCACTGCAGGCCGCATCCATCTTTGCCTTTCTGCCTTCTGGGGCCTGTCAGGGCTCACGCTCCTGAAGAAATGGCACGGGTGCTGTATATTATAAATAACTCCTAAATGGCGCACGTTTAGGAGATATTTACAGTACCTATAGGTATGCCTTATTCTAGGTTTACCCATAGGTACAAACATTAAAGGAAGGTTTACAACCTCTTTAACAACAGGTGCACCAGATGGGCAACAATGGGACGACCTCCAAAACAGGAAAGGTTTTACAGGTGGAGGCCACTGACATTTTTTTCTCTACTCATGTTTTCTGACTGTTTTTCATTAGTTTTGCATTTGGTTAGGGTCAGTGTCACTACTGATAGCATGAGGCTATACCTGGACCCTATAGAAGTTGTACAGAGAGTCCAACAGTCACAAAAGAATGGAGGAGCCTCCAGGAGACAGGCAGTTACTCTAGGAGGGCTGAACAGAGCCGTAAAAGGTCCTTAATCCATCAGCAGGACTGGCACCTGCTCCTTTGTGCAAGGATGAACAGGATGGATACCGCCAGAGTCCTACAAAATGACCTCCAGCAGGCCACTGGTGTGAATGTCTCTGACCAAACAATCAGAAACAGACTATATGAGGGTGGCCTTAGGTCCCAATCTCCTTTAGTGGGCCCTGTCACTGCCCAGCACCATGGAGCCGGATTGGCATTTTGCACTGAACACCAGAATTGCCAGGTCCGCCACTGGCACACTGTACTTTTCACGGGTGAGAGCAGGTTCACCCTAAACACATCTGACAGACATGAAAGGGTCTGGAGAAGCCATGGAGAATGCTGTGCTGCCTGTAACATTGTTCAGCATGACCAATTTGCTGGTGGGCCAGTGATCGCCTGGGGAAGCATATCCATGGAGGGATACACAGACCTCTACAGGCTAGACAATGGCACTCTGACTGCCATTAGGTATCCGGATGAAATCCTTGGACCCATTGTCAGACTCTACGCTGGTGCAGTGGGTCCTGGGTTTCTCCTGGTGCATGACAGTACCCGGCCTCATGTGGCAAGAGTATGCAGTCAGTTCCTGGAGGATGAAGGAATTGATACCAGTGAATGGCCCTCACGCTCACCAGACCTAAATCTAATAAAACACCTCTGGGACATTATGTGTCGGTCCATCCGAAGCCGCCAGGTTGCACCTAAGTCTGTTCAGGAGCTCAGTGATGCCCTGGTCCAGATCTGAGAGCAAATACCCCAGGACACCATCCGCCATCTCATTGGGAGCATGCCCTGACATTGTCAGGCATGCATACAAGCACGTGGGGGCCATTCAAACTACCGAGTACCATTTTGAGTTGCTGCAATGAAAATTAAACAAAATGGACTAGCCTGCTGCATCATTTTTTCACTTTGAGTTTCGAGGTGTCTTTGAATTCAGCTCTCTGTAGGTTAATAATTTTCATTTCCATCAAACAATGTGGCATCTTTTCATTCCTAACACATTACCCAGTCCATATCAGTATAGATATCCAGCATGATATTTTTTCCTATTGAGATCCGATATGTTTCCAAAGTGTTCCTTACATTTTTTTTGAGCAGTGTATGTGTATATATATATATATATATATATATATATATATATATATATATATATATATACAGGGCCGCTGATAGGGCAGTACAGCCAGCCCTGTTGTACTGGGCCCAGCCCCCATCAGCTCCACAGGGGGACCCAGGCAAATTTACAGTTAATTTATGCATATTAAAATTTCGAAAACCATTCCCCCGCTATTACTTGCTGAGAGAAGGGGGTTTCTAATTACATTTTCCTGGGCCTCATCTGGTCTACAGATAGGGCTAGGAGATGAGCGCAGCGTTCAGACTATTTTTCCTTTTTCGGGCGCATGTACATGAAGCCGTCCAGCACATTGTTCTGCTAGCTAATTAGTCCCGGCTGCCGCTGCACACTGCCTTCCCTGGCGGAGTGATACTACGGGGCTCCGCTTAGCTCTGCCTCTCATTTTCCTTTGCCGACTGCTGAGACTCAGGCGAGGCGACAGGCGGCTCAGTGGATGAAAGAGATAGGCTGCAATGATGGGAGCAAGAACCTGGAGGACACATGCACGGCACACAGTGAGTGGAGCACAGAAGTTGAATCCTTCACTGCGTCTCACTTAGGTACAGCATAGCTGGTCATGATTATCAGCATTATGACACTCACTCACGCAGGCAGCACAGTCAGCATGTGTTCTGTCATGGATCTGTTACAGTGTGTCCTATTGCTGTTTGGTGCTTACTTTGTTATGGCTGTATTGGGTTATAGTTAGTACTGTACACACAGTACAGCCATAAGTTAACAGAGTCAGCACCCAAAAGCCAAGTGACACTGTGAGATGCATGACAGAGCACATGCTGACTGTGCTGCCTGCACAATTTTCATAATGCTGATAATCATAAGACGCAGTGTGATGTTACTTTACACTTGCATTTGGGAAGGGGGGCAGTAAACATGTGCCCCCCAACCACCCCCTTTAACTGCTTCCTGTCCAGAAACATACTGGTACATTGCTGGATTGGAAGGGTGATATCTTTGTCATTGCTGCAGCAATGATCAAGATATAATTTTTTAGCCATGACGAGTCTGCACAAAGTAAAAGTAATCCTAGTGGCTAAGAAGCCCCTGGATTACTTTTACAGGCAGTGGAAGGGGGTTCCAACACTGTCCCTCCATCACCTTTATTGGGCTCTCCCGTGCCATCAGGGGTCCCATTAAAGATGTGAGCAGCAACATCTAGTTCATATGTAAATATATGTCATATGTGTGTGCATATGTAAACAGTGACAAATCTGCAGAGGTTGGGTCAGGGAAGGAGCTTGGGGTGGGGTCAAGGGTGGGTTTAAAAGGGGCCCTGTCTGGTAGGCTGTACGGGGCCCCATGATTTCTAACAGCGGCCCTGGGTATGTGTGTGTATATATATATATATACAGTGGTGTGAAAAAGTGTTTGCCCCCTTCCTCATTTCCTGTTCCTTTGCATGTTTGTCACACTTAAGTGTTTCGGAACATCAAACCAATTTAAACAATAGTCAAGGACAACACAAGTAAACACAAAATGCAATTTGTAAATGAAGGTGTTTATTATTAAAGGTGAAAAAAAATCCAAACCATCATGGCCCTGTGTGAAAAAGTGATTGCCCCCTAAACCTAATAACTGGTTGGGCCACCTTTAGCAGCAACAACTGCAACCAAGCGTTTGCGATAACGTGCAATGAGGCTTTTACAGTGTCCTGGAGGAATTTTGGCCCACTCATCTTTGCAGAATTGTCCTAATTCAGTTACATTAGAGGGTTTTCGAGCATGAACGGCCTTTTTAAGGTCATACCACAACATCTCAATAGGATTCAGGTCAGGACTTTGGCTAGGCCACTCCAAAGTCTTCATTTTGTTTTTCTTCAGCCATTCGGTGGTGGACTTGCTGGTGTGTTTAGGATCATTGTCCTGCTGCAGAACCCAAGTTCGTTTCAGCTTGAGTACACGAACAGATGGTCGGACATTCTCCTTCAGGGTCTCTTGGTAGACAGCAGAATTCATAGTTCCTTTTATCACGGCAAGTCTTCCAGGTCCTGAAGCAGCAAAACAGCCCCAGACCATCACACTACCACCACCATATTTTACTGTTGGTATAATGTTCTTTTTATGAAATGCAGTGTTCCTTCTACGCCAGATATACTTGGACACACACCTTCCAAAGAGTTCCACTTTTGTCTCATCGGTCCACAGAATGTTGTCCCAAAAGTCTTGGGGATCATCAAGATGTGTTGTGGAGAAATTGAGACGAGCTTTGATGTTCTTTTTGCTCAGCAGTGGTTTTCTCCTTGGAACTCTGCCATGCAGGCCATTTTTGCCCAGTCTTTTCCTGATGGTGGAGGCATGAACGCTGACCTTAACTGAGGCAAGTGAGGCCTGCAGTTCCTTGGACGTTGTTGTGGGGTCTTTTGTGACCTCTTGGATGAGTCGTCGCTGCGCTCTTGGGGTAATTTTGGGCGGCCGGCCACTCCTGGGAAGGTTCACCACTGTTCCATGTCTTCGCCATTTGTGGATAATGGCTCTCACTGTGGTTCGCTGGATTCCCAAAGCTTTGGAAATGGCTTTATAACCCTTTCCAGACTGATAGATCTCAATTACTTTCTTTCTCAATTGTTCCTGAATTTCTTTGGGTCTCGGCATGATGTGTAGCTTTTAAGGATCTTCTGGTGGACCTTACTGTGTCAAGCAGCTCCTATTTAAGTGATGCCTTGATTGTGAACAGGTGTGGCAATAATCAGGCCTGGGTGTGGCTAGAGAAATTGAACTCAGGTGTGGACAACCACAGTTATAGTATGTTTTAACAAGGGGGGGGGCAATCACTTTTTCACACAGGGCCATGATGGTTTGGATTTTTTTTCACCTTTAATAATAAACACCTTCATTTACAAATTGCATTTTGTGTTTACTTGTGTTGTCCTTGACTATTGTTTAAATTGGTTTGATGTTCCGAAACACTTAAGTGTGACAAACATGCAAAGGAACAGGAAATGAGGAAGGGGGCAAACACTTTTTCACACCACTGTGTATATATATATATATATATATATATATATATATATATATACACACACACATACACACATTATATATATATATATATATATATACACATACATACATATACATACATATATACATATATATATGTATGTGTGTATGTATATGTGTGTGTGTGTGTGTGTGTGTGTGTGTGTGTGTGTGTATGTGTGTATATATATATATATATATATATATATATATATATATATATATATATATATATATATATATATATATGTATATATATATATATATATATATATATACACACACACACACACACACACACATATATACACATATACATACACACATACATACACTGTATATAAACACTGTATACATGCATACACTGTGTACAACCCCTTCCCGCCGAGCATACGCAGATGTGCGTACTCAGGTTCTGGGGGGTATACCGGGATGATGCCCGCACCTGCAGGCATCATCCCGGTACCGTTTTTTACAGCAGGCGATTGCCTATCCAGCCATAACAACCGAAGCGGCTAAAAGCTGCTTGGCTGTTATGCAAGAGGAGCGGGAGAGGACGCCCCCCCGCCGCCTCCCGCCGCTGTTACCGGTGCTCCCGCTCAATCGGGAGCACCGATTCCCGATCCGATGCCTCCGGCTGCTGGGGAGGAACTGGAACAAAGCTGTAATCGGCTTCGTCCCAGTCTCCTAATAGTAAACACGGAAGCGACGTTATGACGTCTCTTCCCGTTTACTCGGCTGCCAATGGCGCCGGTTTAAAAAAATATACAGTATTCAGAATACTTTGAAGTGTAAAGGAGGGATCGGGGGGTCTAAAAGAGTACCTGTCTATAAAGAGTACCTGTCACCACCTATTACTATCACAAGGGATGTTTACATTCCTTGTGACAGCAATAAAAGTGATCAAATTATTATTATTATTTTTTTTAAACAATTTATTCATTTTAAAATAAATTAAAAAAAAATATTTTTTTAAAGCGCCTGCCGTCCCCGCGAGCTCGCGAAGCAAAGAAAACGCATACGAAAGTCGTGCCCGCATATGTAAACGGTGTTCAAATCACACATGTGAGGTATCACCGCAATCATCAGAGCGAGAGCAATAATTCTAGCACTAGACCTCCTCTGTAACACTAACCTGGTAACCGTAAAAAAAAATGTAAGCGTCGCCTATTGAGATTTTTAGGTACCGTACTTTGTCGTCATTCCACGAGTGCGTGCAATTATAAAGTGTGACATGTTTAGTATCTATTTACTCAGCGTAACATTATCTTTCACATTATGCAAAAAAATTGGGCTAATTTTACTGTTTAGTTTTTTTTAATTCATGAAAGTGTCCCTTTTCCCAAAAAGTTGCGTTTAAAACACCACTGCGCAAATACCGTGTGGCATAAAATATTGCAATAATCGCCGTTTTATTCTCTAGAGTCTCTGCTAAAAAATATATATATATATATATAATGTTTGGGGGTTCCAAGTAATTTTCTAGCAAAAAATATGGATTTTAACTTTTAAGCACCAAATGCCAAAAATAGGCTTAGTCATGAAAGGGATAAATACGGTATACATACATATATACAATGCTTTATAGGGTATTGCTTTGCATATTTCTATATATGATTACCATATAGAATAGTTTAGCAAGCGCTGTAGTCTTGATAACGTTTTCTAATCGGATTATGGTAAATGGATTCCCCATGAGGGGAATTTGCTCCTAAAATATGTTGAAATGTTTTTAAAAATAATTAACAAAACTAGCCCTGTTTTATTTACCACCACTAAATACCTAATTAAAGAATTCACTGAAATAGTCCAATAGTCCAGAAAAGGTAGTGATTTTTAGGATCTTGAAACGCCCCCTTAATCAGGGCTCATTGTATTTTTTGTAGTGGAAATGGTTTCTGAATTGTTGAGGGAGTGACAACTAAAGTGATAAATTATGGGTCCCACACTGGGTCCCCACAGATAAATAAAGCATGTTAAATACCGTTTTCCTTTTAATTATTATTATTATTATTATTATTATTTTTATTATTTGCTTGTAATGTTTCTTTGAACTTGCTAGCAGAGGCGGACTGACAACTCATGGGGCCCCCAGGCAATAGGAGATTATGGGGCCCCCGAGCAATAGGAGAAGATTATGGAGCCCCCGGACAATAGGAGATTATGGGGCCCCCAGGCAATAGGAGATTATGGGACCCCCAGGCAATAGGAGATTATGGGACCCCAGGCAACAGATAATGGGGCCACACAGTATACACACACACAGTATACACATACAGACACACATTATACATCCACACACAGAATACACATACACACACCGAAAAGGTACTGGAGAGACAGGGCAGCTATAATCTTGTATTTAAAAAAAAAAAATGATTTTTACATACTGTCCCTGGTTTTATTGAGGCTGGCAACCCAGATGGGGCCCCTTAGTGACATGGGGCCCTTGGGTGGTGCCCGAGTGCCCGAATGGTCAGTCCGCCCCTGCTTGCTAGAAAATGTAACTATTCCAGGAGAGTCAATTCTCTAGAACAGCCTGGCATGCTATAACCTTCTCTTCTTCTAAGCCCTTGTACACACGGTCGGACATTCCGACGGAAAATGTCCGATCGGACGGTGTTGTCGGATAATCTGACTGTGTGTGGGCTCCATCGGACTGTTTCAGTCGGAATATCCGATGGACAAAGTTTTAGAGCTGGGCTATAAATCTTTCCGACAACATGATCCGATCTGACTTTGTCCGATTGTGTGTAGAGAATTCCGATCGGACAAAGCTGTAGCCAAAAAAAAAAAACTATTGGCTACCAGCCTGAACGTAGTCCCATCGTAACAAAATAACGTCATCACGTTATGTACGATCAGATTTTCCAACAACTCTGTCCGTCGTGGCTGCTGGTGCATCGGACGGTCTTCCTCTGCTTCTCCTCTAGCCGTGTGTCTCCTCCGGCCATGCATCTCCTCCCTCCTCCCCCTAGGCCAATAAGATCGCTTCTCCTTTTGGTCAATCAGGAAAAGGGTCTCACAAGGCTCTCTCCCCCTGAGCCAACCCTTTATTGAAGCCTATTAGAGCCTCTGGCTCTAATCATAGGCTTAAACACCCCCCCCCCAATTGAAATCCATGCATCCAGCACCCTGTATGTACATTAGAGGCCGGACACATGGATAGGGGAGTGGTCCTAATGGACAGGCCCCCACTGGATATACCCAATCCCCCTGCACTACATATAAAAACAACAATGTGACCCCCCAAAAGTGAAGGACTAGAAGTCCCAGCATAAACCCCTCAAAGCTGAGGTGATAACACCCCCCCCAACTAGTGAAGGACTAAAAGTCCCAGTATGAACCTCAGTGATTTAAGGGGTCACATCCTTACATCTCAGGGGCTCATGCTGGGACTTATAGTCTTTCACTTTTAGGGATGTGAAGGGAAGGACTACAAGTCCCAGCATGAACCCCTCAGAGCTGAGGATGTGACAACCCCCAAATCAAAGAGATGCTGGCTGTCACAGAGGGGACAAACCTAGGCACCCTGCAAAAGATGTGGGACAATTGCTCCAGGTGCCCAAGCTAGTATCTCCCTGCCAGAAAAGTTAGTGGAGCCAAGATCTGCCACTGGGCTCCGGGAAACAGGGCTGATTAACACCATGTTCAGAGAGGGCCAGGAGGCTGGTAGTCTAGGCAACAAAGGAGGAATAAAGCTGTAACAAGCTACGCGCATCGCGTAGGATACACAACGTGCTTAGGATACACTATTGGCCTAGTCAGATACTGTCTTTATTCTTCTTCTCTGGTGCTGTGCTGGTCTGCCACCCTCCAATAAGCTTGCAGGGTTCTTGGTTCTCCTTTCACAGTAAGGTTTTGGTTTAAAAAAAAATGTAATTGGCATGCTCAAAATAAAATGCTTGGGCCTATTTTCTGTCAAAATATAAATAACAGGCGAACATATTGAACTACAAGTCTTGCCCCAAAATTCAGCGGTCACATCGCTTCCACAGGCCAGCACAATAAGAGACAATGACCTAAACATCTGACTGATTTTCTACTCTGTTTCCATCATTCATAACTCCTTCTAGACAGGGCCGCCTTAATAGCATCATGTGCCCCTGGGCAAAGTAATACAATGGGGCCCCTACCAGTTTGCCCCAATTTACACACCTACTCTCAAAAATGTAAGTATAAATATCAGATAGAACTAAACATAAATTAATGGGTACTCTCAATAAAATCAATTTTAAACACTAAGAAAAGATGCCATAAATCACAGACTAAGCAACACAAAGGGCAGAGTACAGAGTGTGAGGCAGAAGAGCTCAGTACTGGGGAGGGGGATTAGGAGAGTAGAATAATGGCATCAGTAGGACACAGTACAGGTTTTGGGACTCTACCTGGGACAAGGCCATGCTGGGACAGCTTAGTAAAAACCATGACTGTACCAGCAAATCCGGGACAGTTGGCAAATATGATGTAATGCGAGATTAACATGGGGCCCCCATGTACTTGGGATCCCTGGGCAGTGCCCAGGTGTGCCCATGCATTAAGACGGCCCTGCCTCTAGACAGAGTTTGCTACAGAGTTTTTGTTTTACTTTGCACTCACCTTTCCCTTGTACGGCACTCCTGGCATGAAATACGATTTTGTGTCCTCGAATAACAGTTTGGTGAGCTGGGACTCGAGCTTAATGGTTTTGGATGTACTTTCAGTCACTCCTTCAGTAAGCCAAGAAAAAACAAATGACAACAAATGTCACAGCAAAGAAATGTTTTACCTTTTTATTTTACTGAAATGAAACGTTGAGTTTATGGAAAACATTGCAATGAGGAGTAAATCTGTTTTTGCTCTACTAAAAGTATATGCTTTGCATGGAGACGTACCCATTCCTCTGCTGAGCTACTCAGCAATTGAAGGGGCACTTCATTCCAATTTTTTTTTTTTTTTTAATGCTGGAACATTAAACCATTTCAAACCTTAGAACTGTACAAAAGTATATAGTATATACTTTAAGACACTGGCCAGTTTCTCTCAGGTCATGTGAATAAGGCTAAGGCATTGGTCATAGAGTCTCTAACAAGAGTTTGGGGTTCAGATGTTCACACAGAACAAGTCATTCAGCAGCTCTACTTGAACACCACTACGCAGCCCACATTTAGTCAGTGCCTCAGCATTGGTCACCGATCTGCAGCCAGAAGTTGCCAGCAGTAGCGATTTATTTTTAAGGTAAAAAGGTAGAAAATTAAGAAACTCTTAGCCCTTGTACACATGGTCGGAGATTCCATCGGAATGTTTCCTATCAGACCGTTTTGTCGGATATTCCGACTGTGTGTGGTCTGCATCGGACTGTTTCCGTTGGAATATCCGACGGACCAATTTTTCCAATTTGCTGGTAAAATTTTCTGACAAAATGCTCCCATCGGACATACTCCGATCATGTGTAGCCTACTCCGATGGACAAAGTGCCACACATGCTCAGATCAAATTCCCTGACCAAAGCTATTGGCTACTAGCCTGAACGTAGTCCCGTCGTAACGAAATAACGTCATCACATTATGTACAATTGGATTTTCCGACAACTTTTTTTTACTTAATTTCTTTTTATTTAAATTTCATATTGTCATACAATAGAGTCAAGGTACAGCTCAAAAATACATATGAATTAAAAAACAATAGTCTCTACATCCCGTACATAGTGCCCTTTTATCACCTCATGACCCAACCCCCAATCCCCCCCACCCCCCATCCCCCCATCCCCCCCCCCTAGCACCAGACTGTTATCTTCTTGCTCACTATAGCCACAATTATTTCATATCCGGTCATTAAGATTATTAAGATAACTAATCACAGGCCTAGCTTTATCCTCGTCTGGCATTATTAATCCGATGGGTTCTCTATTTCCTTCAACCACGGTTCCCATATTTTCTCGAATCCTCTGAGGTTTCCCCTGCGTATATATGTAGTCCTTTCCTTCCACACTAAGTCATTTATGGCCTGAGTCCAATCACTTAAAAGAGGTGCCCCTACTGCCTGCCATTTCTGTGCTATTAGTCTCCGTGCTTGAAACAGACATCTTATAACAGCGATAGTTGTGCTCCTTCGCTCCCCCTGATTTCTCCTGTAGCCTAGTATACAGGTTCTGGGGTCCAAATCCACCTTGGTCCCAAAGGTCCTGTTTATAGTTTCGACAACTTAGTTTCCGACAACTTAGTCCGACCGTGTGTATGCAACATCACTTCCGGACCTCTTCCGGAATTAATCCGTCGGAATTACTCCGACGGATTTGGTTGTCAGAATCTCCGACCGTGTGTACAAGGGCTTACAGGTTGGTTATAAAATAGACTCCTTAGGAATCTTAATTATACCTAGGTATACAACAAAAGGGGTGGAATCACCCAAATGTGCCCAGGAACAACTAAAACTTAAAAAAAGTGAGTGGGAACACCTTGCTTCTCTAACTGAAAAAAAAAAAAAAACAACATTCAGGTTAAATAGATCATTTATAAAGGTTACCCAACAGATAGGTTTCAGTACCTGAACATGAAGCAAAGGGACCAGCTGTTGAGAAGAAACACAGCTAACTGTGGACGTTTGGGTGATCCCCTGCCTAGTGAGTGAATATGCTTTGGCATTTGTGGTGAGAAAAATAGAGGTCTTCCCAGTAGAAAGTCAAAAAGTAGAGGTTAGTGGTGGAATTTCAGGTACTACTGGGATGCTTGGGGAACTGAATGAAAAAGGCTGCATGATTGCAGTGTCAATCAGGAAGACAATTGGAAAGGTTTCTTGTTAAGGGTACAAAAAGTTTTAATGCAAAGATTAAAGTCGGCCACTCGATAACTCTTTTTAATGTTCTTTATTGGCTACATCATGTAAAACAGGATCAGTGCTAATGTGTTTCAGGCTATTACAGCCTTCCTCATAGCTATGAGGAAGGCTGTAATAGTCAAAATGCATTAGCATTGATCCTGTTTAACATAATGTAGCCAGTAAAGTCAATTAAAAGGCGTTATCGAGTGGCCGACTTCAATCTTTGCTTTAGATGTCTGCTAGGAGAGTTTGACCCCCTAGCCTGAGCACTGTATCTCAGCAAACACTTCTACTATTCTGGTGGTTGTGTTTGGGTATCCTTTGCTTGCATACAAAAGGTTTTTAATGGCTCCTGAGAGTTATGGAAACTTATTTTAACTATCCTGCATATGCATTAAATCTTTGGGACCAGAGATGGTTTAACCCTAACGCTACCCCAATACTAATCCTAATACTTATACAAACCCAAATGCTAACCCTTACTCTAACACTAAAACTAACCAAAATAGTAACCCTAACTCTGACCCTAATGTCAACTTCAACACTAACCTTAAAGTGGTTGTAAACCCCAGTCATGATATCTGAACAGAGCACATATATCTGTAGTGTTTACTTGTCTCTCTCCAAAGCTCTAAGTGTTGTTTCTCTCTGATGCTTCTGTCCTCTACTATCAGCATGAGTCAATTCTGAGAAGTTTTCCCGACACATGAGATAAAATTTGTGATGGGAGGGAGATAAGCACACAGCTTGTCTATTCAGAATACAGCTCTGCATGTTCCTTCGTTTCTTTTTTGGAGGGGGGTGTGCCCTTTCCTCCAATCAGCTCTTGCACAGTGTATAAGAGTCACCCCCTCCTCTGTACTCCTCACAGATGCATATGGATTTTATCACAAATCTGCACTTCTGAAGGGTTGTATACAAGAGAAGACTGCAGATAAACGTAAAACGTATGCAAGAGGATTTGTTTCATCTTTGTGTATCATCTGAGGCTATTCACTTCACTGGGTATATGTGAGGGTTTACAACCACTTTAATTTTGATCTCAGAGTAATTTCACCACTAAACCAATTTTCAACAGATCACTCTGCTCATCCCTGCTTCAGTAAATATTAAGCAAATTCTACATGTTATCATTGAATATTTAAGAACAGACATGGACCTTAACTATAATGCTAATCCTAATCCTTCACTAACCCCATCTCTGACCCGAACATCAAAGCTAACTCTGACCCTAATACTAATCCTCACTCTAATACTAGCTCTGATTAAAACCCTCCTACCTTTGATGGTAGCACTAATCCTCATACTATGCATAATGCTAACCCTAACTCTGACTCAAGTACTTACCATAACTCTGACTCTAGTGCTAGTCCTAATATTAATCCTAAATCTGACAGTAATTCTAGCACTTAAAGGAGTTGTAAAGGCAGAAGGTTGTTTATCTTAATGCATTCTATGCATTAAGATACAAAACCTTCTGTGTGTAGCAGTGTGTGTAGAAGCCTCCCCAGTACCCCCCAGTTACTTACCTGAGCCCCTTCTCTCTCCAGCGATGTCCACAAGTGTCTTAGCTACTCTCCTCCTGATTGGCTGTGACAAAAAAGTGGTGCCATTGGCTCCTGCAGTTGTCAATCAGAGTCAGTTAGCCAATCAGGGGAAGAGGGAGCAGGGCCATGTCAGGGCTCTGTGTCTGAATGGACACATGGAGCTGTGACTTGCCTCGGGTGCCCCCATAGGAAGCTGCTAGCTATGGGGACACTCATCAAGAGGAAGGGGTCAGGAGCACCAAAGAGGGACCTGAGAAGAGGAGGATCCAGGCTGCTCTGTGCAAAACCAACTGCACAGGGGAGATAAGTATAACGTGTTTGTTATTTAACCACTTACAGACCGGAAGATTTGACTGCTTAATGACCAGGCCATTTTTTGCGACACTGTACCCAAACAAAATGTACTTCTTTTTTTTTTCCCACAAATAGAGATTTCTTTTGGTGGTATTTGATCACCTTTGCGTTTTTATTTTTTCTATAAACAAAAAAATAGTGACAATTTAGAAAAAAAAACTATATTTTTAACTTTTTGCTATAATAAATATCCCCAAAAATGTTTTAAAAAAACAAATTTCTTCATCAGTTTAGGCCAATACATATTCTTCTACATATTTTTGGTAATAAAATCCCAATAAGCCTATATTGATTGGTTTGCGTAAAAGTTATAGCATCTACAAACTATGGGAAAGATTTATGGCATTTTTATAGCATTTTTTATTTCATATATTTTATACTAATAATGGCGGCGATCTGAGATTTTTAGTGGGGCTGTGACATTGCGGCTGATAGATCAGACACTCTTGACAGATTTTTTGGGACCATTGACATTTATAGAGCGCATATAAAAAAATGCACTGATTACTGTGTAAATATCACTGGCAGGGAAAGGGTTAAAATTAGGGGGCGATCAAGGGGTTAAGTGTGTTCCCTAGTGAGTGTTTCTTACTGTATGGGGGTGGGACTGACTAGGGAAGGAGACATATCGCTGTTCCTACTTACTAGGAACACACAATATGTCTCCACTCCCCTGACAGAACAGGGATTTGTGTGTTTACACACAAAAATCCTCGTTCAAGATCTCGCTCCCGCAACCACAGGTTGCCGGCGGCAATCGTACTCACTGGCCACACGCATCGGGTCCCCCTCCGGTGGCTCTTAAAGGGGAAGGCGTACCCATACAGAGTTTAGCAGGAATGTGCCACTTTGCTGATGTATATCATCATGGGCCGGTAGGCGAGTGGTTAACAAAAAAAAAAAAGGCTTTACAATCACTTTAAGCCACCTATAGACTGTTTAAATCTTGGCTGGTTCAGTACGAACTGGACGAAATTCAAATCATGTTGTATGGGGCTGGACAAGCTGATAATACCCAAGTTGATTGATTAATCAACTTGAGTATAACCAGCATGTTGGATTTTCATGTGATTATTGCCAGCAACTATATCCACTAGCAATAATCACTGTGTTCTCCCCGTCAGGAGAACACAATAGCTCTTTGGGAAGGATTTCCCTATCAACACTAACTGTAGTTGTAGGAAAGAAAATCATACCATTTATGGTCGGCTTAACCCCAACTCTGACCCCAATGATCATGCTGACCCTGAAGCTAGATCTAAAGCCAACCGAATCCTTTGCTTATCAATAAATGATCACCATGTTACAGGTGATAAAAATCATCGCTGTTTTTTTTTCAAAGAGGTTATGCTGTAGCAGATCTAATAAAATGACTGAATGAATGTCTCCCTCTCCCTCACTACTAATATTATTATTTTCTTTCATATCTTTATTATTTTCCCCCTCTTGTGGTGATATATATATATATATGCATGTATATATATATATATATATGTGTATATATATATATATATATATATATATATATATATATATATATATATATATATATATATATATATGTATATGCATAGTAACAAGCCAGCAGATTTCCTTGGAATGCACTCAGTCCCTGGAGACAGATGTTGGACAGGAAAAGGATGATCTGCAGATGAACCAATCATATACACACACATATGTCATGACGTTTGCTTATGTCACTTTGACTATAAAAATACAATTTGAATAAAGAGCAGGAGTTGATGAGGAGCTTTTACACCGAACACTGTCTCAGTGTTAATTCTTTTGCATGCATGCATTCACATCACATTGAATTAGGGTCCATTTAATTAACAAATATCCATGCACGAGTGTTTTCTTCCATTCCAGATCCTGATCTAGATACCGGTACTCACAGCATACTTCCTGGTGACTGGGTGATAGTTAAGAAGTTCCGACTTCCGGTTCCGGCGCCTCATAAAGTAACTGCAGGTCTTCTCAGCTCCTGCACCATGATCCACAAAATCTGCAATTAACACCAGCCCACCACTCTCCTGTGACCAGCAGACACTGATGGACCGGTATGTCGAAAAAAACATTGCTCTATCGAATATGACCCTGATGGCCCAGACAGTTCTCGTGGCGGACTCCCTGGACATGGAGGTAAGTGGCTGCAATGCCCCTCCACCCACACATCTAGCCTCTCCGGCCTCACATCATGCCTCACCCTCCTCTCAGCATGCCTCTCCCTCTCCATATCAGACAGATGGAAACACAGAAAGCATAGCACAGGCTGTGGCTGCACTCCTCTCCCCCATGATAGCAGCCTCAGTGGAGAAAGCAGTTAACGCTGGTATGAAACAGCTGAAGCAGCAGCTGGGAAAGCATGCCACCAGACTCAATGAGGCTGAACACCACATGGAAGATGAATTATATCAGGCACAGTCCACAAAACAAGCTCAGGATAAAACCAACCAATATATACTCCAGAAATTGGACGATTTGGAAAATCGATCCAGAAGGAGCAACCTACGGTTCGTGGGAGTCCCTGAATCCTTGCAAGCATCTGCGATCACAGATCTCTGCACAAGTTTCCAAGAAAATAAAAGCTTTCCAACAAATATGCACGGAACTCCACCAGTGACAAGTAAAATTCACTGCGTTCCCTGCAATTCTGCGACTGAAAACCCCTAACGGTGAACAGCTCTCCCTCCAAGATCCTTCTAAAGCTGAATTTTTTGTTGCGCTCACTTCGAGCCAATTCTCACTCCGACTCTCCCATCAGAGCTGCCCCCATTAATCGCACTCTGGACCAAAGAAGCCAGAGGAAGGACTCTACAAAACGCTTCAGACATTCTGGACCCGATCAACGCTACACTCCACGCTGACCAAGTAGGAGCGACATCCATTTTGATCCAACATGGGCATGTATAATGTTTTACTATCTTGGCTAGGCCAGCCTACACCTGGACTGCCTTTTATTTCCTCAGCTCAGGCTGACAACTAAGTGTTAGTCCTAGTTAAGTTACATTGTTTGTTCCTTGACTAAGCTTATTTTTCCATTGTGCTCATGTTTTCTGCCAATGGCCCTACTGCTCCATTGCCCCCCTCCCTCATACATGACCCAATCCTGCTGGACATGGCAGCATTATACGCATGAGCGCACTTCCGCCATGGCACTCGGGTCATGCATGGGAGCTGTCTTCTATAGTGACTCATGCGGAAAAAAAGTAAAGGGTTTTCAATATTTTGTAGTTTTCTTATTTCATGCACCCACCTTCTCACCCTCCTCCCTACCCCAAACGCACCCGTCTAATACTAGCCTCCTCACATCAGATGCTCCGGTGCCACCTCCCCATCTCGGTCAAATTACCTCACCTCACACTATTCAGGCAGTACCTCTCACCAGACCTATCCTTGATGCACCTGTAACACCAGCCCACAGCTCATTTACATACCTACCCCATGAAATTTGTCTCCTGGAATGTGAAAGGGCTTAGATCCACCTTAAATTCCCAGACTTTCAACACATGAAAAAACTCTGGGTATGCACTGTCTTGGGCTCAGACGCACTTGACCGCAAAGCAGGGGTTCTCATTATGATCCACAAAAACCTCCCCTGTGATATTATATCAATCGATTCTGATAAACAGGACATTTTTTTTCAGCACACATCCACCTAGGGAACAGAGACCTATGCTCCTCAATACCACCTGGCTCCTACGTCATCCACTTACCCCACATATAGTTGCGGAGGATTTTAACACTATTCTCCACCCGAATGAGGACAGATCCTTACCTAAATGATCTCTAAAATCACCCAAACCCACTGACCCCCACACGTCTCGCATCCACTATGGACTCTCTTCACTTCAGGGACATTTGGCGACTCCTGCAGCCGGCAGACAGGGACTTTACCTTTTACTCCAACCCACACAACTTGTTCACCAGAATCGACTACCTCTTCTGCACTGACAACCTCGTCCTAAAAATCTCTGGCGCAGATATCCACGACATTATCAGACCACGCTGCGGTCTCAGTTTCTATTGATGACCCTGATCTATACCCCAACCCCAGAATATGGCGTTTCCCATCCTATCTCCATAACAATGCTGATTTCCAATGCTTCATAGAAGATACATGGACAGAATTTGCCACGGTCAATTCGTTACACACTGACCATCCAAACTTTTTTTGGGAAGCTGGAAAGGCCTTCCTCAGAGGCTGGATCATTTCCTATGGTGCTTCATTCAAAAGAAAGACCTTAGCTAACTTCGAAACAGCTAATACCAGGCTGTCTGGCACAACGCTCTCTATACACCACAGATTCCCCCATACATAGAAAACGAGTGGCATGTAGCAAAAAATGCTTTTGACTCCTTAGCTGACACCCTTGAGCGGATAAAAAGGACCCATATGGATGCCAGACTCCACAGGTTTGGAAACAAAGCGGGTAAGCTGCTAGCAAGACTCTGCAAAGGCCCTTTCTGACCAACCCACATAACTTCCCTTAGGGACACCTCAGGCACCATCAGATCTACTCCTCAGGACATAAACCCCATTGACAAAAAAGTCGCACAAGATTGAATGCCCCTATCTCTCTACTTGAAATATCCGAAACTATTCGGAACCTAGCTCCCTCCAAGGCCATGGGCCCCGATGGGTTTACGGGGGAATTCTACAAAACTCTCCAAAATATAGCACAACCCTCTCTCCTCAAGGTTTACAACAGTATATGGTCAGACGGCCCTTATTTATCTAAAGGAAATCAGGCCACCATCAAACTACTCTTGAAGAAGGGCAAAGATCCTCAAGAACTGGGTTCCTATCGCCCCATATCACTCTTAAATCTAGACGTCAAAATTTTATCCAAGATTATAGCCACCAGACTAGCCACCATCATCCCCTCTCTGATACACCCTGCCCAATGAGATTTTGTAAAAGGGAGAACAGCCACTTTAAACATCCGTAAGGTAATGATGGTCCTAGAACATGCCAAATGCAATCCGGGAGGTGACCATGCCATCATCACCTTGGATGCGGAAAAAGCTTTTGACAATGTCAGTTTCGAATGGCTGTCACTAGTCTTGTCTAAAATGGGGCTCATTGGTCCCTTTAATCATCTCATAAATGCCATGTACGCTTCTCCTGCAGCAAGATTGGTAGCGGCTGGTCTTCTATCTGACGAGTGCCGCCTCTACAAGGGCACGAGGCAAGGCTGCCCCCTATCCCTGCTCCTTTTCAACATAGCTTTAGAACCCTTATCCCGATACTTAACTCAGAAGGCTCCACTACACAGAATCTGTATTTGAAATCGGGAATTACGTTCTTCCCTCTTCCCTCTGCGGACGATGTTCTTATATTCACAGCCGACCCCTCCTCCGACATGTCCACCATCAAAAAGTTTTTCGACAAATTCAGACTTTGCTCCATATAAACTGCAGTAAAAGCGAAATCCTTCCCATAGGCACCATCTCCAACCCCCCTGGGTCAACCACTCCCCCTTCACAGTAGCCAAATCGCACATAACGTATCTAGGCATGAAGATAGGGAAGTTACCTTCCTCTATATACCATCTCAACTATCCCCCTCTAATCAAAAAGATATCCCAAGAATTGGGTAACTGGATGGATCTGCCTCTTTCGCTCCTGGGAAGATGCCATCTAGTGAAAATGGTCAGTTTTGCTTGTTTACTATACCCACTACAAACAATCCCATTGCTTTTACAGCACAAAGACATACAATCCTTGAATAAAGCCATCTCAAAATTCATCTGGCAGAACAAACGACCACGCATAGCTTTTACACAACTACATCTTCCCAGATGTGAAGGAGACATCAACCTCCCAAATGTTAGACTGTATAACCTAGCATGTTTATTCCAGATAGGTTTGGACCGGATTGCACAATCTTCTGCTACTCAAACTACTCCTTGGAAGCTCCCATGGCCCACCCCTACTCATTGGTGGCCCTTCTCCATTGCAAATGGAAATCTATCCCTGTACCCTTTCAGCATAACCTCCTCTTACGTGATACTGCCATAGCCTGGAGAGAAATAAGAAAAAGCCTGAAACTTTCCCCCTTCATGTCCAGGCACCTCACGATCCAAGGGAACCCACTTTTCCCACCAGGAATGGATCAGAAACCTTTCCACTTCGGGGAACAAAAAGGCCTCACAAAGTTTTCCACCCTATGCAATATGGAAACGGGCCTCCCCCACAATTTCTCAACTATCGCCGAAACATTCTCCCTCCTCCAAACTCATGCTTTCCACTTCGGCCAATGTGTCAACTTCATTCGGAACTCATGTAGAGAGAACAGATAGAAATTCCAAGTGTCCTGTACAGATCTATTACTCCAAGCTGGATCTTACAGGATCTCCAACATCTACAAACCCCTTCTGAAAAAATCCACTCTATCGATCGTATCCTCATCAGCAGCAAATTGGAGCAAAGACTTTCCAGTCCCTGACATAGTGGACAAACTCCTAATGGGATATAACAAAATCCAACAGCTTATCCCTAACAAATCGTTAAGAGAAACCAAAATAAAAATTATTCACTGCACCTACATTCCCTTTCTCTCAGTCAAGAACAATTCAGATGCAGCCAAATGTCCCCTCTGTCACCAATCACGACCGCCTCTTACCCACCGTTTTTGGTCATGCTCCTTCATCTCCACATTCTGGGACCAAGTCATCTCCTACCTCTTCAACATAACCCTGCTGAAAATACCAAAGGACCCCTTGCTCCTCATCTTTGTGTATTGGAATGTTCAACTATTACCATGGTCCCCCAACAACTGCCCGCCCTATAAAGATTGGGCCCAGATTTGTCTCTTAATCAGCAGGAGAGTCATCCTAAAAAACTGGACCTCCCCCTGCTGCCCAAACATCTCACAAATCCAACGGGAGCTTCTAAACTTACTATACAAAGACAAAATCAACACGGACCACAAACATGAAGCCTCCAAAGCACGATTCTGGCACCTCTTCATTCTTTCAACACTAAAGAAGACCTTGATGACTTTGAAATAAATTCATTCTCCTACTACCTCTAACATTGCTCACACCGAGAGCGCTCAGCTCATGACAATGTAATTGGTGCATCCTCCCCCCCCCATCCTCTTCTCACCCCCCTCCTATTTATCTGCTCTCTGTTTCACCTTGTAGCTCTGATATAATTTTTTGCAACCGATCCACCCGGTTATCCCTGTATTGATAGTTACTTTTCATGTTGCTTTACTTCTGCTGTGTGAGCTGTACACACAACGCCAGTCTACATGGTATTCATTTCACATGTCATAAGAAAAAGTATTATCTTTGTTAATAGCTCCTGTATTTCATAATTTTTCAATAAAATCGACTGAAATAAGTTCCTCCGGAAACACTCCCTGGAGCCAAGATATGATGGTCCATTCCAAGTGTTTCTGAACATCCACTTCAGTTAAGTTGGCCGGAAAGAACATTTGGATACACGCTTCCCATTGCAAAAAAGGCTCCAGTTCCTGAGGACTGTGCACCACCCGCATCAGAATGAAACTATATATCTTTTATTATAGCAACTGCACACACACAGGAGGTGGCTATCAAACAAGTAAATGCTATAACACAATTCTGATTATAATTCATCTAACACCAATGTAGTTACTTTCATATTTGGTTACTGTACTATAGTCTTCTGGCCTTCAGTCGATCCATATATATATATATATATATATATATATATATATATATATATGTGTCACAGACAACTACTGGGTCAACAATTGTGACCACTGAGGATCTGTGGGTTGGAATATAGGGAGTAACTGGGGATATAGGCCGCAGAGTGTCCTGAACAAATAAGACAAATATGGAAAGTCATTACTCAGCAAACTGACCTTATTAAGAACAGACACATGCTCATGTAATGGGAATACGGGGCATAGCATGAAACTCACCCTAACCATAGAGAATCCCAGTCCTACGGATGCAGGCACATATGTTATGGGGATACGGTATGCAGAGGTGGGAGGGGATCAAGAGGAAAGTTTCAACTTAAAGATATATATATAACTCATCAGAATGGCAGGCCCTTTAAACAGCAATTAATTCCCTTAGACCACATATATGTATACGCACCCTAGGAGATACGGTGGCCATAGCTGATCCCACATTTGAGGACACAATGGCAGCAGAGACTGGTTTCTCTGATGTTAACATGTGGCTCGAATGGATGAGGTATAGTACAGGGAAACATAACAGGACCAACTGTTATGTGTGTGGTGGAGCTAGACCCCATTTGGGAACAGTGCCATTAAACACACCTCCCACTCAAGAGGAGTGCTTTCTGAGTCTGTTCACCAATACTCCCACTGACCACTCCTAGTGTGAAATAGGGAAAAGAGAATATCCCATAGTAACTAAGACATCCAAACCAGGGGAGGGTATCACCATATATCCCGGTAACTACACATGTTATGGGAACTACTAGGGAACAGGGAAATTCTTGGGGAACTTCTCCATGGGATATTGTGCCTCGTACAGCAGTGTATCCACAGATCTGGTGCAGAATAAAACTCAATCTTTGGGAGATGTGTATTGAATCTGTGGGGACATGAAGATTAGGACTAAGTTAACAGACCAATGGACAGGGGAATGTGCACTTGCCAAAGTCATAATGCCTCTGCACATCTTTTCGGGAGGTGATCCAGTAACAGAAGGGGAGCATTTATCTGAATCCAGCAGGAAGCGCAGAAGTGCCCATTCTGGTAGTTTTGACCCCCATGTATATATAGACGCCATAGGAGTCCAAAGGGGGGGTTCCAGGTGAATTCAAAGCAAGCAGCTGCAGGATTTGAGTCCCTGATTTCCATAATTACTTTAAATAAGAATGTAGATTGGATTAATTATATCTACTATAACCAACAGAGGTTCGTTAACTATACCAGGGATGCACTCCAGGGTTTAGCTAGAGGCCACTTCACAAATGAATTTTCAAAATCATATGGCCTTGGATATGGTTTTAGCTGAGAAGAGGGGGTGTGTAAAATGTTGTCTGCAACAAGTACATGTTGTACGTATATCCGTATAAGGATTGACCAATCCCTGGGAACAGTACGTGGCCTCAGGTGTTTCCACTCGTATACAGCGGCATAGGCGGCAAATTCAAATATACAGCACTGTTTTGAATGATTTCAATGCCGGTTTTCATTGTACTTATGTGAGTAGCGTTTTTAACATTTAAATAAACTATTTTAAACTGGATTACACTATGTTCTGCCCCATTTTATTATCTTTCATGAGGATTTCCATGGATATTTAAACCGGACCAGCTTTATAGCAGCGACACAGGGGCTCACACTGTGGAGGCGCATTAACCCCATATGGGGATGGGGAGCTGGTGAGTGAGAATTTTTACTATTAATGCACCGGTCATCATCCTGGAAATTTTGAAGCACTGAAGCACTTTTTGTCACTTCCGTTCCATTTTAAAGACTTTTTATTATTTCTTTCTGATTTTTACTTCTGGCTCCGCTTATAACATCATACTGTGGGACTTGCACTATATATTTACAATTTATTTCCACTTAGCGATTTCAGAATCGCACGGATTATTAGATTGTTATTTGATGGAATTTTTTGTTTTTATTTTATCTGCTGTTGAATTTTAACACACTTTTGCAATATAGCTCCACTCAGCGATTTTCAAATCGCATACAATTTAGGAATGCGATTTTAACATTTGAATTTATATACACAATTTTGGTTTTTGTAGTATTATGTTTTGGTAATTTTTGTGGTTCACAAATAACACTTTGTATTATATCTGGCACTTTTTAATGAATATTCTATTAGGCATGAAATTATTGTTTATTCACCGATCATCACGTATTTAGTTTTTATGGTATTTCAACTACTGGATTTTTTCTTGATTGGCTTTTTGCACATATTAACAGCAGGTGTGCGCCGTTTACTACCCCTTTGATACACCAACACATTTTTAACCCCTCGGGGTGATTTTAATAGGTAGTGGCAGCCCCTGTCTTCACCACTAGGGCACTTATTCACTTATTTATTTTTATTTTAATTTACATTATTGTAATCACTTTTACACTTGATCACATTTTATCACTTTTAATAGATTTAGGGTCCATAGCGCACCTTTACCCCTTTTTTGACCTTTACATATGTGATGACGCTTGCTTATGTCACTTTGACTATAAAAGAGCAGTAATTTGAATAAAGAGCGGGAGTTGATGTGGATCTTTTAGACTGAACACTGTCTCAGTGTTAATTCTTTTGCATGCATGTATTCACATCACATTGAATTAGGGTCAGAGGCAGAATATAAGATACATTCTGGTTTTGGACCAGAAATCTATCCATAACAATGCCTAGACAGTCAACTTGGTGTAATTTGAGTTTATATTCGGAAACATTTTGGCAAGCAAACAGTAATTTCAGAGCAAAATCTATTTTGTCCAAATTCCTCCACTAAACCCTCCCTCATTGTCTTAGCCCTTGTACACACGGTCGGACATTCCGACGGAAAATGTCCTATCGGACCATGTTGTCGGATAATCCGACTGTGTGTGGGCTCCATCGGACTGTTTTCGTTGGAATATCCGACGGATAAAGTTTTAGAGCTGGGCTATATACTTTCCAACAACATGATCCGAATGGACTTTGTCCGATTGTGTGTAGAGAATTCCGATCGGACAAAGTGCCACCATGCTCAGATCAAATTCCTAGACCAAAGCTATTGGCTACTAGCCTGAACGTAGTGCCCGTCGTAACGAAATAACGTCATCACGTTACGTACGATCGGATTTTCCGACAACTTTGTCCAACCGTGTGTATGCAACACAAGTTTTGGACAAAATCCATCAGACAAAATCCGACAGATTTTGTTGTCGGAATGTCCGACCGTGTGTACAAGGGCTTAGACATTTTTTTGCCAACCAAATATGCAACCACATTAGAGCAGTTATCCTTTTGAACATAGACTGGGTTGGCTAAAACCATTGTAATTATTTTGCATTTCCATTTTGTCTGTAGCTACTGTTCCATATTAGTATATATAGTTCTTACACAGTACCCCAACTGTATTTGTGCTCAATGCACATTCACAATCCCTTCCAGCGTTCATATCTGTCTTATATATTTATAGTTGCACAGCTTGAGAACAACAGTATTGCTTCTACAACAGAAAGTCCTTACTGTTCTCTCTCACACCCCAGCATTAAGCCATGAGTATTGGTGACTCAGAGCAACTTTTAAAACTGTAGAACATCTCAGGACAGTGTTCATTTTGGCAGCAAATTTTGATTTAGTTTTATTCTTAGTCTTAGAACTAAAATGGCATTTTAGTTTTAGTCCCATTTTAGTCTTCTGCAATTGGTCGTATTTTTAGTCCACTAAATTAGTCATATTTAGTCGACTAAATCTTCAGGACATTTTAGTCGACTAACATGGCCTACATTTTAGTCGACTAAAATCTCCAGTACATTTTAGTCAACTAAAACTAATTTTAGTTATCTAAAATCTAATTGGTGTAGTTAAATCATAATTCTTTATTTAAGCATTTCTCTATAATTTCCAAACTCATTATATACTGCTGGAGTGAAAAATCCAATATGTTATTTATGGTATTGAGGTACAGTAGGTGCCGCCGATATTGTGTTTCCAGCGCGATACTGTCCCAGGGAACAGGCTTCTCTAACCAGCGCGATCCCGTTGCGCTGGTTCTCACGCTGGCTGCAATAGGAAAATTTCATTTTCCTATAGTAGCGAGAGCGTGGCGATAATGTCACCTCACTCATGAAGCCTGCATGCCTTCTCAGGGGCATAACAGGCCCTTAGGTCCGGTAGGGATTTTAAGGGGAATCCCCTACGCCAAAAAAAACAGCGTGGGGTCCCCCCAAAATCCTATCCAGACCCCTATCTAAGCATGCAGCCTGGCCGGCCAGGAAAGGGGGTGGGGACGAGTGAGCGCCCCCCCTCCTGAGCCGTACCAGGCCGCGTGCCCTCAACAGGGGGGGTGCCTTGGGGAAGGGGGGGCCGCGCGGCCCCTCCTCACCCCAAAGCACCTTGTCCCCATGTTGATGAGGACAAGGGTCTCTTCCCGACAACCCTGGCCGTTGGTTGTCGGGGTCTGCGGGCAGGGGGCTTATCGGAATCCGGGAGCCCCCTTTAATAAGGGGGCCCCCGGATAGTGGCCCCCCACCCTATGTGAATGAGTATGGGGTACAATGTACCCCTACCCATTCACCGTCACCGTCTTCCGTTCTTCTTCTTTTTCTGGAGATGTTGACTCGACGCTCTCCCCGGCCGCAATGCCAGGGACGCGGTGCGCGGTGACTTATATAGGGACAAGGGGCGGGGTCACCAGTTGATGTCACATGGTGACCCCGCCACCTTACGATGTCACAGTCCCAACATCCACTGCGCACCGCGTCCCTGGCATTGCGGCCGGGGAGAGCGTCGAGTCAACATCTCCCGAAGAAGAAGAAGAATGGAAGGCGGTGGTGGCAGTGGCGGCGGCGACAGAAGACTGGGCCACCGCTAGTAAACAGCTGGAAGAAGAAGCAGTGGCCCGGCAAGAAGAACCGAAGAGGGGGACAAGACCCCCCCAAGTCGGAAGAAGAGGGCGGCGATGAAGAAGAAAGCCGGGCTCCTCCGCTAGTAAAAGAGCTAGCAGAAGATAGCGGAAGAGTCCGGCGAGAAGACCTCGAAGACGGAAGAAGACCCCCGGAGCTGTACAATAAACTATTTTAACCCTTGTGTGTTGTGTTTTTTTTTACATTTTTTTCACAGGTGAATGGGTAGGGGTACATTGTACCCCATACTCATTCACATAGGGTGGGGGGCCGCTATTCGGGGGCCCCCTTATTAAAGGGGGCTCCCGGATTCCGATAAGCCCCCGCCCGCAGACCCTGACAACCAACGGCCAGGGTTGTCGGGAAGAGGCCCTTGTCCTCATCAACATGGGGACAAGGTGCTTAGGGGTGGGGGGCCATGCGTTTTTTTCGGCGTAGGGGATTCCCCTTAAAATCCCTACTGGACCTAAGGGCCTGGTATGCCTTCCAAGGGGGAACCCATGCCGTTTTTTTTTTAATTTGGCGTGGAGTTCTCCCTTAGGATTCATACCAAACACAGTGCCTGGTATTGGCAGGAATCCAATTCGGATCCCCGCACCAATGTGAACCCGGCCAGCGATGCTTGTCGCTTATCGGGAAAGGAAAATAAAAAATTTTCCTTTCCCGATGCGAGCCAGCTCGGCGCTGGCTCCCACGACGGGGCTCGTAGGGTGTCAATCTCGCAGATAGAAGCGGCGAGATTGACACAATATCGCGGTCACCTACTGTATTAACATGCACTATAGACCAGTGTTAATTTTGACGTCAAATTTCAATTTAGTCTTAGTCTTTTGACTAAAATGGCATTTTCGTTTTAGTCTGATTTTAGTCTTTTGACTAAAATGGCATTTTAGTTTTAGTTGTATTTTAGTCATCTCAATTGTTTTAGTCATATTTTAGTCGACTAAAATGGTATTAAGTTAGTAGACTAAAATGTTTTAGTCGACAAAATTAACACATTAAAGTCTCAGGATGAGCAGTTTCAGTGCTGTAGATACAAAGAGAAAATTGATCCCTGGAATATAGTTCAGGTTCTAATTCCTAACAGCTTCATTTGCCAACTACATATTGCAAAGTAGTTTTGGAGAGCTTGCAATTTAGTAGGATAATAGTTGTACCACTTTGCCATGCGACTTTGCCCTGCGACATGTGTCTGACTTCCATGAACAGGGATCCAACTTTGATCCCCGGCAATACCACACACTGTGTCTGGTATGAATCTTTAGGGGGAACTCCACGCAAAATGTAAAAAAAAAAAAAAAAAAAATGGCATGGGTTCCCCCTCAGGGAGAAATCCATACCAGACCCTTATCCGAGCACACAGCCCGGCAGGTCAGGAAAGGGGATGGGGATGAGCGAGCACCCCCCCCCTCCTGAACTGTACCAGACCACATGACCTCAACACCTCAAAGCACCTTGTTCCCATGTTGATGAGGACAAGGATCTCTTCCTGACAACCCTGGCCGTTGGTTGTCAGGGTGTGTGGGCCAGGGGCTTATCGGAATCTGGAAGCCCCAATTAACAAGGAGGCCCCCAGATACCGGCCCCACCCTATGTGAATGAGTATGGGGTACATTGTACCCCTACCCATTCACCTGAAAAAAAGTGTAAAAAAAAAAAAAAACTAAGCATGAAGGGTGTTAAAGTAATTAATTAAGGCAGCACTGCCTCCTCCGCTGATGTCTTCTGCCTCTGTCGGTTCTTCTCCGCTGATGTCTTCTAGTCTTCTCCGGTTCTTTTCCTTCTGTCCGCTGTCTTCTGCCTCTGCCAGATCTTCTCTTCTATCTTCTCGCTCTTTTGCTGGGTCTTCTCCGCTGTCTTCTGCCTCTGTTCTTCTTACGATGTTTTCTCAACCCTCTCTCCTGCTCTATTGCTGGGTGCACGGTGTGCCACTACTTATATTGGCATGAGGCGGGGTCACCGGGGGCACCCCTTATGATGTTACTTCCCCATCATGCCCCTGGGTGGTGACATCATAAGGGGTGGGGCCTCTGGATGACATCACCTAGTTACCCTGCCCCATGCCAATATAAGTAGTGGTACAACGTGCACCCAGCATTAGAGCGGGAGAGAGCATTGAGTCAACATCGGAAGAATAACAGAGGGAGAAGACAGCAGATAAGACCCAGCAAAAGAGCGAGAAGAAAGTGGAGAAGACCCAGCAAAAGAATGAGCAGATAGTGGAGAAGACCCAGCAGAGGCAGAAGACAGCGGACAGAGGGAGAAGAACCGGAGAGGGCTAGAAGACATCAGCGGAGAAGACCCGAAGACGGGAGAAGACATCAACAGAGGAGGCAAAAGAGCGGGGAGGGGAGAAGAGATCGGAAGAGACACCGGAGCTGCCTTAATAAATTACTTTAACACCCTGTGTGCTGTGTTTTATTTTTGACACTTTTTTTCAGGTGAATGGACACCCCCCCATATTGAGGGCATGCGACAGGGTACGGTTCAGGGGGGGCACTCCCTTTCCTGACCTGCTGGGCTGTGTGCTCAGATAAGGGTCTGGTATAGATTTTGGGGGACTCCAATGCCGTTTTTTCTGAGTGGGGGTTCCCCTTAAAACCCATACCAGACCCAAGGGCCTGGTATGCTCCTAGAGAGGGAACTCATGCCATTTTATTTTAAATGTGGCGTGGAGTTCCCCTTCAAGATCCTCAGAGCACAAGTCACATACTAAAGTTGGGTCAGTTAAGATGGCGATCCGACTTTGATCTGACTTCAGTGATAATTAATGGGCTAAAGTAGGATCAAAGTCGGACCAAAGTAGTGCAGGGAGCATTTTCAAAGTCGGACCGACTTGTGTCAGACCAGTTAAGACGGCTGCCATAGGGAAACATTGATTTTCACACGACATGAGCTCTGAGCTCCCAATGTCGGACTGTTTGTCATACTAGTGTGAACCCGACCTATATAAGAGTTGTACAGAATGTCTCTGAGAGCTTCCACATCTTCTCTAATTTAATTTGCTAACAGTACCTCTATCTTGATACGACTCACCTGTCCCCTCTTCCTCCATACTGACATGCATGATCAGTTCTCTGTTGTAGTCTGAGCTCTGCAGATTGAATTTCTTCAGATCCAGAGAACTTTGCATCTTTCCAGTCTGGTCAATCTATGAAGAAAAGGAAGATGTTGGGGTTATTGAAGTTACGCAGTAGGTTTACTATGTCCCCTGTCTGCCTCATATTAAATGAGATAAAACCTGGTCAGAAGAAAATTCAAGTTCATGGAGCAAAAATATTCACTTCCAATTAGCAGTTTCTTTGATTATGGAAAAGTTTTCATGCTTAGTGATTGCATTTGGCTATTAATTTCAAAGAGGGATCCCTCTCCAAGTCAATTGTTGGTATCTTGGTGTACCATTTCCTATTTCTCAATATCCTTTGACACATAGAAATGTATTTGTGTCTGTTTATAACAGCAAGATTTCCCCCGTCCCTATTTTGCTTCATTTGCTAAACTTCATCAAAGCAATACGTTCATCCATAGTCAAATTATCACCCACCATCTTACAAAAGTTGACGTTCTTGAGATCCCTTGTAACTGCTATACTGATGGGTGAAGTAGAAGATTCAGTTGTTAGCTGAAGACAGGATAGGCTCCCCTGAAGAAATGAGTCTTCGCCTAATAGCCGGACAGATTGGGGTTTTGAGTTCCAGAGGATGGGAGAAGTTCTGGAGAACGGAGCTAGAGAGCAGGAGGTCTCGGGTGGAGCAGAGAGGATGGTTTGGGTGATTTTTTGAAGACAAGATCGATGAAGACATGCATGTAGCTGCAGTGAAATGTAGGCGTAGTGCAGACATGACAGGGTGCAAGTCTTACTGGGACGAGAAGTTAATAGGTGTGGTTTTAGTGAATAAGGAGCTTACCTGATTGGAGTATTGTCTGGAGGGGTGGAGTATAGGAGATAGTGTTGGAAGGGGAGGGCAGGAAGGTCAGGCGTTCGGGGGCATGCAGGATAGGAGAGACGTTCAGGATCACCCACCCTCTGCAAAAAAGATGAGTGGGTTAGAGAACTTATGGGAGTAGCTCAGGACAGCAGCTGAGCAGCATGACACAGAATGGCTACAAAGCCAAATTGTGGCCACATTACAGGGTGTAGGGCAGAGACCCTCCACAGCTAGGGCTACCCCTTCGTGGGCTCGGAGGTCAAGGCCTCCGGTGTGCTTGAGCCCTGACAATACCCCCCGGACACAGAGCTGGCTTAGGAGTCCCAGCTGGGACCCTTCAGGCCCCCCTGCAAAGCTGACACCTCCGTCGGCGGGCAGGGTCCCAAAAGGGGGGTCACTCACCAGTCCAGGTCACAGGCCCCCTCCAGGACCTTCTGGGCGGAGATCCATGCGGCAGAAGCCCCTGGAAAGGTGTGGGGTTCCCCCCAAAATCCATACCGGACCCCTATCCGAGCACGCAGCCCGGCCGGCCAGGAAAGTGGGTGGGGACGAGCGAGCGCCCCCCCCCCCCTCCTGAGCCGTACCAGGCCACGTGCCCTCAACATGGGGGGTGCCTTGGGGAAGGGGGGGCCACGTGGCCCCCCCACCCTAAAGCACCTTGTCCCCATGTTGATGAGGACAAGGGCGGGGATGAGCGAGTGCCGCCCCCCCTGAGCCGTACTAGGCCGCGTGCCCTCAACATGGGGGGTGCCCGCGCGGCCCCCCTCCCCAAAGCACCTTGTCCCCATGTTGATGAGGACAAGGGCCTCTTCCCGACAACCCTGGCCGTTGGTTGTCGGGGTCTGCGGGCGGGGGGCTTATCGGAATCCAGGAGCCCCCTTTAATAAGGGGGCCCCTGGATCCCGGCCCCCCACCCTATGTAAATGAGTATGGGGTACAATGTACCCCTACCCATTCACCTGTGAACAAAAGTAAAAAAAAAAACAACACACAAGGGTTAAATAGTTAGCATAAGCATAAACATAAGTTTATTGCACAGCTCCGGGGGTCTTCCGTCTTCGGGGGTCTTCTCGCGGGACTCCTCCCCTATCTTCTGCTAGCTCTTTTACTAGAGGAGGAGCCTGGCTTTCTTCTTCGTCGCCGCTGCCCTCTTCTTCCGACTTCGGGGGCCTTGTCCCCCTCTTCTTTTACTAGCGGTGGCCCGGTCTTCTGTCGCCGTCGCCGCCGCCTTCCGTTCTTCTTCTTCTTCTTCTGGAGATGTTGACTCGACGCTCTCTCCAGCCGCAATGCCAGGGACGCGGTGCGTGGCGACTTATATAGGGACAAGGGGCGGGGTTGATGTCACATGGTGACCCCGCCCCCTTACGATGTCACAGTCCCGGAGGATGCTGGGACTGTGACATCGTAAGGGGGTGGGGTCACCATGTGAGAAGAAGAAGAAGCAAGAAGAAAGAAGAAAGAAGAAGAAGAAGAAGAAGAAGAAAGAAGAAGAAGAAGAAGAAGAACGGGCCACCGCTAGTAAAAGAGCTGGAAGAAGAAGCGGTGGCCCGGCAAGAAGAACCGAAGAGGGGAACAAGACCCCCGAAGTCGGAAGAAGAGGGTGGCGACAACGAAGAAGAAAGCTAGGCTCCTCCGCTAGTAAAAGAGCTAGCAGAAGATAGCGGAGGAGTCAGGCGAGAAGACCCCCCGAAGACGGAAGACCCCCAGAGCTGTGCAATAAACTATTTTAACCCTTGTGTGTTGTTTTTTTTTTTACTTTTGTTCACAGGTGAATGGGTAGGGGTACATTGTACCCCATACTCATTCACATAGGGTGGGGGGCCGGGATCCGGGGGGCTTCCTTATTAAAGGGGGCTCCCGGATTCCGATAAGCCCCTCGCCCGCAGACCCCGACAACCAACGGCCAGGGTTGTCGGGAAGAGGCCCCTGTCCTCATCAACATGGGGACAAGGTGCTTTGGGGAGGGGGGCCGCGCGGCCCCCCTTCCCCAAGGCACCCCCCATGTTGAGGGCACGCGGCCTAGTACGGCTCAGGGGGGGCGGCGCTCGCTCATCCCCACCCCCTTCCCTGGCCGGCTGGGATGCATGCTCGGATAGGGGTCTGGTATGGATTTTGGGGGGAACCCCACACCGTTTTTTGGGTGAAGGGGATTCCCCTTAAAATCCCTACCGGACCTAAGGGCCTGGTATGCCCCTGAGAAGGCATGCGGGCTTCATGAGTGAGGCGACATTATAGCCTCGCTCTGGCTGCTATAGGAAAATGACATTTTCCTATTGCAGCCAGCGCAACGGTATCGCGCTGGTTAGAGGAGCCTGTCGCCGGGAACCAGCGCGATACTGTCGCGCTGGAAACACAATATCGGCAGCACCTACTGTACCTGCTGATCTACTAGCAAGTGACTGTCCTACTGGTAGCTTGTGCCTCTTGGTGCAACCACCCTCTGTGCCACCTTCAGGGGTGGTCTGCGCCGAGTCGCAACAGCGACCGCTCTCGGCATCTTGGCCCCGGTGAGTACATTTATATGATAGTACGAACCAGCCATGACAGGGGCCAACAGAGCGGGTTCTCCATTAGAAGTCCTGCTCCAGCAAGTCTCTGCACTCACAGAAGCAGTACAGAAACTACAGGATGGCTATGCACATATCGACAGCAGGCTTCAGCAACTAGCCACAGCTCCAGCACCCACAAATCCTATGCAGGCCTCCACCAGCGGTGCCTCCACCCCTCATGTCCAGCCTCCACCAGCTATGATGATGGCAGTACCCGAACCACGAGTACCCACGCCTGAGTGATTTTCAGGCGACCGAAAGAAATTCAGAGCCTTTAAAAATGCATGTTCCTTGTACTTGGCTTTGCAACCCAGGACCTTTTCTTCGGAGATCGTCAAGGTCGGGTTTATTATCTCTCTTTTGGCTGAGGAACCCCAGGCCTGGGCCCATAGCCTTATGGAACAGAGAAGCCCCTTGTTAAACTCCATGGACACCTTCTTTGAGGCCATGGGACAATTATATGACGAACCTCAGCGTACTGCTATTGCTGAGGCTACCCTGCATGCCCTCTCACGGGGGAGGAGACCGGTGGAGGATTACACCATTGAGTTTTGCAAGTGATCAGCTGACACCGGCAGGAACGAGGCGGCCCTGCGTTATCAATACCGGTTAGGGCTCTCCGAGAACCTAAAGGACGAGTTGGCCCGAGTAGAGACTCCTGCCTCCCTGGAGGAATTAATCCAGCTGGCCACAAGACTGGACAGACGGATGCGCGAGCGGCGCTCCAAGCGCCTCTAGTTGGATGCTTCCTAAGGCCACTGTCCCGTATCCGCCCATACCGGTTCCTTCAGGTCCCTCGGCTTCGGAGGGGGAGCCCATGCAGCTGGGTTTGGTCCATTCTCGTCTCACCCCAGAAGAGCGACAACGGAGACACCAAGCCAATCTGTGCTTATACTGTGGGGGGCTTGGACATTTCATTCAAAGCTGCCCCGTGAGACCCTGTAAGTTGCCCCCATGGTGTATAATGAACTATCAGAGTGTTGTTCCTGCTCAAACTTATGTGACTCTCTCTGTTTCCCTACAGCTGGCGGAAGAGAAGATCCCACTCCCGGCCGTGATTGACTCTGGGGCATGTAGTTGCTTTTTGGACATCTCCCTTGCACAGCAACTACTCATTCCAAGCCAGAATAAAGCAACACACCTTCTAGTCCATTTAGCAGATGGATCTCTGCCACACTCAGGTCCAGTAACACAGGAGACACTACCCCTCCTTACTATTACAGACTCCGGCCATAAAGAACTCCTACGCTTTGATCTAATATCATCTCCCATGTTCCCTATCATCCTGGGACTTCCTTGGTTGCAGGCTCATGATCCCCAGATCAGTTGGAACAAGAAAGAAGTGTCCTTTACATCCGCCTATTGTATGCAGCACTGTTTTGATTCCGTTCCAGCTCCTTGTATGACCGTGGCCCCCGCCACTAATCACCTTAAGCTCATTCCTCAGGCCTATTCCGAGTTTAAGGACGTCTTTGATAAAAAGAAGGCTGACCGTCTACCACCACACAGACCATATGACTGCCCCATTGAACTGTTACCCGGCTCTGAGATCCCTTTTGGACGAATATTCCCCTTATCCGTGACTGAACTAAAGTCTCTCAAAGCCTATATTGATGAAAATCTTGAAAAGGGGTTCATTCGCCCATCTTCTTCGCCAGCAGAGGCGGGTATTTTCTTAGTGGGAAAAAAGGATGGATCCCTTAGGCTATGTGTTGACTACAGGGAACTTAATAAAGTCACAATCAAAAATCGCTATCCACTTCCACTCATCCCTGAGTTATTCCAGCGCTTAAGATCTGCCAAAATATTTTCCAAATTGGACTTGCGGGGGGCCTACAATCTCATTAGCTGGGGATGAATGGAAGACTCATTAGCTGGGGATGAATGGAAGATGAATGGAAGCCTTCAAATCGAGATTTGGCAACTATGAATATCTTGTTATGCCCTTTGGCCTGTGCAATGCCCCGGCCACATTTCAGCATTTAGTAAATGATATCTTCAGAGACTATCTTGATGATTTTATAGTGGTATATTTGGATGATATCCTTATTTTCTCTGCTTCTCTTGAACTCCACAGGGTCCACGTGCAGAAAGTCCTCACCATCCTCCGACAACATCGGCTGTACCTTAAGGCGGAGAAATGTGAATTTGAGATAACTACCGTTCAATTCTTAGGATTAGTCATTTCTACCGAGGGCATCTCCATGGACCCCCAAAAGATCAAGGCAATCTTGGAATGGCCTGCTCCAAGGTATAAGAAAGCCGTGCAAAGGTTTATAGGCTTCGCTAATTTCTATCGCAGATTAATCGCCGGGTTCTCTTCAATAGTCGCCCCCATTACACAGCTAACCCGCCAACACACCCGATTTCAGTGGTCTCAAGAAGCCCAAGAAGCCTTTATCAAACTAAAGACTTTGTTCACCTCAGCTCCTATTTTACGGCATCCCGATCCAGTACTACCATTTGTACTGGAAGTAGATGCCTCCGAGACAGCCACAGGAGCCATCCTCTCACAACGACAAGGGCCTAAAGCTTTGTTACACCCGGTGGCTTTCGCATCTCAGAAGCTGAGCCCACCGTAGAGGAATTATGACGTAGGCGACCGAGAACTATCAAGTTCGATCTGGAGGAGTGGAGATACCTCTTGGAAGGAGCCACTCATCCCATCCCAATATTCACAGATCACAAGAATCTTCAATATCTGCAGACTGCCAAACGCTTAAGACCCCGTCAAGCCCGTTGGCCGCTATTCTTTTCAAGATTTCAGCTCCATATCTCGTACCGGCCTGGATCCAAGAACAACAAAGCGGATGCGCTCTCACGCATGTTCCCTGAGTCCTCCCAGGTAACGGAGCCTAGTACGATCTTGTTGCCTCAAAACTTCCTTCTACTCCCACAGCCTGACTTAATTACCGCCATCAAAACAGCTTCAGTCCATTGCAATGACCCAGTCCTATCTACCTTGGAAAACGTGCCAATCTGTTTTAGGCCCGAAACACGGTCTTCTTTCCCCTCGAGATTAGGACTCAAGTTCTAAGGACTTGTCATGATCACAAATTGGCTGGCCACTTTGGAACACAGAAAACAGCGGAACTGATCTCTCGTTCCTTCTGGTGGCCAGGTTGGAGACAGGGCTGCCAGACTTACATTGCCTCTTGTGTACCGTGCCAGCGTAACAAGGGTCCCAAGACCAAGCCCTGGTGCCTGTTAAGGCCTTTGCCCATTCCTGACCGGCCTTGGGCAGACGTGTCAATGGATTTTATTGTGGAGCTGCCGCCCTCGGAAGGATTCGCCACGATTCTGGTAGTAGTTGACCGTCTTTCAAAGATGGCCCATTTCCTACCTATGGTCGGTACCCCCTCTGCTCTGGAAACTGCCAATCTCTTTATTAAGGAGGTTGTCAGGCTCCATGGGGTTCCCAGCAGTATCACGTCAGATAGAGGTCCACAGTTCACCTCTAGAATCTGGAGAGAACTCTGCAAGACACTGGAAATCAAGATCTGTTTGTCATCGGCATATCATCCCCAAAGTAACGGGCAAACTGAACGGACAAACCAAACCCTTGAGCAGTATCTTCACTACTTTTGTTCGGGATCTCAAAATGATTGGTCGGCCCTGTTGCCATATGCAGAATTCGCCTACAACAATTCAATTCATACAACTACCAACCAGACTCCCTTTTGGATCAACTGTGGGTTTCACCCTTCTTTCCTCCCCAACTCCATCCCAGAATCTACTGTTCCTGTGGTCCAAGATCGGATAACCGCCATCCAATCTAATTTCCAAAGGATCCAGGAGACCATACAGAAGGCCCAGGATGATTATAAGAAATACCATGATAGGGGAAGGAAGGAGAACCCTACCTTTAAAAATGGCGAGGAAGTTTGGCTATCTGCCGCTAATCTTAAACTTCCTTGTCCCACACGCAAGCTGGGTCCCAGATTCATAGGACCATTCAAAATCAAAAGGCTGTAGCCTTTGAACTAGCTCTCCCTGGATCGTACAGGATACACCCTGTTTTCCATGCCTCCCTTTTGAAGCCATTGGTCCCCAGTCCTTTTCCTGGAAGAGAAGTGCTTCCTCCTCCACCCATCAAGATCGATGGAGAAGATGAATTCGAAGTGGAAGCTTTACTAGGATGCAGGAAAGTCGGTAGACAAATACAATACCTGGTAAAATGGAAGGGGTATCCTTCAGAAGATAACTCCTGGGAACCATCCAAGAACCTTCATGCTCCCAAATTAATGAAGAAATTCCATCAGCAACATCCGGAATTGATGGTTAGCTTGAGCGTACGGAGGCCCCCCCTCGGGGGGGGGGGGGGGGCACTGTCATAAGATACGCACGGGTAAAGCGCTCTGGCGCACAGCTGTGTGCAATAGGAATAAGCTAAAGCACACAAGCACACACTCACAGGGTGTGAACCCTCGCTGACCTATAAAGGAAGTGAGGTCATCCAAACACACTGCTGGTTCATCTTCAGCTTCCTGTGATTGCCACGTCTGTTCCTGTGATCTGTATTACCCGTTGTGACCCAGATTGCCTCATCGACCTCGCTGATCTTCTCCTGACCCGACCTCTGGCTTGACCTTGGACTCCCGCTTTCTGGACTGTGTTTGACCCTCAGCCTGCATCTGGACTTACCTGCTATCTCCTGTGTTCGACCGCTGGCTTGTCTTTGGATTATCCTTCTGTCTCAGCATTCTTGGTACTTGTTGTCTTCTGATCTGGACTGTGTTTGACCCCTGGCCTGCCTCCTGGATTCTGCCTTTGCCTTACGGACTTGCTACCATTGCTTCTTGACCTTCCCACGGGACATAACCTTTCAGTTCTGCTCAAGCTACCTGCTGATCTACTAGCAAGTGACTGTCCTACTGGTAGTTTGTTCCTCTTGGTGCAACCACCCTCTGTGCCACCTTCAGGGGTGGTCTGCGCCGAGTCGCAACAGTGACCGCTCTCGGCATCTTAGCCTCGGTGAGTACATTTATATGATACTACTGTTAGTACAGATCTGTGTCATGGGGCCTGTCCTGTGAGGGTCATCCCTTCAGCTAGAAAAGTCAGTGGATGGGTGTCAGTTAAGGGGATGCTAGAAAGTGTCCTGAAGATAAAGTAGTTGCATCAAGTCTGCTGCTAGAGAGAGCAAGAAGACTTAAAGTGGTTGTAAACCCTTACAAACCACTTTGACCTACAGGTAAGCCTAGATTAAGGCTTACCTGTAGGTCCAAGAAATATCTCCTAAACCTATACGGTTTAGGAGATATTTGCCCGAAGACAGGCACCGCTGTTTACGGTGCGTGCGCCGTAGACAGCGGCGCGCAGGCGCACTGAGTGCGGCATTTCCAATAACGGAGCTGCCGCGCGTGTCGGCTCCCGTGCGCATGCGCAGGAGTGACGTCATCGCGGCTCTGCCGAATGACAGTGGCGGAGCTGCGAGACCCCACCGAAAAGATGGATGCGCCGGACTACAGGGGACAGCGGTGACATCGCTGGCTCCTGTGTCAGGTAAGTGACACATAATGGGCTACTATGCGATGCATAGTAGTCCATTATGCTTTGCCTTTGCAGGGAATGAAAGAGGAAGTAAACCCATCAGGGTTTACTTCCTCTTTAAAGCAGAGTTCCACCCAAAAATGGAATTTACGCTTTAAGGGAAGGTGACCCCTTGACATGCCACATTTGGCATGTAATTTTTGGGGGGGGGGTGAGCAGAAACACTCTTTTTAGAGATTTACAGCTCCTACTTCCTCCTGGGGCACTGCGGCACCGGAAGTAAGTTCACCTCTCCCCCCTTCCCACGTCACAGGTCCCAGATGATTGCCCGGCCAGTCACAGCGAGCAGCGCGGCTCACGCATGCACAATGCGTGCCCAGCTGTGAAGTTACCACCACCTTTGTTATTCATGTTTACATTATAAATAAAAGCAGTAAAGCATTCTATTGCAGGATTTTGCTAAGCTCAAAGTGATACCAGCATCTGTCTGTGTGACTTGGAGATAAACAAGCATGCTTTCCTGGAATTATACAAGATAGCTATGATTGTGCTTATTAGCACATGGAATTATTTGCTTATAGGAGAGCTTTATTTAATCCATAACAAGACCAACTCTAGTAACGCCACTGTATAGTACTATGTGCTTGTTTATTTCTTTGCAGGCCTGCAAGAAGTCTTCATTCCTTGGTGGAGGTTGCCCATGATATATTTCTGTATGTGTAAAAATGTTATTTGTAGCATAGTCATTTAGGTGTTTTCCACCAATTTCCTGCCAGTCAGTCTTTGTTTGGTGGGTGCTGTAATAATTTATTGCACTTGGTGGATACTTTCTTTTTTTATATCTGTAAATATCTTGTACAGCAGACATCTATATTTTTTCACTTAAAGTATTGTGCTTACTGGTCACATATGGGGTATGCCCATGGCCTTGTATATATATTATTCTCTTTTTCCCCCTTTTCCAAGTCTGTGGGATACGCCTTAAACTTTTTGTAGAGGTATTTTTGTAGGGGCAAAAAGACAGTGAGGACATGGCTTGTTTGGTGGGGGGGGGGGGGGGGGGTGGATGTAGCACCCTCCTAGGTAGGTGCTAGAAGAGATTTTAGTTTTCGGTCTTTCTGCCTCACAGGAGGACTATTAGGTAAATTTAGAATGCTCTCTACCTACCAGGGAGCAGGATCTATTGGTGAGGTCTGCTCATGGTGCTCAGGTGCTTTTGCCAAGAGGAATGGGCAGCTTTACCATCTGGGAAGATAAAGAGCCTCATCCACAAATACCACAAAAGACTTCAAGCTGTCATTGATGTTAAAGGGGGCAATACACGGTATTAAGTACTAGGGTATGTAAAATTTTGATCAGGGTTATTTGGGTAGCTTCTGTTGCCTTTATGATTTAAAAAGAGTAAACACAGTTAATTCATAATAAATGGCTTTAGCGAAACACTAACCATGAGTGAAAGAAAAGTTTTTGTGCTATCATTCATATTCTCTGAAAAATGGCCAAGAAATCATACATTTTCGCAACGTATGTAAACTTATGAACACAACTGTACAGTATACAAATACAGTTGTATCTGATTATATTTGGCCTTCCCTTATTTCTCCTTCATTTTAAATAAAATATTTCTGTTTTCATTACCTTATTTAATACCCAGTGATGTCATTACTGGGTCTCTGTGCTTCTCTATACAATCCCAGAGGATCATTGCTGGTGGGAGGGTCCGCAAGGTTGCTGTACATAGCTTCCTGAAAGCATCACAGTATCCTGCCCTAATACTCTTCTCAAGAGCCCTCATGCAAGAGGAGCCTGTACAACTGGGTAAGACTGGAGGGAAACCTGGAGGTTAGATTCTACTATTACCACTCTCAGCACTTTACAACATAAAGGAAATCATTACATATTTAAGATAGTACCAATCAGTGGCGGCTAGTGCTCCATTTTTAGGGGGCGGGGGCAGCAAACAAAACACCCCTCCGCCAGCCCCACTCTCCTGCTTGCCAACTCCTCACTTACCCCAGGAAGCAGGAAGACAATAGAAAATGTTGATTTGCTAATGTCACAAGTGAGTGGACTCAGGGTGCAGTGCTCTGCTCCCCGAGCCCACCCTTTATAAGCCAATTAGAGCCCCCACACTCAATGCGTCCAGGGCCCTGCATGCGCCCCTTATGGACGAGCCCCCACTGGTACCAATCCTGATGTATGTCTGCCTTCCCTGCAGATGATGGGTGTTTTTCTTGCTAGAGTCTATACTTAAGTCACCTTCTGCCTAGGAGAGGATTATTTTACACTCCATGTAATATACATGGAAACACACAGGTCCCAAGAGATAGGGGGACCACTTACAACGCGCTGCGTGACTTGCGCATGCGCACTAGGGAACCGGGAAGTAAAGCAGCAATGCTTCACTTTCTGATTCCCTCAATGAGAATGGAGGCGGCAGCAGCCGAGAGCCGAGCAATTGCTCGGCTTCGACTGCCAACATCGTTGGACCCTGGGACAGGTAAGTGTCCATTTATTAAAAGTCAGCAGCTGCAGTATTTGTAGCTGCTGGCTTTTAATAATTTTTTTTTAGGTGGACTCCCTCTTTAAAGCGGGACTGCACTGCGGAAAAAAATATTAAAAGCCAGCAGCTACAAATACTGCAGCTACTGACTTTTAATAAATGGACACTCACCTGTCCCGGGGTCCAGCGATGCCGGCAGCCAAGATCGATTGATCGCTCGGGTCTCGGCTGCTGCCGCCACCATTCTAGATGAGGGAATCAGGAAGTGAAGCGAAGCGGCTTCACTTCCCGGTTCCCTACTGCGCATGCGCGAGTCGTGCAGCGCAATAGGAATTGTCTACGCTGTCTCTGGGACCCGTGTGTGTCCCAGCAGACAGCACACAGGGACAGGAAGAAGCGTAGACTCCCGTGGGAGTCTATGCCCGGAAGTGGGTGTAAATACCTGTCTTTGACAGGTATCTGCACCCCCCTCCCCCCTGAAAGGTGCCAATTGTGACACCGGAGGGGGGGAGGGTTCCGATCAGCGGAAGTTCCACTTTAGGGTGGAACCCCGCTTTAAGTATATTCTCATGAGATTTCATCTGCTCGTTATTCTTCAAGAATCTTCTCAGAAAGACAGTGACGTCACATCCAGAAGTAAGTAAGGTAAGGTAAGTGTAAATCAAAACTTTTTTTTTTAAGAGGAACATTTTACACCTGCTAGCAGTAGTTGAATTGTAAAGGGGAAGGGGCCTGGGTAGTAAGAGTTGACCTTCCATTTTACTGCAAGGTCCATTTTATAATTCTGAGCAGATTTTTATGAAACTACCGAACTCAACAAAATATCTGTTCTTGTCACTCCTTGGTCCTAGTCCTCACCTTGGCTATCTCCTCATGGCACAGATCTTTTGTTGCTGGTTCCTCATCTTCAAGAGGCCGCCACCACCACCAGTATCGTGGTTGTTTCTTCTGGCACGTTTTGAGAGTTACACTCCCCGGGACCGTCTCTCCATATGTGTACCTGTAAGGACATGATAGGGGCATTTTAGCCCAAAGCAAGAAGACCTAGTTGCTACCCACCTTGATCACTCTTATGCCGTGTACACACGACTGGACTTTTCGACAGCAAAAGTCCGACAGAACGAATCGGTCAGACAATTCGATCGTGTGTGGGCTTCATCGGACCTTTGTTGTCTAAAAATCAGACGGACTTTAGATTTAGAACATGTTTCAAATCTTTCCTGACTCAAGTCCGGCCGGAAAATCCGTTTGTCTGTATGCTAGTCTGACGGACGAAAACACTAGGGCAGCTATTGGCTACTGGCTATGAACTTCCTTACTCTAGTCCGGTCGTACGTCATCACGGTCGAATCCGTCGGACTTTGGTGTGATTGTGTGTGTCCAAGTCCGTTTGTTCGGAAAGTCCGTTGGAACTCCGCCGATGGTCTGTGAGGAAGACCGTCGGACCTAGTCTGCCGGAATGTCCGGTCATGTGTACACAGCATGAGGCCTTGTACACATTGGATTCAACTTCTTTAAAGTGGAACACAAAAAATTAAGATTTGATGTTATAGCAAACATTTAGAAATATTCATTGTGTGTACACACTGCTCTGAAAAATGTAGCTTTTGTTTAAAGTTTCTACTGAAAACTAGCAGTGCATTTCATGAGCCCAGGCACTCCTCTTTTGCAGCCTCATTGCTAAATATCTTCTTTGTGAAGTCCTCTAAGGCACTACTTCTTCTTGAAATGAGATTTGGTTACGTCACTACTGTGCTCAATGGCGGCTGGTGAAGTTTTAGAATGGAGGGGTCGCCCCTCCACATTTGACCCATCCCACTTCTCATAAGCCACACCCCTTATAGAATCCACATCATATACCAGGCTGCACATCATACACCGGGCTCTGCACATCACATAGCAGTAGGGTCGCCACCTTTTCTTTAACCACTTAACAACCGGCCCATAGCCGAATGACGGCTACAGGGTGGTTGTTTAACTCTGGGAGGCCGTCATATGACATCCTCCCAGAATTCCGCTCTCGCGCGCCCCCTGGGGCGCGCACTCGAGAGCATCCGTGACCGCCGGTTCCACAGGACCCGGCGCATCAGGGATCCCGGTAAACGGCCGCTCATCGCGGTCGTTTACTGCGTGATCGCTCCGTCAAATGACGGAGTGATCACTTGTAAACAAACCGGCGTCATGTTATGACGTCGGTTCCTCCCTCCCCTTCTCTGTACCGATCGGAACAGCGGAGGGGGAAGAGATCGGTGTTAGCAGCGATGTGGGCTGCATCTGCAGTGCTCACATCGCTGCTCACCGAAATGTAACCCCTCAATTCCCTTCCAATACTCTGCATTACTCTGCATTACTGTGCAATACTGTGCAATACTCTGCATTACTGTGCAATACTCTGCATTACTCTGCATTACTGTGCAATACTCTGCATTGCTCTGCATTACCCTGCAACACTCTGCAATACCCTGCAACACTCTGCAATGCTCTGCAACACCCGCCAATACCATGCAACACTCTGCCAAGCTCTGCAACACCCGCCAATACCCTGCAACACTCCGCAACACCAGCCAATACCCTGCAACACTCTGCAATGCTCTGCAACACCCGCCAATACCCTGCAACACTCTGCAATGCTCTGCAACACCCGCCAATACCCTGCAAAACTCTGCAATGCTCTGCAACACCCGCCAATACCCTGCAACACTCTGCAACACCAGCCAATACCCTGCAACACTCTGCAATGCTCTGCAACACCCACCAATACCCTGCAACACTCTGCAATGCTCTGCAACACCCGCCAATACCCTGCAACACTCTGCAATGCTCTGCAACACCCGCCAATACCCTGCAACACTCTGCAATGCTCTGCAACACCCGCCAATACCCTGCAACACTCTGCAATGCTCTGCAACACCCGCCAATATCCTGCAATGCTCTGCAACGCAATACTCTGCAACGCCATACTCTGAGATACCCAGCCATACCCAGCCATAGTCGGTGATACCCTGCAATACCCAGCCATAGACACCCCCCCCTCCTGCCGCCCTCCGGTGCTTCTACCGACTCGTCAATATGATCAAAGCCAGAATCTTTTTTTTTTTCAGGCTTCCCAGCTTAGAGGTGAGATGCGGGGTCTTATTGACCCCATATCTCACTGTAAAGAGGACCTGTCATGCCATATTCCTATTACAAGGGATGTTTAGATTCCTTGTAATAGGAATAAAAGTGATCAAAAAATTTATTTTTTGGGGAAAAAAAAAACTAAAATAAATAAAGTAAAATGAACAATAATTTTTTTTTTTTTAAAGCGCCCCTGTCCCCATGTGCTCGCATGCAGAAGCGAACGCATACGTAAGTCCCACCCACATATGAAAACGGTGTCCAAACCACACATGTGAGGTATCGCTGCGAACGTTAGAGCGAGAGCAATAATTCTAGCCCTAGACCTCCTCTGTAACTCAAAACATATAACCAGTAAAAGAAAAAACAAATCGTCGCCTATGGGGATTTTTAAGTAGCGACGTTTGGCGCCATTCCACGAGCGTGTGCAATTTTGAAGAGTGACATGTTAGGTATCTATTTACTCAGCGTAACTTCAGCTTTCACATTATGCAAAAATTGGGCTAACTTTACTGTGTTTTTTTTTTTTTTTAAGCACAAAACTGTTTTTTTTCCAAAAAAAGCATTCGAAAAATTGCTGCGCAAGATAAAAAGTTGCAACGACCACCATTGTATTCTCCAGGATGTTTGCTAAAAAAACATATATAATGTTTTGGGATTCTATGTAATTTTCTAGCAAATAAATGATGATTTTTACATGTAGGAGAGAAATGTCAGAATTGTCCTGGGTGCTCCAGAACGCCTGATGGCGCTCCATGCATGTTAGGCCTCTGTATGTGGCCACACTGTGTAAAAGTCTCACACATGTGGTATCGCCATACTTGGGAGTAATAGCAGTGTTTTGGGGTGTAATTTGTGGTATGCACATGCTGTGTGTGAGAAATAAACTGATAATATGACAATTTTGTGAAAAAAAAAAAAAGTAAAAAAAATCTTGATTTTGCAAAGAATTGTGGGAAAAAATGACAACTTCAAAAAACTCATCATGCCTTGGAATGTCTTCTTTCCAAAAAGGGGTCATTTGGGGGGTATTTGTACTTTTCTGGCATGTTAGGGTCTCAAGAATTGAAATAGGCCGTCAATGCTTCAGATATTGGCACCATAGCTTGTGGACTCTATAACTTTCACAAAGACCAAATAATATCCACCAATTTGTACTTATTTTTACCAAAGATATGTAGTAGTATAAATTTTGGCCAAAATTTCTGAGGAAAAAATTACTAATCTGCTAAATTTTATAACAGAAACAAAGAAAAATTTATTTTTTTACAGAATTTTCTGTATTTTTTCTTTTATAGCACAAAAAATAAAAAACCGAGCGGTGATTAAATACCACCAAAAGAAAGCTCCATTTGTGTGAAAAAAAGGACAAAACTTTCATATAGGTCCAGTGTTGCATGACTAAGTAATTGTCAAAATGTGAGAGCACCGAAAGCTGAAAATTGGTCTGGTTATTAAGGGTGTTTAAGTGCCCAGTGGTCAAGTGGTTAAGTCAAACCCGAACACTTTAGCGCCACGCAGCAATTTTTTTTTTTTATAGTATAAACTATACATATATTTTGCTATTAAATAACATTTCTAATCATATGAAGTTAATCACAAGAGTTCCCCTTTACATCAGAATCCGCAGAGTTCCACTTTTACATCTGAACTCACAGAGTTCCCTTTCACTGTAAGGGGGGACTCTGCAGACTCTGATGTAAGGGAAAACTCTGGGGACTCTGTCATAAGGGATGCTCTGGGAACCCTGATTTAAGGTGGAGCATTGAGAACTCTGATGTATTGAGAGGACTCTGGTGTAAGGGGGAACATTGTGGCCTCTGGTGTAAAGGGGAACTCTGATGTAAGGGGTGCTCTGAGAACCCTGACTTGCCTTAGTGTATTCACTCACTCACCCCTTGGCAGTCAGCACCTCTCATCCAGATGTATCCGAGGCTGCTGAACTTCAAATTTCCAGCCCCAACTTTCCATTTCTGAGGCACAGCGACGGGGATTTGAGTGTGGGCAGACACAGAGGGGTAGGAGTGTTTGGGGGGTGGGGTGGGATGGGGGTGGAAGCTGCAGGGAAGCCATAGTCAATCTAAATAATGTGTCCGGGTTTCAGGCAGTCTGAAACCCGGACGCATGATTCCAAACCCCAACTGTCCGGGTGAATCCTGGACAGGTGGCAACCCTACTCCCACCTGACATCGGCCTGAGATGAAGGGGCTTCTCTGCAAAATGATACTGTGACAAAACAGGAATGCATTCATACAGATTGGGGGTAGAATGTGAGCTCTGACCCTATCACTGTCTACACGACTCTCTATCCCTCTCTGTCCTCCTCAGTTCAGCACCTCCAGGATCCTGCTAGCTTCTTCCTCCTATATTAAGCCGATTTGCAGCCGGTCTATGGCTGAGTCAGTCATATCTGTGGGGGGATCTTTCTATGTACACACAGGACTTTGCTGCTCACCAATGCACAGAGCAGCCGCAGCAATGGAGAGGGAGTGATAAGTGGGCACTACAAGGATCCCAGGGATGCAAAGCTGCATATAAGCTGAGCTGTGTTGTCACTGTGATTTGTCTTGTCCTGTTGCTCTGTGTGCTGGGATGCCAGACCCCGGCTTTATTACCCCCCCTGCTCCGATCTCAGCCTCCCTGTACACACAGCTCCTACAACTTTGCACCAGCAGCCAGGCCACAACTACAGACTGACAGTCTCCACTGCCAATCTGTGTGGAGCTCGGCACATGCAGCCACGAACCCCTCTGGCTGTTCCTTGTCAGAAGCATGCCTCACATCTCGGCACCTGAGGACCATAGCAAGGCAGAGGATCACTCCGCCAGCCGGGACTAATTGAGTAGTGGGATGGCTTGATGTACATGCGCCCCGAAAATGAAGAAAAAGTCCCTTCAGGAAACTGTAATTACACCCCCCCATAAGCAAGTAGGAAAGGGGAGAAGTTTACAAAGCTCTACTTTTAACTTCAGTGAAGAACTCAGGAGCTCCCCCTTCATATGGCACCCATGGCACTTGCCATATGTGCCATACCCTGGATACGCCACTGCTCATTGCATCCTTACTGTGCCCTCATTGCAGCCTTTCTGTGCCCTCATTGCAGCCTTTCTATGCCCTCATTGCAGCCTGTGCCCTTATTGCCTCCTTACTGTGCCCTCATTGCCGCCTTACTCTGCCCTCATTGCCGCCTAAGGCCGCGTACACACGCGCGGACTGTTCGCCCAACTTTGTCCGCTGAACAGTGTTTGGGCGGACAGTCCGCTCGTGTGTGGGCTTTCAGCGGACAGTTTCAGCGGACAGTTGGACGGACAAGGTTTTTCGGAAATTCCGTAAAACTGTCCGCTGAAACCTTGTTTCAGCGAACAGTCCGCTCGTGTGTAGGCTTGTTCGTCAAACAAAGTTGCGCGCATGCTCAGAAAGGATTTTCACGCCGAAAGCTATAATGCAGTGTATAGGACGTCGTATTTTTCGTCCCGTCGTACGTGCCGTTCACGTCATCGCGCACGGTTTCAGCAAACTGTTCGTCCGTCGTGTGTGGCCATGTCCGTCCATGCTAAGTTTGAGCGGACTGTTTGCCGAAACTGTTGGACGGACAAAGTTGGGCGAACAGTCCGCGCGTGTGTATGCGGCCTTACTCTGCCCTCATTGCATCCTTACTGTGCCCTCATTGCATCCTTTCTGTGCCCTCATTGCCGCCTTACTGTGCCCTCATGCCACCTTACTGTGCCCTCATTGCATCCTTACTGTACCCTCATTGCAGCCTTTCTGTGCCCTCATTGCCACCTTACTGTGCCCTCATTGTCGCCTTACTGTGCCCTCATTGTTGCCTTACTATTCCCTCGTTGTCACCTTACTGTGCCCTAATTGTCACCTTACTGTGCCCTCATTGCAACCTTACTGCGCCCTCATTGTCACCTCATCGTCATTGTGCCCTCATTGTCGTCTTACTATTCCCTCATTGCCGCCTCATTGTCGCCTTACTGTGCTCTCATTGCATCCTTACTGTGCCCTCACTGCCAGAGGCGTATCTAGTGAAAATGGCGCCTATGGCAAGCACTGAAACTGCACCCCTGTCAAAACATTTTTCGCGTACAGGGCCATGTTTTCACTGCATGATATGCACACAGCTATTCTGTACATCCACGGGCAGGCAGACCAATTCAAATCAATTGGAATGCAGCCCCTGCTCTCACCTTGATATCTGTTTGGGTGCAGGAACATGCCCCCGAGCACAGAGAATGTGCATTCCAGGACATACACCCGCACCCAAATGGATGTCAAATGCCAAACGGATGTCAAATTGGGAACAATAACCCTCCCTTACTCCATCCAACAACTCTAGTTCTACTTTAAGTATGAAGGAGACCTGCCCCTGCCCCAGGAAAGGTGCCCTCCATGACAGATCCCTGAGCAGGGTATGGAGATCTTAAAGAGCTCAGTGCCAGTCTTTAGCTAAAAGCCTGGCTTTTAGGAAAAAACTCAAGACCTTCCTCTTTTAGCAGATGATCAAAGCTCGCCACAGCGCCTAGAGGCGATTCAGTTCGCATTGTGCGCTATACAAGTATTTCATTCATTCATTCATTCATTCTAGGTCCCGGATCTCGAAGCAAGTGAAGTCAACACCTCAGATCTGCACAGATAATCTAATAACAGAAGACAAGTGACAATAATGACACACAGCGCCTAGCACAGGCCGGTGACAGGTCTCCTGACAGTAACTCACTTTCTGTGACCTGGCTCAGGCCTAGGACATGCTCTGGTCTCAGCTCCTTCAGGCCTAACAACTCCTGTTTGGTGACTGAAGCCACTCTCTGGAGTTCCCCATCGCTGTCCTCCCTCCCGTGCACGCACTTTTATCCCAGTCAAAGCAAACCGCCAGTGGCAGGATCGCAACAAGGCTGCCAGTGGGTCCCTCTGGAATCACTCCTATCGATAGTGATGAAGATTCTGTAGTATTCTGAGAGGAAGCAATTCCATAGAGATAGGTGGAAGGTGCTCTGCCACTGAAGCTTTGTCCCTAGCTTTGTCTCCCACCTAGGGTCGCTACCTTTTCTTTAAGTCAAACCCGAACACTTTAGCGCCACGCAGCAATTTTTTTTTTATAGTATAAACTATACATATATTTTGCTATTAAATAACATTTATAATCATATTAAGTTAATCACAAGAGTTCCCCTTTACATCAGAATCCACAGAGTTCCACTTTTACATCTGAACTCACAGAGTTCCCTTTCACTGTAAGGGGGGACTCTGCAGACTCTGATGTAAGGGAAAACTCTGGGGACTCTGTCATAAGGGATGCTCTGGGAAACCTGATCTAAGGTGGAACATTGAGAACTCTGATGTATGGAGAGGACTCTGATGTAAGGGGGAACAGTGTGGCCTCTGGTGTAAAGGGGAACTCTGATGTAAGGGGTGCTCTGAGAACCCTGACTTGCCTTAGTGTATTCACTCACCCACCCCTTGGCAGTCAGCACCTCTCATCCAGATGTATCTGAGCCTGCTGAACTTCAAATTTCCAGCCCCAACTTTCCATTTCTGAGGCACAGCGACAGGGATTCGAGTGTGGGCAGACACAGAGGGGTAGGAGTGTTTGGGGGGGGGGGTGGAAGCTGCAGGGAGGCCATAGTCAATCTAAATAATGTGTCCGGGTTTCAGGCAGTCTGAGACGCATGATTCCAAGGGCTCTGCACATCATATACACAGGCTGTACATTATACACCGGGCTCTGCACATCATATACCAGGCTGTACATTATGCACAGGGCTCTGTACATCATATACCAGGTTGTGCATTATACACAGGACTCTGCACATCATATACATAGGGCTCTGCACGTTATACACAGGGTTCTGCACATCATATACATAGGGCTCTGCACATCATATACCAGGCTGGACATTATACACAGGGCTATGCACATCATATACCAGGCTGTACATTATACACGGGGCTCTGCACATCATATACCAGGCTGCATATTATACACCGGGCTCTGCACATCATATGCCGGGCTGAACATTATACACAGGGCTCTGCACATCATACACCAGGCTGAACATTATACACAGGGCTCTGCACATCATATACCAGGCTGCACATTATACACAGGGCTCTGCACATCATATACCGGGCTGCACATTATACACAGGGCTCTACTAAAGCAACCTGTAAATCACACATATCTGCATTCCGCAACCTGTAAATCGCACATATCTGCATTCTGTAAATCGCACATAACTGCATTCTGCAACCTGTAAATCCCACATATCTGCATTCTGTAAATCACACATAACTGCATTCTGCAACCTGTAAATCGCACATATCTGCATTCTGCAAATCACACATAACTGCATTCTGCAACCTGTAAATTGCACATATCTGCAACCTGTAAATTGCACATATCTGCATTCTGCAACCTGTAAATCGTACATATCTGTATTCTGTAAATCACACATAACTGCATTCTACAACCCGTAAATCGCACATATCTGCATTCTGTAAATCGCAGATAACTGCATTCTGTAACCTGTAAATCGCACATAACTGCAACCTATAAATTGCACATAACTGCATTGTGCAACCTGTAAATTGCACATATCTGCATTCTGCAACCTGTAAATCACACATATTTGCATTCTGCAACCTATAAATCGCACATATCTGCATTCTGTAAATCACACATAACTGCATTCTGCAACCTGTAAATCACACACATCTGCATCCTAGGGGGGTTTTGTCTGCACTGCTCCACGTCCCCAGCCACTCACTTGTGTTGTGCAGCACTCCTTTAACCACTTAAGGACCGCCACATGCCAATGTACGTCATTGCAATGGCATGTACAGACACAAGCACGTACATGTACGTGCTTGGCTTCCAGCGGGTGGGGGGTCCGATCGGACCTCCTCCCGCTGGATGCGGCGGTCCGGTTCGCTTCAGGAGCGATCCAGGATGAGGGGATGGCCATTGGTTTCTGGCCATCCCCTCTCGATTGCTCCTGGCCAATGAGAAGCTTCCTCCCCTGTGTAAGTGTAAACACAAGAAGGAGGAAGTGATGTCACACTCCTCGTGTCGGTCTTTTTGACCGGACGGCGAGGAGTGAAGACATCCAAGTAAGTGCACCAACACTACACTGACACATAGGTACACATAGGCACACTTTTCACCACAGATACCTGCTAGCACCTGCGTTTTGCCCCTCTGCCCAGCACAGCCCACCCAAGAGCAGTATCAATCGATCACTGTCACTTACAAAACACAACACACATAACTGCAGCGTTCGCAGAGTCAGGCTTGATCGCTGAGATCGCTAGCAGTTTTTTTTTGTAGCGTTTTGATACAGTCGCTGACCGGCTAGGTGCTTTTTTATCTGTGAGTCTCACTAGTGTACCCCTAAATTTAGAGCCCAAAATGGCAAAGCGAAGGTACACTAGTGAAGAGGCCTACACGTTTCTGAGCATGACAGATAGTGAAGAGGAAGACACTGATCTGTCAGATTCAGGCTCAGAATACGAACCTGTAGAGGACAGCGGCTCCATGACAGATAGCTCTGACGAAGAAGATGAGGTCCCTGCTAACGTCAGGCGTACCCGACCCCGATCTTCTGATGTTGTTGAGGTGCAGGAACCACAGGTCCCTCGTATGGAGCAGAGAGCCAGTACTAGCGCCACTCATTCTTTTGGTGAACTGGCAAGCACCAGCGGCCTAGTACACCCTGGACGTACATCCAGCACTGCAGTATCACGTGGTAACGTGGCGAGTCCCATAAGCTGGCGAGGGTCTGGAATGAATGGTGGGAGCTGGTCGGGCAGGTAGGAGTGGATCCGTTGGTGGCAGAGGTAAGGCTGCTAGTCATTTATTTTGTTTCCAGGAATTTGGAGAGAAGGGTGTCGGTGTCTGCGATGGACCGCAAGCTTACAGGTCTGGCATTCTTGTTTAAATTACAAGGGTCGGTGGATTATACCAAGGATTTTTGTGTTTGGCAAGCCATAAGGGGCTACCGTCGGTCCAGAACACAGAAGGACGTCAGGAGGCTGGTGACATTCGGCAAACTAATGGCGTTAGTGGGTCAGTTGAGTGGGATATGTTCTTCGGCATATGAGGTGGCCTTGTTCCGGGCAGCATTCTTGCTGCCCTTTTTTGGCGCCTTCCGGATTAGCAAGCTGGTCAGTCCGACCAGGAGTGTTCGGGGAGGGGGGGGGGGTTACAGGCACAGGATGTGGCATTGAGCGTTGCGGGTGTGGAGGTTTTGCTTCGGTGGTCCAAGATGCAGTCATGAAAGGGAAGTGTACATCTTAAATACCCTGGTCAAGAAAGGCCCGGGAGTGAAGGGATCGCAGAGGAAGTAGCAGAGGGCCAGGATGACAGGAGTGAGAAGGGGGCACTGCAGGGGTTAAAAGATAGGTGGTGGAAAGTGTGGAGCTGGGGAGGGGTTTAGAGAAACATGTGGTGGGGAGGGGTTGAGTTTATTTAAGGGTCGGGGGGGGACTTCTGGTCAGCAGTGCAGGGAGTCAGCAGGAAGAGAGGTTTTTCCCACCGGCCCTCCCTGAGTGTAGGTTTCTCTGTTTAACGCTTTCTTTTCAGGTATGGTTTCAGGACATGTCATGGCAGCGGTCTGTTGGCGGTGGTGGTGGTCTTTGATGGTGGTAACTAACCCATGAGATGGAAGTGTGGGGGACTCGTTGGTGGAATTGGCCCCCTTGGTGTACAGTTAACACTGGTTAGTTGAAGATGGTAATGGTGACACTGCGGGTAATGAGTTGTCTACGGGCTGATGTTATACACGGCCGGAGGCTTAATACGGTAGAAGGCCCGCAGTGAAGTAGAACAGAGTTTTTTGGGGAAGTGCTGTCAAAGACCACCGGGTGAAATAACTGATATTTTTGAGTTTGTTATGGTTAAATTGTTATATATTTTTATATTTGTGGCCAGGTATATTCACACAAAAGTGTGGTCTCATTCTTTAGAAGTAAGATTAAAGAGGGGGGGGGGGGGGGGTAAGGTTGGAGTATAATGAATGGAGGCAGTCATGAAAAGGGGAAGTGTACATCCTAACTACCCTGGTCATGACTAATTGGAATGTAGGCAGTGCCAGCTGGGTTTCAGTTGGCGAATACCTTGTCTTAGAGGCCATTTTTGGACATATGTGCTAAATATAGAATGATTTTAAGAAAATAACAGCATTGCATACTGCCAAAAAACTGATTATCTGATTAGACATTAAATATATTTAAAGCTGAACTCTGGGATGAGCAAATATGACATTCTTCCTTGAGACTCAGTGAGTTTTGTGTATTTGTTCCAGATCTGTGCATCAATCCAGTGTGAAACTTCTCCTACAATAAAGACCGCTCACTGCTGCTCTCTCTCCTTGTGCAGGTGACTGGTCTTCTCTCCGCCCCCTCCTGTAGTTTTTTGCAGTCAACCTGTAGTGGGTGGAGCCTGCTGGGTCCCTCCCACAGCTCTTCTCTCTGCACAGGCTACAGCACAGTGATGATGTCACTGCTACATTTACAAGGTAATAACTGGGTATTGTATAATCATTTGAGGCGCACAATATATATATATATATATATATATATATATATATATATATATATATATATATATTATGGCTTTTAAAAAATGTATTTAAATATTTTTTTTCTTGCTTAAAGGCTACAGCAGAACAGTGAATGCAATTTCACAGAAAAAAACTCTCTTCTCCAAGACAATATAGGGTTAGTTGAGAGAGAAAATGTGAGAGGGAGAGATGTTAGAGGGAGATGAATGGGAAGGGGGAGAGGGGGAAAGAGGTAGAGAAGAGGTGGGGGAGGTGAAGCTCAGGAGAGAAAAATAGGAAAAAGCGGGAGGGGGGTAAAGGGGAGATGCAGATGGAAAGAGGGAGTGGAGTGAGGGGGGAAAGAAGGGACAGAGAGAGAAAAAAAAGAGGGGGAGAGAGAGTGGGTGAGATAGTGGGAGAGGGAACAGAAAGAGGAGGAAGAGAGGGAGAAAGGGGGAGAGGAGGGGATAGAGAGAGCTAGAGGGGGAGGGAGGAGGAGAGAGAGTGGGAGAGGGATCAGAAAGAGGAGAAAGGGAGAGAGAGACGGGGGAAAGAGGGGGGAGAGAGGGGGAGAGGGGGAAAAGGGAGATAGAAGGGGGGGGAAGTGGGAGAGAAGGGGGAATGTAGGGAAAGAGGGGGGGGGAGAGAGAGAGCAGGGAGGGGGAGAGGGAGAGATAGGGAAAAGGTAGAGGGGAAAGAGAAAGAAGGGGATTGAGAGGTCACTCACCTTGAAGTTACCATTAAAGAAATAGAATCATCCAGGATTGAAACACTGTTTGGAGCTGTCACCTCAACCTCAAACTTTTTGGGCTCTAAGGAGAGAGTAATAACAGAGTTGTGGAAATATTTTTACTCGTTAAAGATTTTACAAATCCAAAATGTACCATTTCAAATTAGAAGAACATTGTGGGCACCAGTGTCGTCAACCGTCAGTATTTTTACTAGTAAGCAGTAAAAAAAGGGCACTTCTCTCCTGCCAGTGACATGAAAAAGTTGCCAGTTAAAAATATAGCTGTGACGTTACGCTTGCAATTGCAGATGCACAGTTCTGGTCTGAAGCTGGCCGAGACCATCTGAGTACCTGCTACAGTGTGTGTTGTTGGTGGGGGGTGGGTCTGGTGGTGCCTGAGTGTGTCGTGTGATGTCATAGTGTAAGGGAGCCGAGCGAAGCTGCCGGAGCCTCGTGTGTGGGAGAGAGAGACTGTCAATGTGACTTTTGTTGTGTCAGTGAGGTGTCATCATCATCTCTACTGCTGCACACTGCAGTCAGTGTAACTCTGAGGCCGCGTACACACGCGGGGACTGTTCGCTCAACTTTGTCCGCTGAACAGTGTTTCGGCGGACAGTCCGCTCGTGTGTGGGCTTTCAGCGGACAGTTTCAGCGGACAGTCTGCTGAACAAAGTTTTTCGGAAATTCCGAAAAACTGTCCGCTGAAACTTTGTTTCAGCGAACAGTCCCCTCGTGTGTAGGCTTGTTCGTCAAACTAAGTTCCGCGCATGCTCAGAAAGGATTTACACGCCGAAGTTTGCATTGCAGTGTATAGGACGTCGTATTTTTCATCCCGTCGTACGTGCCGTTCACGTCATCGCGCACGGTTTCAGCGGACTGTTCGTTCGTCGTGTGTGGGCAAGTCCATCCATGCTAATTTTGAGCGGACTGTCCGCTGAAACTGTTTGACGGACAAAGTTGAGCGAACAGTCCCCGCGTGTGTACGCGGCCTGAGAGTCAATTTCATGTGTTTGTGCTGCCCATTCAAAATTCTTGCCCTCCTGAGAGTCCTGAGTCCTGCCCATGAGCTACTTACTATATCGAAAATAAAATAAGAAATATGTTTTTTTGCCTTAAAACTTTTGTTACCCCAACACTTCATATTCCTGATATGTCCCTGCTGTACTATGTGCTTGTATGAGAAAGTATCCTTTCTTCTTTTGTGTTGCATTTGTTAAAATATGATTTTTTTATATTAATCAGACATAACATTACATGGGACAATATTACAATAGTGGTAAATACTGTCAGGTTTTGACTTAAGTAGACAATGGGTATGTAGATACCATTGTTGTATTTATTCAAGTGACAGTTTGAATAGGTTATTGTCTCTATAGCTACAGTAAACAAGTAAGAGACTTACTTGTTTACGATTCTTTCAGCTCTCAAACTGAAAGAATGACGGTTAGGCCTCATGCACACGGACCTTTTTACAGTCGCCTTTTTGAGCTTTTTTTTGCAGCTTAAAAACGGCTGTCCATGTTAGTCTATGTGCTCATGCACACGGAGGGTTTTAAAAAACTGGCTGCAAAGCTAGCTCTGACACCTGGAAAAATCTGTGTTAAAAACGCGTTTTTTACCACGTTTTGCATTGGCGTTTTTGCGTGTTTTTTAGCGTTAGTGTTAAGTAGCGTTTTTTTTTAAAGAAACACATCTCTTGGCTATAACACTCCCAAATTTCCCACAATGCCACAGAAAACAAAGAAAATATGATACGCGTTTATGTGCGTTTTTCCGCGTTTTTCCGCGATTCACGTTTTTACAGCTCTAGCTCCGCGCCAAGGAACGCACTTGTCCTGGGGGTTTTTTTTTTTACAGCTTAAAAACGCCTATGCCATTTGCAGCTCAAAAATGCCTAGGTGGGCATGAAGCCTTAGTCGGTTGTTATGGAAACAAGTTTGCAACCACTAACTTTTGGCAACAAACTTGTACAAATAAAAAGGATAAGTAGACTGGGACACACACAAATCATCATGCTTTGAAGATCAAAATCAAGATTTAAGAGGTATAGAATCGAATCTGCTTTTTATAGCCAACATCCCAAAGTTGAAAAATATCAAGAGTTTTCCCCTCAAGAAGGGCGGGACTTTTGAGGCATAAACTGTAACACTTTACAATAATTTTATAAAGAATATATAAAATACCTTTATTGAAACAAATTTAAAATAAAAATGAAAAAAACAAAAAAGGAAGAAGAGAACACACCACCTCTATATATTGTGTTCTCTTCTTCCTTTTTTTTTTTTCCTTTTCTCTATGCATTGAGAATGTATACATAGACATGTCTTCCTTTTATGTTTTGTAGATTCTTCTTTTTCAAAATAAATGTGCATAAATGAATGATCCCTGAAGAAGGAACTTAAGACTCTGTAACGTGTAGGCTACATTGGATGCACAGTGTTTATTTGTTCAATTGTTTTGTACCTTCCAAATGCACATGTTTGTAACGACACATTTTGACAACATTATGCCTTTGGAATAATAACTATAAAACATATACACTGTTTTATTAATATGACTATATGAACGAATTAATGTTTTGTAGTCTTTTGTAATATTTAAAATGAATGTGTTTTTTCATTTTTATTTTAAATTTGTTTCAATAAAGGTATTTTATATATTCTTTATAAAATTATTGCAAAGTGTTACAGTTTATGCCTTTAAAAAACCCGCCCTTCTTGAGGGGAAAACTCTTGATATGCTTTGAAGATCAGAAGCCACTCATTATACAAGAAAAGGTGCCTGGTGTCCAAGAAGCATCGTTGCCAATGTAGATCACAAACATACAGCAACAGAAGATAAGTAACTTTTAAGTGTATTTGTACTGTTATAGACCATAGGCTGTTCATTTGCTAGACATTTTGCTTGCTATAGATATCTGTCAGACTTGTATTGTATTCCTAAGATTGTAATTGTTTTGTATGTACAACATCTTTGTATAGTAAAAGCATATTTGCACACTGCAGAAATCTCCTTGCTGATACCACAGAGTAACCTTGCTAGATAGATGAAAGCAAAACATCTTTGTATTGCTTCCTTTGCGTAAAATGCATGGTGTTCCTGCTAGTCCCTTTGCTTTTATATTAAAAGCTGACCACACTAAGCAGGAGAGCACACTGTGGTCAGTTCTCTAGCTATGCTGGGAACTCAGCCTGCTTTCCTCCAATGATCAGACTTGTCCTGGCACGATCCCACTGCGCAGACATTCACAGGGGAGCTCAGTGTACTGCTAATTCCCCCCCCCCCCCCCCCAGCTCTTACGCATCAGATTTTTTATAGCTATACAAAAATGTTTTGCCTTTCATTTCTATTTTAAACGGAATGGGTTGTTTTTACAAGGTAATCGTTTACAATCACTTTAATACCTCCCTTAAATCACATTGCTAATTGCATACTGTACTTGTTTGTAGCTTACATTCTGAAACTTGCACGTAAAAATTTCATTTTGTAACTTTTGGAAATGCCAGCAAAAACTTGGCAAAAACTTGTTTAGTAAATCTTGGGTGTTCTGTCAGTAAAATCTGGTAAACACTGGTGGGCACCCAACTCCAGCCAAATCTGTAGACGGATACTGCTGTAATGAAGAAACCACCCAAAAGGATTTCACTTGATCCCCTATTGTGGAGATATCATATCTGGTGCTCGCATGGTTACATGGAAGTATGGTGTTGAAGTATTATATCACCAAAATACACCCATAAACTTTAATGGCACCCCAGTCTTAGTCCTGAGGGTATTCTTGTGCCGTATTTACTGGAACATTTTTCGGTAAACACTGCATAAATGTTTTTTGAGGATTTTTTTGTGAACTGGACTTATGCCCTGTACACACGGTTGGACTTTCCAACCGAAAATGTGATCGGATTGTGTAGTTGGAAATTCCAACCGTGTGTGGGCTCAATCTGACTTTTTCTGTCAGAATTTCTGGCACACAAAATTTGAAATCTGGATCTAAAATTTTCCGACAACAAAATCCAAATGTTTAAATTCCGATCGTGTGTATACAATTCTGACGCACAAAGTGCCACTCAGAATAAATTACGAGTCGAAAGCTATTGGCTACTGGCCTCTTTATAGTCCCGTTGTACGTGGCTTACGTCACCTCGTTCTGAATGATCGGATTTTCCAACAACTTTGTGCAACCGTGTGTATGCAAGACAAGTTTGGGCCAAAATCCATCGGAAAAAATCAGACGGATTTTGTCGTTGGAATGTCTGACTGTGTGTACAGGACATTAGTTTACCATATGCAATAATTTATGCAAATGAGTAACATGATACCCCTATCGCATGCGGTAAACATTAGTGAATTGACCCCTTAGGTGGTCATTTACTAAAACTGCGTCGTGCAAGATCAAGTGTAGCTCTGCACAGAAACCAATCAGCTTCTAGGTTTTTTTTGGCAAAGCTTAATTGAACAACCTGAAAGCTGCACCAGATTCTGATAGCTTAAATTTTAGTAAACCCCACCGTTAGTGCTCATAAAGTGGTTGTTGAGCCACTCTAACCTGTATACACCATCAGTACTGGCTCCTATTGTAGTATCCCCCTCTGTGTGTGATTTTTAAAAATAAATGCTGCAAATACCTAATTTCACTGCTGAGATTGCGATCACATGACTGCCCAGCTTTCTCCTTTTCTCCAGTAAGAGATGAAGCAGGGCGGGGTGAGATTCCTCTATTCCTCTGCTGATGTCAGTCTGGAGGTGAGGAGGAGAGAGCTGGCTGGTCAAGTGATCGCAATCTCGGCTCTTAAAGAGGAAGGCCGGTTTAAAAAAAAAAAAAGTCAGCAGCTGCAAACACTGTAGCTGCTGACTTTTAATAAGCACACTTACCTGTCCAGGGCGCCCGCGATGTCGGTCGCCCGAGGCTGACCAGTCCCTCGGCTCTCGGGTCCCGGCGCCACCATTTTGGCTAAGGCAAACAGGCAGTGGAGCCTTGCGGCTTCACTGCCCGTTTCCTACTGCGCATGTGCGAGTCGTGCATCGCTTTGTGAATGGGGCGCGCTGTGTTCTGGGACACACAGTTCCCAGAACACAGCGCAACCCATTACCCAGAAGACGCCGCATGGAGGAGAGAAGCTAGAAGATCTCCGCGGAGGAGGAAGAGGCAGATTAGGACGATGTGCCTAGCAACAGGCATTTCTGGTAAGTTAAAAAATATATATTTTTTTATTTTTTTTTCAGATTTGAACTTTTAAATTAAGTATTTACAGCATTTATATTTATAAATCATTCACAGAGACGGACACTGCAATGGGAGGCAGTGCTGATGGTGTATACAAGTTAGTGTTTCGAGAGCAGCAGGGGGGGGGGAGGGGCAGCTCACAAACAGACAGAGAGGAGAGGAGGATGCAGGAGCAGAGAGTAAAACAGCCATGATATACCGTGGTCAGTTTATAGAGGGTAACAGAGAAACTGGCAGGATCAGCCAGGTTTTTTAGCTGTTAAAGGGTGCAAAATGACACACGACAAGCACTGTGTCATATAACATGCTTTAAAAAAGCAGGATCCTTGTTTAGAGAAGCACGGATTAAGAATGCAATGATATAAGGAGTGCTGGACATGACAGTGTGGATGAGGGACACAGAGGGTTAAGCTTTATGGGTGGAGCTGAGGAAAAAGGTTTGCAGGAAGCAAGTTCAGTGTAGGGGAGGGGTCATATAAAAGGGAGGGGTTTGGCTTTAGGGGATCATTCGGATCCCAGCGTGACACAGAGGAGGCAGTTTTTCTCTGCTCCTCTGTAATGGCCGACCTGGATGGGTTTTTCAAGAGGCTGAGACGGGCGGCGGAGGCGCGCGGAGCGGAGTGGCTGTGGGACCGAGCGGGGACCTGGAGGACGCCGCGGAGGATGTTGGTGATGCAGGTGAGGCGCCGCTGCGTGCGCGGAGGTCTCGGCCTCCGGCGCGTTTTTTCCCCGGGGCCTACACCTCGTCCACCTCGTGACTGTCGGAGCCCAGGGGCCGACCGCTCGGTCCCCCCGGCGAAGAGGAAGGTGCCTGGCTCTCCCTGGTCTGGGTGGTCGTTGCGCCGCCGACCGGAGGGGGGCGGGGCCTCGCGGCAAAATGGCGTCGGCTCCGGGTCGGGCCGGCACCCGGGAACGGGGGGGGAATGGGCGGGGGGCTCTGAGTCCAGCCGCCTTGGGGGTGCAGCGGAAGGGGGGGATCCTCGGACTGGGGGTTCCAGCATGGGGACACGCGCGGTGGGGGGGCAGGGTTTGGCACGGGGGGGGGTCGCAGCTCCCGGGATAGGGCGGGTGGGATGAAGAGAGCCACCGAGGTGCCTGGCAGGGCTGGTCTTGGACACCAGCATGCCGGGGGTGGTCAGGGGCCACAGGCACTGCGGGATGTGCCTGAACGCGCTGACCAGGAGGTCTGCGATTCGCCCAGGGGGATGGCGGCGCCCCCAGCGCGCACCGCGGAGGACAAGTCCGAGGGTGAGCTGTCGCAGGAGGAGGAATTTTCACATGCAGCGCAAGAAACCATGACTGTCGGCAAGGCCCCGGTGCGGCCAGGTAAGTCACGCGATCCTTTGGTTCTGACGGAAGCCTAGGGGGATTTGCTGGGGTACCCGGTATCCCAGAACGGCAAGGGGATGGGGGCAGAGGGCCGGTCGGCGGGGGTGGGGCATGTCGCCCTGGGGGGGGCCCACGGACAGCTGCAGGACCTTCTTGGAGGGGCTGCGGGCCCTGGTGGGTAAGTTTGCCGGGGGTTCGGGGGCGCCGCAAGTGGGTCCCTGGATGGCTGCGGGCCCAGGGTCGGGGGGAGGGGGGTCCGGGGCCACGCCGGTGGTGGACCCCCCGACCGCTGCGGCTTCTGGGGGGGTGGTAGACATGGGGCCTGGGGGCACGGGGGTCCCCCCGTGGTCGCGGAACCTGGGGCGTGGACCGATGTGGTCAGGATTGCGGATGCTGCCCGGTGCGAAGTATATGTTGATTCGAGGGCCCGGTGGGGGCGTGCCTGAAGCAGGAGGTGCGGGAGACTATTGGCATGGGTGAGTATGTGGAGATTTTCTCTTTGCTCCCCGTTGAGAAGTTCAACTTGGATCGGGTCAAGCCGGACAGTTCCAAAAGGACGACGAGGAGAAGCGTAGGTATCGGCTGATTCTGCGCACTTTCTCCAATTGGCTACAGGCGTTCGCTGGCTTCGCTAGCGTGATTGGGGAGAAGTACCCCGAGCATTGCTCGGCGTTGTTCTGCTTTATGGACGCGATTGGAGAGGCTTATCGGGTGTATGGGGGGTGGCATGGCTGCGTTATGACGAACAGTCCAGGCAGCGGTAAGCGGTGCAGCCGGAACTACGCTGGGACCACAAGGACATCAGCCTCTGGATGAGGCTTCTGTCTGCGGCTCGGACTCCTGCTCCGTTTCTTCAGGGGGGGGTGGGAGTGTGTTGTCCTCAGGGCTGCCGGCCGGGAAAAAGTGGGGTGTGTGCTGGCCCTTTCACGGGGGGCTTGTAAATTCGGGAGAGCGTGCCGATTTGAGCACGAGTGCTCCGGCTGCGGCGGCGCCCTCGCACTGTCCCGCTGTTTCAGGAAAGGAAAGCGTTCCGGCGATGTTGCTCATGAAAGGGATGACGCCGGTAACCCTGGAAAGGATGCTTCCTTTCCTAAGTAAGTATCCGGATGGTGAGGCGGCGCTGGGGTTGATTTCGGAGTTTCGGGACGGTTTCCGGATTCCTTGTTCATTGGCGGAGGTGCCGCCAGTGGCTCGGAACTTGCGATCGGCTTTGGTACACCCTGGGGGTGGTAGGCGGAAACTTGGGCAAGGAAGTGGCGTTGGGCCGAATGGGTGGGCCTTTCGAAGTGCAACCGTGGGGCGACCTGGTGGTGTCCCCGCTGGGTGTAGTTCCTGAGAAAGAGCCAGGGAAATTTCGCTTGTTTCATCACTTGTCCTTTCCTAAAGGGGGGTCGGTCAATGACTTCATCGGCCCTGATGCGTGTACAGTCTCATACACGTCTTTTGATGCGGCGGTGAGGTGGGTCAGGCTTTCTGGATGCGGGGCTCTTATGGCCAAGGCAGATGTGGGGTGCCATTGGCGGGGCCAGTTCTATATGAGTAAGTGCCTGCCCATGGGTTGTTCCATTTCCTACGCCTACTTTGAGGCGTTTAGCTCATTTTTGGAGTGGGTGGTGAGTGACGTTTCGGGCCTGGAGTCGGTCATCCACTATTTGGACGACTTTCTGTGCGTGGGCCCCGCCTGCCTACAGTGTGGGTGCGATTCTTCTGTCTACGTTGCAGCACATTGCAGGTAAGTTCGGGGTACCGTTGGCGGGGGATAAAACAGAGGGACCAGTTACGGACTTGAGTTTTTTGGGGATAGTGATCGATTCGAGGGCAATGGAGTGTCGATTGCCCGAGAATAAATTACTTGATCTGCAAATGGAATTGGCGGAGATGCAAGGATAATAGAAGGTCCGGTTGAGGGCCCTGCAGTCTCTGTTGGGCTAGCTAAATTTTGCTTGCCGGATCATCCCTATGGGGGCGGGTGTTCTGCAGACGGCTGTCGACAGCCTCGGCCGGGGTGAGTGTGCCTAACCATTTTGTGCATCTGCGGGAAGGAACACAGGGAAGACTTGCGGGCGTGGCTTGAATTCCTAGCCTCTTGTAACGGGCGGGACAGGTGGATGTCGGGGCCAGTGAGCAATTTCGATGTGGAATTGGTCGCTGCCGCGGCTGGGTCGGCGGGTTATGGGGCGTATTTTCGGGGATGGTGGAGTGCTGAACCTTGGCCGGGATCTTGAGAGGTGGTGGGGTTGTTGGGCAACCTGGTTCTGATCAAACTATTCCCGGTGGTGTTGGCATTGGAGCTGTGGGGGGAGGAGTTCCGTAATATGAAGTTGCGCATTAGTTGCGACGACATGGGGGTGGTTCAGGTCCTCAACCATTTGGCTGCTACGGCAGCTGGTGTTTCGGTGCTTACGGCTCAATGTTTACGTTTCGGCAGTGCACATACCTGGGGTGGAGAATTCTTTGGCTAACTCGCTCTCTCGTTTTCAGTGGGACGAGTTCCGGGATCTGGCGCCGAGAACGGAGGAGTCGAGGGCGTCTTGCCCTGGGTGGATGTGGGGGATGCCCTTGTAGTCGCCGCAGGTTGGATTCAGGGGTCTTTGAGTGAGTCCCCGTGGGCGGCCTATTCTAGGGTGTGGTCGGAATGGTTGGGTTGGAGCGGTTGGTCGGGGCTCCGACCAGCGCTGGTTGGTGCTGTATTGGGTGGCACGGAACATTGAGATGGGATAGGCACCTGCGTCGATTGATCGAAAATTGGCGGGGTTGGCATTATTGTTTAAGCTGTGGGGAGAGCTAGACGGGACTGCGGATTTTTGGGTGCGGCAAACCTTGAAGGGGTATAGGAGGGAACGGAAAGGTCGGGATGCGCGCAGGCTGGTGAAGTGTGATAACTTGGTGGCGATTTGTTCCCGGCTTGTGGAAGTTTGTTCTTCCGCTTACAAGGCCATCCTGTTCACAGCGGCTTTTTCGTTGGCGTTTTATGGGGCGTAGGGAGTTGGTGTGTCGGTCTAAACGGGTTGCTGGGGGGCTGTTGGATCAGGATGTACAGGTGGCTGCTGATCGGGTGAGTATACGGTGGCGGAGGTCCAAGCCTGACCAGCTGGGCAGGGGAGTGGTGATTATCCTGTTTGCCTTGCCGGGCTCGGCAGTGTGCCCTGTGGAGGCGGTAAGGGCCTTTCGGGCGGTGTGGCTGGAGGGGGGGGGCCTTTCTTGCTGCATGCGGGGGGGCTCTTTTCTCTCTAGGTTTCAATTCGTGTCAGTTTTCAACGGTGCCTGTGGACTGTGGGTTTGGACGACCGGGAGTACTCGTCGCACTCCTTCCGTATTGGGGCGGCCACTGAGGCTGCCCGATGTGGGCTGGCTGAGGCGATTGTTCGCCGGATCGGTCGTTGGGTATCTAAGAGGTTCCGTTCGTATGTCCGGCCGCAGTTGATCCTGGGGTGAGCTGGGGCGCGGCTGGGAGTGTTTTGCAGTATGGGGTTGGGAGTTACAGGTGTTATGGTATATTACGTTGGTTGGTTGTTGTATGTTCTGTGTTATGTTTTTTCATTCCAGATGGAGGTTCCTCACGCCTCGTTTGGATCCTAGGGCACTCGGACGTGTGCTGGGGGTCGGGAGAGGTGATGCTCGGCCGGCAGGCAGGCCATTGGGAATTCCCGGGCGGGAGGCTAGGTTGATGTGGTTGGGATTCCCGGGCATGCGGTGGGAGCGTGTGATGAAGGAAGTTGAGCGCTTTGCAATGAGGGACAGGCCCCCGGATGTGTTGGTCATTTACGCAGGGGGCAACGACCTGGGCATACGGGAGGAAAGAGACAGCTTAGCTGATATTAAGGCGGATGTTTTGCGCTTACGAGTCCGCTTCCCGGGTACCATCTTGGTTTGGTCGGACATTGTGGACAGATCGGTGTGGAGGTGGGCTAGGTCCATGGTAAGCATCAACAAAACCAGGATGGGGGTCGGACGTGGGTATTGACCTTTGGTCATTGGGTCTGCAGGAGGGTATACAAAAAAGCTCTTAGGGTGTGGGGTGGCCCTCAAGGTTGAGGGGGTCACCCTTTTGGGCTGTGGCGGTGTGTTTTCTGGTGGTTTCTGACGGTAGACAGGTACTCAGAAGGGATCTGAGGGTGTGGGGGGCTCATCTAACGATCGGCCCCTCTGGGTATTCCTGAACGTTGGAGGGAATACGGTTATGTTCACTGGCGGAAGTTGTCTCCGACCAGTCACAGGTGGAGGCCTTTGGGAAGTTGGTCAGGTGTACCGCAGTGATTTGGTATTGGCTTAAGTGGGGTCACCGTCAGAGATCACCAGAATGGGCAGTTAATGTTATTTAATGTGGTTTAATGGTAATAAAGTAATTTATATTTATATATCTATATATATTTAGATATTTTCATATTTACAAGTTATTGGAGTGAATTTTGAGTTATGTTTAATAAAGGCTGTTGTGGCCAGTTTACTCCAACCTATGGTGTGGTCTCGTTTCTAATAGGGGAAGGTATGGGTAAGGAATAATATAAGGGGAACATTCAGACTACACTAGTCATGGAGGGTTAGCAAACGCTTTAATTGAGACAAGTACCCACAATAGAGGGATATGCTTTGTTCATATTTCATGCTGGAGATGTACAACCATGTATAGCCAGTCTAGCTTGGAGAAGGTGGTGGGAGAAAAGAAGAGCTAGGAAGACCCTTGCCATCCTAGGCTACAGGGCTGTGTGTTTCTATTGATATACAGAGTATGGGGAGACATGTTATAGTGCCTGCATGCACGTGTGGCTACATAGGATGCTGCAGGAGAAAGAAGAAACCTGGAACAGCAGTTATGGCACCTGCTTAAAGTGTAATTCCACTTTTGCAGTCAAATCTGGGGAAAACCCATTGTATGTTTGTTAATATCATTTTAAAACATGTCCGCCTTTGTTCATTTCTGTTACATTAGGGCTGATAACAATAGTAGTTTACACAAGAAAGATTTGTTAAGCTCACAAGAATGACTATGACAATGCAAGTCTAGCAGGATCAACAAGCACTTGCTAAAAATGTTCTTAGCCTGATAAAGGAAAGCTAACTAATGCAGCCAGCCACCACACCTAGACTGATATTCTGCAATATAACATGTTGTTGCAATTTTCCAAAAGTATTTACACATTTTAATACTTCAAAAACTGTTTTGTTTTTAATTTTTGAGCCCGCAGTGCGTTTGCGCAAATCTAAACACCAAACTAAACAAAAAGCGTATTTGTGAAAACACTCAAAAAAGTGCATAGGGTGGTTCATATGATTCCGAAGAGAAAGGATCCTTCTCTGACAGCCTAGGGAACAAGACTCCTGACGGGGCAAGGTATTCTGGTCCACCTAATAAAAAGGTGTGGTAGACTCTGCTTATGTTGATCAGCCAAATCTGACCACCGAGTATTGGGTTAGGGGTTCTCCTGAAGAGAGGCAGGGGTAAATGGAAGCTAAGGGCTACGCATCCTCCCCCTAGACTTCAGCGTAGGCCCAAAGACCCACACTCTATCACCCTGTGGCCTACCCGATGAGGTGAGGTGCTGAAAAAACAAGTGCTGTTGTTAACTTATACCCATTCTCACCATGGGGTCCCAAACCCATAGTGATACTAGGACCACCTTTGCGTTTCCACTCCCAGGTGAACATTTAAAGTGGTTGTAAACCCCCTTTTAGAACTTGTACCTATAGGTAAGCCTAGAATAAGGTTTACCTATAGGTACTGTAAATATGTCTCAAACGTGCACCATTTAGGCGATATCTACCTTATAGTGCGCCGATGATGTCATTGGCGCATGTACTGTGAAGAAATGGCCCTCTGTACCTTTTCTTTGCGAGCGAGTGCCGTGACTGGCGGCGCCTGCGCGAATGCACGGGCGTGACGCCAAGCGGCTCTGGCCAGTCACACAGCCAGAGTCCACGGCCTCGGAAGGAAGAGGGGCGAAGATGGATGCAGCCTGCAGCGGGGACATTGTGGGCTTTGATTGCAGGTAAGTGGCACATAATGGGCTAGTATGCTAGACAATCGCTGGCTGAAAATAATAATACCGGGATGATGCCTGTAGGTGCAGGAACGATCGGAAACCCAGGACTCCCAGTTCCTGGTCACCTGAATACTGATAGGCTATCACAATGATCACTTACTTTGAAGCAAATATCATGCTGATCACTAAAATGGATATCTGCAGTCTATAAACAATAGAGAGGCAGAGATATGAATATGTATAACAAAGTGTACCTGGGACAGGGTCATGAGTGTAGACACCTCCCAGCAACCAACCCCTAAACAAGATGACCAGACGATTGGTCACTGGTCGCTGTCAACACCCCTTTTGATTTGACAGAAAAGAGGAGAGGCCAAGGCAATGGTCAGTTCTCCTTTTACCATCCAAGCAGGAAGATCTGCCAAGTTTGAGAACCGATTACCTTTGCTTATCGATTGAACTCTGATCAACCCTTGGACATTAACTGCAAGTATACTTCCTTCCCAATTCTACCTTATTTCTTTGTGGCTGTATATTGTCTTTATTTTTTGAAACATCCTTTTTCTGTAAATGTTTTATTCGCACCAACCTTGACCTTTTCATAATAAATCCTTATGTTGAAAAGTGTTAACCTTGTCTTTAAAGCTCTTGATGCAAACTATAAATGAACCTGTCTCTTAAAAGGGCGCTACTGTGGTAGAGTAAGGCACTGAGCAGACCTGTCTGTGGTGGCAGTGTGTGTTGCAGGCGCTTATTCTAAACTTATAATTGGTATTGCTAAAATTACGAGTCCCCCCGGCTCTGTCTTTTAAACGGGGGTGGTGGCAGTTAAAGGGTTAATTGTGTAATTAGCCCAGTAACAATCGCTCTCAGGCTGCCTGCACCTAGATTGTGGTCCCGCAAGCTGGAAAATCTTTGTGCTGGGTGCAGCTGAGTGTGGCATTGTTACGTAAGTGACAGCGGGGTGTGAGGTTGGCCGGTCCTTTGTCGCCAGTTAGCGAGGAGGGCGGGGATCTGACACCAGCGTTCGTCACATATTGGCTGGCAGCGTAGCGGGATAGTTTCGCATTAAGAGCATTCAGTGCATTGTTAGGAATTAGCTCTGCACTGAAGGATTGTAACCTTTGTGGAAACAGTCCTTAGAGACAAGCTGGTGCACATTATTTTTTTTGTTTACTTTTTTTAAAAAGAGATATACAGCAACAGCTCCTTTCTACACCTTCTTCCTATCTCTGCTTTCTGTTCTATCTTTTCTGCTTGCAACATGTCTGGGTTATCAGCATATAAAAAGATGAACAAAAATGATCTGACTGCTGAGTGCACAGAAAGAGGAATTGATGTCGGTGGCAAAAACCGTGATGGCTTGATACATGCCCTACATGAGTTTGATATCCGTGCAGACCAGAACCTGGGGGAAACTGGACCAGAAAGGGTTTCCGCTACTCCAGAGCCCAGTGGTTCAGAGGCGGCCTCACCAGATGGGCATGCAGAGACTGACACTGGACTACCACGGATTGTTACCTCCAAGCCATCGCCGGAGCAGGCCAGCATCAGATTGCCTGGAACCAGAATAGACTGTCCTCAAATGCAGGAAACACTACAACACCTCAGGGAGACGGATCCTGTGGTGTACCTGCAGTTTCTCGAGCGCCAAGCTGCGGCTGAGAGAGAGGCTGCGGAACGCAGGGCTGAGCGAGAAGAACGCCAGGCTGAGAGGGAGGCTGATCGTCGGCACGAACTGGAGATGGCTAGGCTCCAGCAGCAGCGACAGACTCTCGGACCTCGGATCCCTAGAGCACAGGGATGACTCTCTGCCAGTGACCCCGGCAGCCAAATTTCCAGTTATGGAAAAGGACAGTGACATTGACGTGTATCTACTGTCGTTTGAAAAAACTTGCCGTCAGTACCATCTGCCCCCAGCACAATGGGCCCGGTACCTGACGCCAGGGCTACGAGGCAAGGCCCTGGATGCTTATGTTGAACTGTCAGAAGAGCAAGGCGGTGATTATGAGGCCCTAAAGGCTGCAATCATCCAAAAGTTTCAGCTAACCCCGGAAGTGTACCGGAAGCGTTTTAGGTCCTTGCAAAAGGGGCCTGGGGACTCATACCTAGATGTGGTAAGTCGCTTACGCACCACATTCCGGCAGTGGACTAAAGGCTTGAAAGCCGATTCTTTTGATGATGATGATGATGATGATGCATTGCCAGTATTGGTGGTCACTCGCAGTGCTGCAAAGGCAGCCGAGGTGCAGGCACTGATCGCAGAACAGCAGGAGGAGGTCTCGGGGCCCTCTCCCTGTTCTGACCCAGTGGACTCCACCTCTGTTGAGCCTCAGCAGCCGTCCTTGTTTGCCACAGGACTGCTGGCTGAGAGTTGTGGTCCTGCCTTTGAAACAGCACTGCAGACAGACCAAACACTAGCACAGTTCAGAAGTCTAGCTGATCGCCCCCCTGCAGAGAATGACAAACAAAAGGTCTACTGGGACAAAGGGAAACTGTATAGAGAAAATTTGCCTGCAGAGGGGAATGAGGCTGACCTAGGTGACAGACAGCTGGTGGTACCCAGTCAATTTAGGGGACCGCTGCTAAAAGTGGCCCATGAGATTCCCCTTGCAGGGCACTTGGGGATCACTAAGACCCGAGGGCGGTTGGTACATAACTTTTATTGGCCCAGGATGCTTGCTGACATAGCTGACTACTGTCGGTCCTGTGTTACCTGCCAGCGAGTTGGCAAGGTAGGGGATGTCCACAGGGCTCCACTAAAACCTTTGCCTGTGATTGATGAACCTTTTAAGAGGGTGGCAGTTGATATCGTTGGGCCTTTGGCCATCCCTAGCAGTTCAGGCAAACGTTATATCCTTAGGCCGCGTACACACGCGCGGACTGTTCGCCCAACTTTGTCCGTCCAACAGTTTCGGCAAACAGTCCGCTCAAACTTAGCATGGACAGACATGGCCACACACGATGGACGAACAGTTTGCTGAAACCGTGCGCGATGACGTGAACGGCACGTACGACGGGACGAAAAATACGACGTCCTATACACTGCATTATAGCTTTCGGCGTGAAAATCCTTTCTGAGCATGCGCGAGACTTAGTTGGCCGAACAAGCCTACACACGAGCGAACAGTCCGCTGAAACCTTGTTTCAGCGGACAGTTTTTCGGAATTTCCGTAAGACCTTGTCCGTCCAACTGTCCGCTGAAACTGTCCGCTGAAGCCCCACACACGAGCGGACTGTCCGCCCAAACACTGTTCAGCGGACAAGGTTGGGCGAACAGTCCGCCCGTGTGTACGCGGCCTTACAGTTGTCGACTATGCCACGCGTTATCCAGAGGCGGTGGCTCTCTCCTGCCTCCGGACAGACAAGGTCGCTGATGCTCTGCTTGGAATCTTCACAAGAGTGGGATTCCCAGCCGAGCTCATTAGCGATCAAGGCCCTCCGTTTGTGTCTGACTTGATGAAAGCTCTCTGTCAGCAAATACAGATGACGCATATCATGGCCAGTCCTTATCACCCACAAACAAACGGCTTGTGCGAGCGCTTCAATGGCACCTTGAAACAAATGTTGCTAACCTTTGTGCACTCCCAGGGCAAGGACTGGGAACGGTATCTGCCTCATCTTCTGTTTGCTTACAGAGAGGTGCCTCAGGAGTCCACAGGCTTTTCGCCATTTGAACTTCTGTATGGAAGGAGGGTAAGAGGGCCCCTGGACCTAATCCGTGAAACCTGGGAGGGCAAGATTGCCGACCCAGAGGTCTCTGTTGTGGATTACGTCCTAAAATTCAGGGATAAAATGGAGACGCTGGTGGAAATTGTGTGGGAAAATATGACCCAGGCCCAGACCAGGCAGAAAGAGTGGTATGACCGTAATGCTAGGGAGCGGACCTATGACATTGGTCAGAAGGTGTATGTTCTGCTTCCCCTGCGGCAGAACAAACTCCAAGCAGCATGGGAAGGCCCGTACACCATCACCCAGCGTCTGAATGATGTCACCTACTTGGTCAGGTTGGGAGAAGGGAGTAGACGGCAGAAGGCCATTCATGTGAACATGATCAAAGCCCATCATGAACGCACGGCCTATGTCATGCCAGTCTGCAGCAGGCCAGAGCCTGAGGAGGCTGATCCACTTCTAGACCTGCTAGCTGACACCAGGGAGGTAAACTCAGAACTCCTGATAAACTCCAATCTTACCCCCAACCAGGTACCTGGACTGAAGCAAGTGCTTGCAGTGCATGGTAGCAGGTTTACGGGAAAACCTGGGAGGACGCATCTCGCTGTCCACCAGGTGGACACTGGGGCACATCCTCCCATTAAACAGTCAGCCTATCGCGTCTCCCTGGAGGTGCTGGCTGACATGAAAAGGGAGGTGGAGGAAATGCTACAGCTGGGGGTGATTCAAAAGTCCCACAGTGCCTGGGCGTCCCCAGTAGTCTTGGTCCCCAAAAAGGACCAGACGACCAGGTTCTGTGTGGATTACCGGAAACTGAATGCCATCACCACTGCAGATGCCTACCCCATGCCCCGGATTGATGAGTTGCTAGATAGGCTGGCGGCTGCCCACTATATCACAATCATGGATCTGAGCAGGGGGTACTGGCAAATTCCTTTGGCCCCTGAGGCTCGAGAAAAGTCGGCTTTTATCACCCCATTCGGCTTGTTCGAATTTACCGTCATGCCGTTTGGGATGAAGAACGCCCCAGCTACCTTCCAGAGAGTCATGAATGACTTACTGGAGGGGCTGGAAACCTTTGCAGTAGCCTACCTGGATGACATCGCTGTATTCAGCCCTACCTGGGAAGAACACCTGGTGCACCTGTCACAGGTCCTGGACCAACTGACAGCTGCCAATCTGACCGTCAAACCCAGTAAGTGTCAGATTGCCATGACCGATGTGCAGTACTTGGGACACCGGGTAGGAGGAGGCACCCTGAAACCCGAGACAGGGAAGGTTGATGCCATCCTGGCATGGCCTACCCCCCAAACCAAAAAGCAGGTTATGTCTTTCTTGGGGACCGCTGGCTATTATAGGAAGTTTGTATGTAACTATAGTAGCCTGGCTAAACCTCTGACTGACCTAACCAAAAAGAAACTGCCCAAGGTGGTGTCTTGGACACCAGAATGTGAGCAGGCATTTCAGGCCTTGAAGGAGGCGCTGGCCCGCGCCCCTGTGCTACAGGCTCCAGACTTTACCCGCCGTTTCCTAGTGCAGACTGATGCCTCTGCCTATGGATTGGGTGCAGTCCTGAGCCAGGTGGATGATGCCGGAGAGGAGCATCCCATCCTCTACCTGAGCCGAAAGCTGCTTCCCAGGGAAGTAGCATATGCCACGATTGAAAAGGAGTGTCTTGCGATCGTGTGGGCTCTCCAGAAGTTACAAACGTACCTTTATGGATGGCACTTCACTGTGATCACAGATCACAATCCCTTGAGCTGGCTAAATCGTGTGGCTGGGGAGAATGGCAAACTACTTCGGTGGAGCTTAATTCTTCAGCAATACGATTTCACCATCCAGCATAAGAAAGGCAGAACCCATGGCAATGCTGATGGGCTGTCGTGACAAGCCGAGCCTGCAAGAGTCGGTTGCGTCAGGAGGGAAATTGTAGTTCCCTCCCATGCAACCACCTAAGGAGGGAGGTGTAACGATATCACGTCTGAGCCAGGATATATTATAACTAGTTGCCATTTTGTGTGGAACGCAGCCATGACAGTTTGGCTGACCTTAGAATAATCTGAAACCCCCCCTCCCTGTCTTAGGAATTCCAAAGCTTGTAACATCTTCAAAGGGAAAGAAAGGTTATCTTAGCAGAGAAAACAGAGCCAGGATAGGACAATAAACAAGGCTCAAGTTGCCTGGCAAGATATTGCGGCCTGTCGTAAAACTGTCACTTTCTCCATTCAGAGAACAAACAGATACCCGTCGTAAATACTTCCAACCAAAGACTGCAGAAAGATTAGTAAATTTTTTGAAACTTCAACATTTTTTATAACTTTCAAAGCCATCATAGCACAGCCATAATATGGATATATTTGGTTTCCTCGGATAATTTCTAACATTTCAAGTCCAAACACCCCTATGTCAGGTCATATGGGAAGCCACTGGGACCCCTTACTCCTCCTAGGTAACCCTGAAATGGGAAACCTGTCATGTGTGGACTTGTTTTGAAGCAAATATCATGCTGATCACTAAAATGGATATCTGCAGTCTATAAACAATAGAGAGGCAGAGATATGAATATGTATAACAAAGTGTACCTGGGACAGGGTCATGAGTGTAGACACCTCCCAGCAACCAACCCCTAAACAAGATGACCAGACGATTGGTCACTGGTCGCTGTCAACACCCCTTTTGATTTGACAGAAAAGAGGAGAGGCCAAGGCAATGGTCAGTTCTCCTTTTACCATCCAAGCAGGAAGATCTGCCAAGTTTGAGAACCGATTACCTTTGCTTATCGATTGAACTCTGATCAACCCTTGGACATTAACTGCAAGTATACTTCCTTCCCAATTCTACCTTATTTCTTTGTGGCTGTATATTGTCTTTATTTTTTGAAACATCCTTTTTCTGTAAATGTTTTATTCGCACCAACCTTGACCTTTTCATAATAAATCCTTATGTTGAAAAGTGTTAACCTTGTCTTTAAAGCTCTTGATGCAAACTATAAACGAACCTATCTCTTAAAAGGGCGCTACTGTGGTAGAGTAAGGCACTGAGCAGACCTGTCTGTGGTGGCAGTGTGTGTTGCAGGCGCTTATTCTAAACTTATAATTGGTATTGCTAAAATTACGAGTCCCCCCGGCTCTGTCTTTTAAACGGGGGTGGTGGCAGTTAAAGGGTTAATTGTGTAATTAGCCCAGTAACAATCGCTCTCAGGCTGCCTGCACCTAGATTGTGGTCCCGCAAGCTGGAAAATCTTTGTGCTGGGTGCAGCTGAGTGTGGCATTGTTACGTAAGTGACAGCGGGGTGTGAGGTTGGCCGGTCCTTTGTCGCCAGTTAGCGAGGAGGGCGGGGATCTGACACCAGCGTTCGTCACAAGGCCTACAACCTCTATGTTCCCTGCTGCTGCCAGTGTCCCGGAGGGAGATGCTTTCATTACTGTTGCCGGAGGAGCTACTCCGGATGTCATGGACACAACCTTATCCACCACCACAACCGTGTCCGCTACAAAGAGTGGGCTATGTCAAGGTCTCCGGCCGCAGTGGAGGACCATCCCAAAAGTCTACCCGGATCGGAGGAAGGAGATTGTTGCCGAGAAGTCTGCCACAGTTACAGGTGAGAGATCTGGGGCGATTGTGTTAAGCAGGACTGTACAAAATTATTTACCAGCAGAGGAGTTGCGGGATTCGGAGATAGATTCCCTCTCCGATGCAGGGGATGATGACCTGTTTGAGACCATGTCCCAGGAGATATTGTGGGCAAACGCGGATGATGTGGCCGCAACTTGCAATGTCTCCAGCTGGCTGGCCCTTAATTCAGGGAGTGTATCGCCTCGGGCGGGAACCCCTATTACCACTACTAGAGACTTAACATTTCCAAAACCTGTCAGTTGATCGGAACCAAAGAAAATTACTTTTGCAATGGTGCGTAAAGCACCAAATGCCTGTGTGCCTCCCGGGGATGGAAGTGCTCGAGCTCTGCCCAGGCTCGCATGGCCCCAGTGGTTGCTGAATAAGCGGGTGGCAACAGAGTATGGACTGGAGTTCCCTTACGTGCCTAAGGAGATTATGGAGGAGATTGAGGAAAATAATGAGGACTGGTATGCAAATGATGTTTGGGACTACCTCAAGGTTACATAGTTACATAGTTAGACAGGTTGAAAAAAGACACATGTCCATCAAGTTCAACCACAAAACCTTTCTGAAAGAAAGTATGTTCCCCTGATATGTATGAGCGTTTCACCGGCTGCCTCCAGCATTGGAGCTATGGGAGGCATATTTACTCAAAGTTGTGATTTGCTGGCTGGGAAAAGACAATGTGGTTTACTTTATTACTACAGTGGATGCTCAGGGGAAAACACTGACTTTGCCAGACCCAAGGTTCTATTGGTAGAAGAACTATCAGAACTGTGTTTCTTTTGACTCAAAAGAGTTTTTTTTTTCCTTCTTTTGAAATACAAGGACTGTGGGGTAGCTATTTAGAGTTAGGTTTCTAAAGAAGCTCCGTGTCAAGGTCTTCCACAGGTCACAGCACTTGTTCTAAAAAAAAAAAAAAGGACTTGCACTTCATGACTCTTACCACAAGGTGGTGTGGGTCTGCACAAAACATTTGGTCTCTTGCTCGCTAGCCTGTAAATTTTCAGTTAAGAAGAGAGAGACTCATTGTCTATGGGAATGAGACTCTGCCTTCTAGAAACATAGAAATAGTGTGTGTTTTGTTGTTTTTTTTGTGTGTTCTTTTCCAGGAGTCACCAAGAGCATCTATCAAGCTATCGGAGAGTGGGTGGTGTAGATAGTCAGGAATTGGGTTGTGTAATATGTAACCTGTTTGTGTCAACCGTTGAGTGTATTACATTGTTCAATGTTTCTTTTGTTTTTTCCTTTCCATTTCCCATTCCTACCTTAAAATTCAGGTACTTAATTTTTCTAGTACTAAAAATGTTTTTTCTTTTCTTTCCCAGACAATGAGGACATCGTCTAAATGGGAGGGGGTAGTATGTAGTGCCGGCTCCTGACAAGCATGTGCTATAGGTTTTTGCAAATTAATATTCCTAAAACCACAGTTAGGTTTTAGGGCTAATTATGCTAAATTATGGTTTTAGTACCAGTCTAGCTGGATTGCACTGGGTTCTTCTTGGCCGCAGGTGTCGCTGTCACCGCTGGAAAATGTGAGCATGCGATTTAGCTGGGCATATTGAGTGCCATTCTTTCTCGGAACCAGCCCAGTGGGAGTGTCATCCTGCTGTGCATTCTGGGAGGTGGTATTTAAGGTACTGACATCACGTGCTTCTGGGTTCCGGTCCAGAAGGTCTTTCTGACTGTTTGGTCCTGGTCCTCCTGACCAGCCCCCATGGCCCTCCTGGCCTGGGGTGCGGATCAATGCAATTCCAAGCCTTGGGGCTGGATAGCCAGAGGAGAAGCAACTGCAGGGACAGGCCGGAATGACTACTGAGGATTCAAAGGTGGTTCGGTGCCGTCTCATCTGAGGCAAGGCCCAGCAACTGGAGAAGCATCCAGGGGAGGATTCTTCGAGAGGAGGCCATGCACAAGGCTGGTTCCTCTGAAGGAGCCTGGAAGATCAGTCGCAGGACACTAAATGGATCTATACTCATACAGTATCGCCGGACCGGCTACGAGATACTGGTACCATATGATAGTTCTTTAAATTGACCTATGTCCCTTAGTTACATTCAAGTCTGTGGCAGAGACTTTTCACAAGTGTTCTATATGCAAGTCTGTGGCAGAGACTTTTCTTTACTTGACACCTTACCGGCTGCTAGGCCTAGTGAGAGGAGGTCTATCCGGTGGTTGTGAGAATCCAGTTGTGAAACGGGAATTTTCTAGTAGGGATGTGGGGATGCCTCCAGCACAGCACAGTATACACCTATATCTACCTTTTATTGCTGGTGTTCTATAATAAAGGCATCTGCAGGAGTTAGTGGGTGTTGTGTGCCTCCAGCACAGTATACACCTGCATCTACCCTTTATTGCTATTGTTCTCAAAAACAGCCATCTGCAGTAGTTAGTGGGTGTTGTGTGCCTCCAACACAGCACAGTATAAACCTATATCTACCCTTTATTGCTGGTGTTCTATAATAAAGGCATCTGCAGGAGTTAGTGGGTGTTGTGTGCCTCCAGCACAGCACAATATACATCTGTATCTACCCTTTATTGCTGTTGTTCTCAAATACAGCCATCTGCAGTAGTTAGTGGGTGTTGTGTGCCTCCAGCACAGTATACACCTATATCTACCCTTTATTGCTGGTGTTCTATAATAAAGGCATCTGCAGGAGTTAGTGGGTGTTGTGTACCTCCAGCACAGCACAATATACACCTGTATCTACCCTTATTGCTGTTGTTCTCTAATACAGCCATCTGCAGGAGTTAGTGGGTGTTGTGTGCCTCCAGAACAGCACAGTATACACCTATATCTACCCTTTATTGCTGGTGTTCTATAATAAAGGCATCTGCAGGAGTTAGTGGGTGTTGTGTGCCTCCAGCACAGCACAGTATACGCCTATATCTACCCTTTATTGCTGGTGTTCTATAATAAAAGCATCTGCAGGAGTTAGTGGGTGTTGTGTACCTCCAGCACAGTATACACCTGTATCTACCCTTTATTACTGGTGTTCTATCATACAGGCATCTGCAGGAGTTAGTGGGTGTTGTGTGCCTCCAGCACAATATACACTACCCAATTGCTGGTTTTCCCATCTCCCTGCAGGCCATTACTATGTCTGGAAGGCCAACAAGGAGAGGCAGACAGTCATGAGCCAATAAAAGAGGGCAAGCAGGCTCTGTGTCTAGAGACAACAGTTCTGGTCGTGGACGCGGTGCATCGTCATCAGCATGTGGCCACGGGACACGCTTGTCCTTATTTTCACCAGCTGGATGTGTTGAGCCGCATCATGCCGAAGACTTGGTAGAGTGGATGACCAAGCCCTCTTCATCCTCCTCATCCTCTCTCACCCAGGCTCAGGGTACTAGCAAAGCAGCTGCCAACGCATCCTCTTCCCTCGTCTCAATGTCATCATCAGTCACTCCTTCCCTAGACCCACCATGTCCTCCTGAGGAGTCCCCCGAACTGTTTGAGAACAGTGTTGGGTACATGATTCATGAGGATCCCCAGCGTTTTGAAGGCTCTGATGATAATACCCAGCTAGAGGAAGGCAGTAGTGTGAGCGCTGAGAGAGGGGATGCTCAAGAACTACAGCAATATGGCAGTCATGTTCCACCAGCTGCAGCATACTGCCAGGTTTGCTCCAGTGATGAAGAGGGAGGGAATGATGAGGTTACTGATTCCACGTGGGTGCCTGATAGGAGAGAGGAGGAGGGGGAGGAGGCACATCTTCAATGAGGCAGGATGCCCTCCAGGGGCCAGCTTAGGGGCAGCACACCGACTGAATGACACCACAGAGCTCCGCCTGTGCAGGGTGCTGGCTCTGCGCGTTATTCCAAAAGTTCCGCGAATCATGTTGTCCTTAGTGACACAGAGGATTCCGGACCGAATGCCTCAGCTAACCTAAGCTGCATGGCCTCCCTGATCCTGCAAAGCCTGCGGAAGGATCCTCGTATTCTTCGGATCAAGGAGAGGGACCATTACTGGCTGGCCACTCTTCTTGATCCCCGGTACAAGGGTAAGGTTGCAGACCTTATCTTGCCATCGCAGAGGGAGCAGAGGATGAGACATCTCCGGGAGGCCTTGCAGAAAGGTCTGTGCAACGCGTTCCCAGAGACTGGGAGGTTCCAAACTCCTGGCCCTGGACAACGTGTTGCTGATGCTTCGGTCAGTCACAGGAGGAGCGGTGGAGAAGGTGGCCATCTGACCGATGCGTTCAGACAATTTTTTAGTCCGCAGCCCCAAGGTATGATCGGTTCCATCAACCATCGCCAGCGTCTGATTTACATGGTGCAGGAATACCTAGGGGCAAGGTCAGACTTGGACACCTTTCCCACCGAAAATCTTTGGGCTTACTGGGCCTTGAGGATAGATCACTGGCCTAGAGCTTGCACAGTATGCAATTGAGCTACTGGCCTGTGCTGCATCCAGCGTTCTTTCGGAACGCAACTTTAGTGCTGCTGGTGGCTTTGTAATTGATCACAGGGTGCGCTTGTCCACCGACTCGGTTGATTGATTGACCTTCATAAAGATGAATCAGTCTTAGATCCCCACTAGCTACTAAGCACCAGAAGCTGATGTAACCGAATAATTTTTTTGGAAATGTCACATCCCTTCAAGACTGCCTATGCTGATGCTGAGTGGCTGTCCTGTTATGTTGACTGACTATCTTCTTCCTCCTCAATGATTCCACTGATATCTTGGAAGAACATTTTTGGTTCTGGGTGATGCCACCAACCCAATTTTTCAGCCCCTTTTTAAAAGGGGCATGTAATTACAATTTTTGATGCAATGCTTAGGAGTGGGGCTCATTCCTGCACTCCAACTGGAGTATCTGGGAGAGGTTGCAGTGTCATGGCTCCACCAAGCAGTGCCTAAGGCCCAATTTTTAAGCCTCTGTTTAACAGTAGCATGTAATTACAATTCTTGATATAATATTTCACAGCAGGGCCCGTTCCTGCACTCACCGAGAGTAACTGTGAGGACTTATGTTGTGGCACCAGCACCTGCACCAGCACCACCACCACAACCACCAAAGGCACAATTTTCAAAAATACCACTGTTCAACAATGGCATGTAATTACAATTCTTGATATAATCGTTCACAGCAGGGCGCCCACCAGGAGTCACTTTGAGGGCTTACAGTGTTGTGGCAACACCAACACCTTAGGCAGACATTTCTGCAGAGCATATAGAGCAGGCCCCTACTTTCAAACATCCAACTTACAAACGTCTCCTACTTGCAAACGGAAGGAGACAACAGGAAGTGAGATGAAAAAAGATGGATGGCAAAAAAATTATACAGGGGTGATAACCCTTCCCTATGTTTTCTAAAAAGCTTAAAAATTTATTTTTTTTGACTGGAGCTACACTTTAAAAATGTACCAGTTCAAAATTACAAACAGATTCTACTTAACACAACAATCCTACACAGTCCCTGTCTTGTTTCACCGCCTGTATACTACTGTTCTGAGTATATAGGGCCTGGAGGCCCCACACCTTTCCTTTTTTTAATATGGGTACGGGGTTCCCCTTAATATCCGTACAAGACCCAAAAGGGCTGGTAATGGGCAGAGGGGCTACCCATGCCATTTTTCTCATTGATTTTCATCCATATTACCGGAACCAGATATTACATTAAAACCGCAAGTAATTTTAAATGACTTTTTTCCGTTAAATGTCAATTTGTGCAGGGACTGTTCTAAACACGGGAAACACGTGCCACTTCACAGGCATACTATAGGCATCCCCCAGGCACGATATTTAAAGGAATATTTCACTTTTTTTTCACTTTAATCGTCATTAAAATCAGTGCTCCCGAAAAAACATCTGTTTTTAAAAACAATTTTGGCATTGACCCATGTCCCCTGGGGCAGGAGCCGGGTCCCCAAACCCTTTTTTGGACAATATCTTGCATATTAGCCGTTAAAATTAGCACTTTTTATTTTGAACGTTCGAGTCCCATAGACTTCAATGGGGTTCTAAAGTTCGCACAAATTTTTGGTCTATTTGAAAGTTCTGGTGCGAACCGAACCGGGGGGTGTTCGGCTCTTCCCTATTCTCAGGATTTCTATTGCGAGAGACTTCCTACTTTTGCAGTTCCAAAAGTACCTGAACTTTCTTCCTGACCCTCTACCCTTAATTAAGAAATTGTGTTATCTTTTAAATAAATAACCCAAAAGATCCAGTGTCAGTTTCTGCAATTCTTTGGGCCATCTACCATGGGAAACCCCCAGACACAGACAAGGTCAAGAAGGTAACAGTAAGCCCAATAAAACCAGCAGCTCCTTCGGGGGTCAGTGCTACATTAGTATCAGTGGGAGTAATAGTTTCCCAATGTTAGTATCAGTGGGAGCAATGGTGCCATGTTGTTGGTATCAGTGCAAGTAATGGTATCTCATTGTTAGTATCAGTGGAAGGAATGTTGCTCCATTGTTGTTATCAGTGCAAGTAATGTTGCTCCATTGTTGTTATCAGTGCAAGTAATGTTACCCCATTGTTAGTATCAGCAGGGTTCAGTGGTACCCCAACTTTGATGTCAGTAGACGGAATATTGACCCACTGTTGGTGTTAGCAAAAGAAATGGTGTCTCGTTGTTGGTTTCAGTGAGAGAAATAGTGCCTCGTATCAGTGAGAGAAAAAGTGCCCCAAAGGGGTGAATGAAGGCCTGTAGGCCACAGTTTGTAATCCACTGCTCTATGGCATCTCACTTTTAGGTAAATATCAGTATAACATCTTGGCCTCTTACCGTATTCCTGCACTTCAAACTCCTTTAAAACATTATTAGCCTTTATTTTGTATTTCCCCATGTTAGGTTCCTCAGCCAACTGGAAGGATGTCTCTGCTATGCCATTATTAGGAGAAACTTCTCTCCACTGAGCAAGACGGTTCCCCTGTGGATCCTGGACAGAAATAAAATAAAACCTCATATTTAACAGTCATTTAATGAGGAACTTGGTTATATAAACTACAATAAGTATTTACTGTACATTCATTGTATACATGTTACAGAGAGTAAATTAACAAATCTACATATCTCTTTAAATAGAAATAAAAACAGTTCTAAAGTCAAAATCACAAATCTGTAGCTACTGTATATCCTACCAGAGGTTGATTTCTTTAGAATTCCTTTTCCAAAATGGAAGAAGCCATCCTCTATTCATAAAGAAGTTTTCATTGGCGGAAGCTATAGTACAGCTTCTATGAATGGAGGATGAGGGAAAAAAGGGTGGGCTGATATTTTTTATTATTTTAAGAATATTTACTGTAGGCTTTAAAGTGAAACTAAACCCTCCTATCCTTTTCATTTAAGGAAGCTGCCACCTTGGCCTCTATTTGATTTGCAACTGCCATGTGGTTTGACAGTTTGGTTGAGGACACAGTCATAAGTGACAGTTAGCATTCCGAGTATGCTGGGAATATAAAGTTTTTTAAACTGTTAAATTGATGGGTTTAGTTCCGCTTTAACTGGGAAATCATGGCTGCCACCATTTTTTTCCACTAAAAATAAACAAAAGTAGTAGTAGTAAGTAGTAAGTAGTAAATCTTTAGGCTAGGTTCACATATATGTGGATCAGGGAACACATGCTGAACGCACGCGGTTCCCGACCCACAGGCAATATGCGCTGCTCTTTAGCAGATGCGCAGGGGTTGGCATTCATTTATAACGGCAACCTTAAGCATCAGAGTGCGGTGTGTTTTCAAGCACATGAAACCTCACGGTGCCACAGCAGCAAGCACTTCTGTGTGTCGTGTTTTGAAAAAAAGGGTTGGGGACATTTCCCGCAGGTACAGCGTCCCATATAAATGAATGGCCTGCTGTGCACACGCAAATGTGGCACGTAACACCCACATCACCCACAGCTGTGAACCAACCCTTAAGGGCAACATAAGGGTTATAAAACGAACAACTAAATGGAAGCCAAGCACACACTCTGCCAGTGACAGCACTTATGAGTTATAAATCACTTTAAATCACTTACCTGGAGCTCAATAAGTGAATACTGCCAGAGAGGAGAATAAAGAAAAAACAAACATGTTAGAGATTCCTAAAGTCACCATAAATAAATGTATCTAATACAAGAGGTTAGGAGAAGTGATTAGATCTCTACAAGGAGGAAATCATTGTATTATTTATTAATGTATTTATTTATCTAATTGCTGGTTTTTATCTTGCACTTTAAGGCCGGGTTCACACTGCTGCGGGGGGAGATCCGGATGTGATTCGCACCGCACTGCAGCGCAAATCACATCCGATCTCCGTAGCGATGCGAGTTCAGCCATACAGATAGTATGGCTGAATTTGCATCGCTCCCGCAGCAAACTGGCACGGGACCCTTTTTTTGGTCCGCAACAGAATCGGATCGCATGAGTGTTCACACCATGCGATTCGATGCCTGTGCGAGTCTGCAGATCGCACTGCGATATGCGGACGGATCTGGGGGTGTCATTAACATTTCATTGACACTCCCAGCCGTTCGCATAGGGCAGTGTGAACTGCCGGCGGGAGTCATGTGATGCGGGAAAACGCCGCGGATTCGCGGCGTTCCCGCATCGCTGTGGTGTGAACCCAGCCTAAGGGTACTTGCATGCTGTAATGATGCATGAACATATGATATTCCTGGCAGAAAAAATGTGAGAATGGGCTGTATAGCACTTGCACGCACTAATGTTAAAACACACATTATTTTAACCAAGGCGGTGTGGTGCATGTGTATGATGTATAAAAATACTGACCTACAGTATACGCAGGGCATGTTTGCACTATATTTGATATGGTTCTTTTCATCACAATGGTCAATTTACAAAAATATTGCACTGACACAGAATCATTTCCACTTATGAAATGGAAAATCCCTGCTCTGGCCAGACAGCATGTAGCATTAATCTGACATACTAAAATCTTATTGAAATAATAATAGAAATGATATCAGCTTTTATTTTGTAGGCTGTAATTCTCAGTATTGGTATTTATTCTGTATGTATGGACTCTGCACAGTACTACTTCTCTTGTCCTGTATCCTGAGCGTAGTTCTTAGTATCTGTTCTTATTCTGTATATATGGACTCTGCACAGTACCACTTCCCTTGTCCTGTATTCTGGGTGTAATTCTCAGTATCTGTTCTTATTCTGCATATAAGAACTCTGCACAGTACCACTTCTCTTGTCCTGTATTCTGGGTGTAATTCTCAGTATCTGTTCTTATTCTGTATGTATGGACTCTGCACAGTACCACTTCTCTTGTCCTGTATGCCGGGTATAATTCCCCATATCTGTTATTCTGTATGATATTAATAATGGAGGTGACATTGTCAGTCTTTCTATGTACAGAAGGATTATAGCACACCCAGGTATTTGTACAATGATGGTTTGTACAGGGAACTGTCTTATTTTTTGTGTATTGAGGAATTACATAAAGTGCATGTTAAATATTTCTATATCAATCTGTGCTGAAATATGTAAATACAATTATCCAATGCACAGCTTGCTATGCACAGCTTGCTTTACGGACTGAGAACACTGTGACCTTTCAAGCTTTGTGTGTATGACTTTTATGACTTATTATGGATGTAAACCCGATCACCAAAATCTCACATACAGTGAAACCTCGGATTGCGAGTAACGCGGTTAACGAGTGTTTCGCAATACAAGCAATTATTTAAAAAAAATCCTGGCTCGGTTTGTGAGTGTTGTCTCGCAAAACGAGCAGGATTCAAGCCTCTGTGGTGTGCAGTACCGCATTTGGCCAGAGGTGCGGGGGCCCTGGTGACACCCGGAGCCATTTGGAAATACTTGAAAACACTCAGAAATACTCCGTTCCTGAGTGTTTCCGAGCCTTACCGAGGGCTTCCGTGTGCATCCGAGCCATCTGCGAGTATTTCCATGTCTCTCCGGCACCCCCATCCCTGGCCACATGCGGTAT